>NW_011948426.1:4896701-4933904 GCF_000503995.2 Ceratosolen solmsi marchali | reverse complement strand
TCTTTCCTTCCCCGCTCTCCTTCGCGCTTTCTTCGACGGCGCAACGTTACCCGACGAGCCGAGAGCTCGCTCTCGCCACTCCACGCCACCCCCACCCCCCCTCACGCACCCTCCCCGCCATTCCACCTCCCCACAACCACCTCTCACTCTCACCCGACTCCTTTTTTCCCTCTAATTATGAATGAAAACGACGTTGGCAAATCTTGCGGCGAGTGCGCCAGGGAGGAAAAGCGAGGCGTTTTTTTTTTCTTCACCGCGGCGTTTCATCTTACACGCCACCGCGAAAGCTCGACTCAACTAGTAGTTTAAGTTTTCTCACTTTTACCGAGATAACTCTTGTGCTTTGCACTTTTGCCTTTTTCCACGTCGTTCTTTTTCCTCCGCAATTCGGACGATTTCGCTTTCAATATTATTCCTTAACCTTTGCCCTGATTTTCGCTCCGCCAAGAAACTAAGTTGATCTTAAATGGATGCTGTTTCGCCGTCTTAAAGATTTGTCCCTACTTTTTTCAAACGTACAAGCTAGAAGTGAAAATAATTGCAAACTCAATTATGAAAAGTCTGGCATTATTTATTACTATTCAAACTGATATTATGCTTTTCTTTTTATCAGTCATGTAATCTAAAATTGTGTACTCGGTATGTTAGAATTGATGCAGGCGCTTTCAATTTGCCTTTGAACCGATTATAGATTATCAATTCTCATTCGATTTTAGAAGTAATAGATTTAATAGCCCTCGTTATATAATGATTGAATAATAATTGAAATAATTGAATAAACTTAGATCATTGTAGTAAATATTTAAAGGTTTCTCTCAAAAAAATAAAATGTCATGTTTATGTAGAGTACTTTGTATTTATCAAACTGAAAAAGCGATAAGTGAAAAAGTATTTCAAAGAGTAAATTCCCCTTCTCTTAAATATCAATTCACATTGGATATGTATGAAGTAGAAGAGCAACGACATTTAACCGATGCTAAGTAATTAGTTTCTTCTTTTTATGAATTAGAAGGTTCGAAAATTACCATTATCTGGGACGACAATCACGAATGCAAATTACAATCGTTACAATTACATTTAATTAAAGCAAAACAAATTGAATAAGAATAATTGTTAAACAAACGGAAGGAAAACTTTATTCCTATTATATTCTCTCTCTCTCTCTCTCTCTCTCTCTCTCCCTCTCCCGGACTCCCATACATACTCACTCATGCTTTCTCTATCATTTTCTCTTTCTATTCTAAGCCATTCGAGCCTAGCTTATACGTACTATGTTATTTGAAACATTCACAGTTAAAGTTTTACTGGGTTCTGTTCTTCCTATGTCTCTCGCAGAGTTGGATTTTACTGCGAATGCATTCGCCAAAATTTCAACTGTACGATTAATTGATTTTAATTGCCTTTATACTTCAATATACTTATTAAGTCGATTGTTATTAGCTTAATTGGTGTTCCGCTTATACATGGCTTCCTAAGAAATATGATAGATTACATTTTTTAATGAGCTTCGACAGAAACATCTTCTACTACAATTCTTTTTTAATATAAAATTTCAATTAATCATATACAAAATTAATTACTTTTATTTACTGATAATTACTGGTTTCTCATTATTTTTTTCTCTTGCATTTTTTTTTATAATACATTTTTAAAAGTACATGTCATTAATGGTTAATTTCAAATTGAGTTAAAGATTGACAATGATAGTTCAGACCGTTTAAAATCTCTATTAATTTTAACATAATAGTATATGATTTATTAAACGATAAAGATTGTTAAACATTTTTAATTACTGATTTCAAAGTATGAAATGGACTATCGCGTTGTAGCGGAAAAATAATTACATTTGTTCTCTCATTAATCACTACTTTAATAATGCCAACTGCACAATATTAATCAAACTTTTTAAGCATATATTAACATAATAAGAATTTTCATAAATGACCAATGACACTCTTGCATTAGAAGTTCCCTAACCCCAAATTGGTCACCCCGTCGTGACATGCAATCGGATATAATTGAAGTAGTTGTACCATAACAGTAGACGAAGGCGACACTGCAAGGAATATTGTGTACATGTATGTATATATATATATATATATATATATATATATATATATAAGATACCTTCTATGTCAATCACATGGTATAGATAAATGTCCTAAAATATCCATATATTAATTTAAATTCTATATGAAATTAATTCATCTTTCATCAATATAGCAAAGACCTTGTAAGACACGAAACTTTAAAGGAACTGAATTTATGATCAAATTTGATCGTTTGTCCTTATAGGAATGAAACATTTTTATAAACTGCTAAGATCCTGACCTAGTTTATATTGATTTAGTAGTAGTTTATTAACAATCATTATTAAGTGATTAGAAATAACGAAATTACTAATACAATGTAATTGCGATATTTATTTCAAGATTTATCGTTTGGAAATGTGTCACTCTTGATTGTTTTATAATTAAATGAGTAAAAATATTATCTTAAAAAAAAAAATCCGCCATTCATAATCTTTAGATAAATTACGAACTATTTAACAATTTGATATAAGAAACATTTCAGTTTTATCTTTTATTCTTTCTATCATATACAATGAAACACCAGACCATGTATACAAAATATTATTGAGAAAAGTTATTAAATTACATTGTAATTAATGGATATTTATCATTGAATTATTAATCGTGCAATGCATTTATGGTTGTAATGAATCCCCTTATGTTTAAACAATTTTCGTAAACGATTTATTAACGAATACCGAGAAATAAGTGAGAATATCAATAATATTCAAGATTTACATAAAATCGTTTAGCGCATACAATTCATTATGTCTTTTTCTTGCTAATTGAAAAATTTCTCAATTTTAAAAAATACCTTAAACACTGTGTGAAAAATGTAAGCATATAATCGGTATTGAAATAAGATACCATTTTTACCGCACCGACACTAGAATATTAAATTCACAAAGCATTGGGAATAGCAACAATAGTGCCGGTAATAAACAAAATTGAGACCCTGCAAATAGAAAAGAAAAGAAGCCTCAAAGATTTGAAAAACCTACAAAATCGCTAGGGAAGTGGTTGATTTCCTTCTGTCTCTCTTCTCCCACAGGGGCAAACGCGCCATAGGGGGCATGTGCAGGCTTCGGCGGTTTTCAATTTTCGATGATTCCACCGAATTCGGTAACACCGACAACCTCTCTCAAGCTCCCTTCTCTTTCTCCTCTGCACTTACAAACATGTAGTGGGCGATAAGGGCGTGAGAGAGGGACAGAGAGCGAGGTGGTTACTGCGAGAGTGCACAAGGGCGAGGGCGGGAGCGGTAGCTAAAGGGGGCGGTGGGAGGGATGGGATGGGATTGGGTAGGTATGGGAGGGGGAGTGAGAGGGGGAGGGGAGGGGATCGAGGTGGTAAGGAAGCATAGGGAGTAGGTAGGGAGAGAGAACGTAGATAGAGCTTTCGGGGGAGAGGCGATGGTGGTCCCGTGGCTACGATGGGATGAGGTGAGCCGATGGCGGGGGTGGGGGTCACAGAAAGAGCTGCTTGCTTCTGTCCCATGGGCGCGAGAGCGCGCGGTTACACAAGGAGGGAGTTAAAACAGCGTGTGTGGGAGTGGGCGTGGCTACGGGGTAGCCGCTGGCCAATCAGCAGCCGGGGCCGCCGGCCACCCCCTACCATCCGGACCAGCCGCTGCCGTAAGACTGAGATGGCGAGAGCGAGACGGCGAGACTGCGAGACTGCGAGAGCAAGTGAGAGAGAGAGAGAGAGAGAGAGAGAGAAAGAGAAAGAGAGGGAGTGAGGGAACAAGGGGAAGAGGCGAAAACGACCCCGTTTATACCTATATACGTGCACCAGCGTCCATATCCCCCCGACATACATATTGATCTCGTGGTCCTCGCGCCGCGTCGACCGGCACGCGCACACTCGCACACGCGCGCGCACACAAACAAGCAAGCACAAGCGCCCACACGCGTAACTACGCAACCCCGCGTGACTCTTATACTCCCCCTGCCAGCGAGCGATTTCGGCTAGCACCCCCCTGCGTGTCGACCTGACCACTCGAAGCAGTTCCTTTATGGTCTGCCATTTTATCAACTCCCCATTCGCGTATGCGTTCGCGCCCATATCCGAACCTACATCCATGCATCTTTCCTGCTATTTTTCGTCAACTTTTTAAGAGTACTATCTTTATCCAAGTGCATCTTCGTCGTCGGCTGAAAAACCAATTTCGCTGGTGTGGTGCTGCTCTCTTTTTTCACTTCGCACTCGCGCTTTTACGCGCGATGTAAAATCCGATTTTTTCACTTTCAGCAAAATCAATTCCGTATTAATAAATTTTTCGAGTGTTTTAAGGCTTACAAAAGTTAATAACATCGATGCACTTTAGCCACTACTATACCGCTTTACGATAAGAAAAAGTTTCAAAAGAATATTTAACCTTCATTAGTACGACAATGCGCGTTAAATTGTTTATAAACTGTACAAACTATTTAAAGCCCAGGGGAAATCATTACCGATTCCTCTTAATTGATATTACAAATATTGGATTATCATTAATAGAAAATCACTGGAATTCAACAAACCTTAAGCAATTTTCATAATTTAAACTATATGTAACGAACTAATCGAGAAGTGTAACTTTATGCGTTAAAAATAATCTTACTTCGTTCTATGTAATGTTTATTATATTTGCAACCAACAGAATTGGATTGACTAGTGAAACTAAAATTGACAAAAATACGTGACATCTAGAATGAACAAAACCGAATGACGAAAACTTTCAGACAAACGTGACTAAATAAGAAAGTATAAAAGAGAAACGTAATAAAAAGCGAGACAGAAGTTTAAGAAATAACAACACCAAAAGTCCCCGCAGCAGGAACAATAAGGCACAAACGACACAGAGAGAGAGAGAGAGAGAGAGGGAAAACAAAGAAACACATATGAAAAGAAAAAAACAACCGTTTGAATCTCTAATTTGCCTTACTGAGCTCTTTTGTTTCAAGCATGTGCAAATAGTCCAGCAAACTTTCGTATTTTTCACCTATCTCATTTTTTTTTCAAACCCCTTCTAAATTCAAAAACCCCCTGCGATTCTCTTGAATTAAACGTTTACTCGTTCCACGTGTCGCTTTCGTTTATTTTTACATGCTGTCTGTCCGACTTGACGCTTTGTTCCATTTATACAAAATGATTTGGGACTTTCATGTCAAAGCTTACTTGCACTGACACTTGGTAGAATAATGAAACGCCTTTATTACGCGCCTCCATCTTTTAAATTTTCAAGAATATTGACCCACGAAAGGGGCTTCAATCAGAAAAATGTAAAACTAGTTATTAATAAAGATTTATTGTCGTAAATATATCAAGATTTTATAATATGCAATAAGATGAATTGAGATTCTAATTTACTTCAAAATATAATAATATTGAGAAATAATTTATACAATAAATCATTTTTCTTTTAATTTCAAGTTCATAGTAGTACTGCTAATAATTCTATATAATTTATATAATTTATATAATACAGCTGCAAAGCACTATAAATAAGTAATACAATAAACTATAAATAAAATTTAAAAAAAACTGGTTATTAATATTTTATAATAGATTTGGTTAATGTATTACCTAAAAATTTTATATTAGTTTTTTTTTTTTTATAGTATTAATATATCTAATAATATATATGTATATATACGTACATAGTCGATCGATTAAAACATTTTTAAAATTTTACATCAGAAAAAATGCTAGGTAATAGTAGAAAATCTTTGCATCGTCATATTTTCCATTACTTCTTAAAATATTTTTAAATATAAAATTGTAATAAAAATATAAAATGTGATACTTTAATATAAAACTAAAAATTAAAATATAGTTTGATAATTAAACCATCTCAAATCACTAATTTTATTAATAGTATAATTATTTTTAATTTATCACAACTGTATAAAGTAGTATTTCCTAATAACATTAAAAAGCATTAAATTCCTCCATTTACTCATATTTCTCAAATTCCAATTTTAATTGACATTAGATTTATAAAGAAAATATTAAGCATTTGTGTTAAAAAAAATTTAATAGCCAAAATAATTTTAATAGATAATTCATAAAATTTTTACACACAGAAAACTTCTATCGCATATGATCGCACATAGTTAATAACTTACATAATAATTAATTATAAAAATACCTGCTTATGGGATTTTTTATTCATTATGGTTAGGAATTAGTTACACACTATTAATATTTTCTGTTAGTTACATACTATTAATAGACCAATACTATTAATTTGATTTATATAAAGATTATATTTACGAAAAGGGTTTCCCTTGTCTTTATTGTTTAAATTGCTGTACATGCCATATACAAGAATTCTAAACATTTTGAATAAATTAAAAGTGGATGTAGCTTCGATGTAAAAATAAAAATTTTATTGTCTTCTTTAAACTTTATTCGTAGTATATTTATTCAAAAAAGTTTTGCCTTTGTCCAAGATACTATTGTATATTTTATTTGCAAAACTTTATACTTTTACGCAAATACACACGCACACGGACACGCACTCGCGCATAAACGCGCGCGCGCGCACACGCACACGCACACAAACATATCTAAAATATATAAAACGTTAATTTGCGTGTGGGCGTGTGCGTGTATGCGTGTACGAAAATAAAACACATATCTTAAAAAGTTTTTAATTTATTTTTAATAACTTTGATATTAAATTTTAATATTTATTAGCATCCATCAATTTTTTTTTTTTATAACATAATTAATAAATTCCTAATACCGGATGATAGCTTTGCATACAACATTTATACTCATTTTTATAAAATCATGCGTAAAATTTAATAAACCAATGCAGGGTGTACTAAAACTTGAATATTAAAAGAAATTTCCGGCATATAAGAATTTACTTCTATTTCCATGTAATGATGGGTATTATCGATTAAAGTATTCATAATTTATGACATTGTGAAGTTCAAGAAGTAAAAGTTCATCGTATTTAGTAAGTATTTCAACTTCAAATATAAAATTTTAAAATTCGTTACTTAACATAAAAAAATATAAAGTAGCTTTTACTTTTATGGCTTGAAAATATTTATACTTCTATAAGTACATAATTATAAATTGTAATATGTTTTATACATTTAAAATATTGTTTTCCAAACATATATCGAACATACTGAAATAATATTTCATCATTCTGTATTTGAATTAAAAAAATTCTATACACCAGTGAAATAGATTATAGAGAGGATTATTAACAATAATGTAGTTATTTTTTATAAAATTTATAAAATATCAAGAGATTTAAAACTATATATTCGTAACACATCAACGAATAAATATTTAAGTGAAAGAAAATGATTTGATTAAAAAATTAAATGTTTGTAATTTATGAAATTAACAATAATATGGTAGGATAGAGAACAGAAATTTCAAATTTTATACCATTTAATTTTAATTTATGATATAAATTTATGATGATATAATATATATATATATATATATATATATATATATATAATATAGTAAATTGTAATATATAATAAGCCATGAAATTATTTAATATATTTGAGCTTATGAACAAAGAGTATGTTTAAAAATTTTGTAAGCATATAAATGTTTTGCAAGGAGTTATAAAATAAACAAAACTTGCAAGTATCAGTTTAGAGAAGACAAATGAAAATATAATTAGGATGAGAGAGAAAGAAATGTACTATTGATTAAGGGTAATAGGACTTTAGACTAAACTCCGTTGGACTAAAAGGTGACGATGAAGAATTTGTGATTGCAACGGGGATTAATTCACATCGAGGAGATATGCAAATATTTTTCTGCGACGACGACGACGACGACGACGACGATGGTGAAAGAATGAACGACTTTGAAGTGCTTCGTGAGTACTCGGTAATTTATGAGATAACGAGAACGAGGGGGGAAATGAAATTCGAGATAAGGCTCTTTTGTCGTGACGGATCAAGGGACTCAGAGAGAGAGAGAGAGAGAGAGAGAGAGAGAGAGAGAGAGAGAGAGCGAAAAATGTGCCCAAGTGCTACGGGTAGGAGGAAAGGAGGTACGCGTAAAATTCTTTGGCGAAACTTTGAACTCTTTCCTCATTTTCCGCACTTAAATTATTCAGGAGACTCGGCTCTCTTTTGTTTCTAGGCCAGGGTCGCAACGTGCAATGAACTTTTTAACTCTCTCTCTCTCTCTCTCTCTCTCTCTCTCTCTCTCTCTCTCTCTGTCTCACACTGTCTTTTCTTTAACTCTTACAGATCATTGCTCCGATTTTCGAAATTCTAGTCTTAATGTTAATAAGAAAAAAGCTTTAGTGAAAATACTAATAAGTCGTACCTATATGCGTTGTATCCTTTTTTATCGGTTAATTATACTTTTTCTCTAGGCGTATATTGAAAATGATGTTCTAGTTATAGTTTCGATGATTTATTACCTAGAAATTAATTTTAAAACCAAATTTCAGCTGTACAAATTCTATTATAATGAAATATTAAATTTTACAGATGAGATTTACATGTTTAACTGCGCCTTCAAGGATCCATGTAAAACACATTACAAGCTGATGTAGAAAAATGATTTTCGATAAATAAGCATAAATCAATACGTAGGGACGTTGGAAAAGGGATTTGAAAAAAGTATTTGAGAATAAAGTATGGAAAAGGAACCTGCTACGGGTGAGATCATCTACAGATTAATCATACAGAGTGTAAAAATGCACTTATATAGAAAATCCTTGCATTGTGGCAGGAACGATGACATACGGGGGGGGGGGGGGGGGGGGGGTAACGTATACACAGTTTATACCGGATATAACCCTTTATAAACTGATTTATAGTAAAGTCTCGGGGCATTGTGTCCCCGTTCTCTCTGCCGACGAGAACTTGACGGTTCTCAAGACATATCTCCACGTTGAGATATTTTCCATCTTCCTCTCTCTTTCTCTCGTTCTCTCTTTCTTCATTCTAGCCCTCTTACAGCATCACACGAAATGCGGACATTTAATAAAGGTTCGGAAGCAAAGTAACAGTGGTTCCAGTCAAAGGGTTATGCACACGCACATATATCCAAAAGAACTTCCTTTTCACATCCCCCCCCCGCCCCGCCATCCTTTAGCCGTCATTTCTCTCTCTCTCTCTCTCTCTCTCTCTCTCTCTGAGTCCCTTGATCCGTCACGACAAAAGAGCCTTATCTCGAATTTCATTTCCCCCCGTACGACGTACGATTTTTTGCTCCTATCCTTCTTTCTCTTATTCTTGATAGTTAGCTGTATATTTTCTCCATCCTTACTCGTAGCTCTCCGACGTGCCCGGGCGCTATTAGGAGGATTCGTGAATCCCTGGCGTTTCCTTTAGTCCCATTAGCCAAGGTGACAGGTAGACTGCCAGGATCTCCGGCTTTTTTATTCTTTATACTTTCTCTCCTTCTCTCTCTCTCTCTCTCTCTCTCTCTCTCTAGCCCAGTCTATCTCTCTTGTCGCGCACGAACGGATCATTTTCCCGATTTAATCAATTCAACGAATACTACGGCGACTCTTGGAAATGCCGGACTCCTTTGCTTTGTTATGCTCCCTTTGACGGATATTAGGATTATGAGATTTATACGTTTTGTATGTATTCTGTTTTCATAAATATTTAGTAGCCAGCTAAATTTACATATATGATATATAAATTGGCCTTTTCTATCATTTTTCACACCATATTTAATAATCACCATATTCTAATAATTTTTAACGATTAAAATGACATGTGTCATGTGGATAAAAAAATATTTCAAATCTCATTGATCAAGTATTATTTATTGTATCGACTATTTCGATCTTTTACCAGTATTGAAATAATTTTAACGACTAAATATTCATTGTAATCGCGCAAATATTAATGAAAAATATAGCATTATAGAATTTAATAGTCATAATAGAGCTTCTCTACTTTCACACGCACTGCTTAAAGTAAAGCTTCGTGCATAAATATTTACTCGTGCATACAAATAAATGGCAAATTAACGAAGCAACGAAGCTAACATCAAGGGATATTAAATTATTGGTAATTCGATAAAGAAGTCGTGCTATTATGTCGGCAATGCTGTACAAGAAGGAATAAAGAGGACTATTGGAGAATTATTTAACGCGCAAGCGGAAGCTCAATTTGAAGCCGACGTCGCCGATGACTGGAGAAGCTCGAGCTCGCGCAGTCAGAACGGAATTCAAATAGCAGTTATTGATGGCGGTTCCGCAACGAGAATCGACTCGCCTGTACCCTATATATACATATACATACGTACACAGATATAAATATAGATGTAGATATAGATATAGATTTGGAGAGACAGATAGGTAGATGGATGGATAGATGGTTAGATAGATAGATGGATGGATAGATGAAGAGAATGAAGCCGGGAGCCCGAAAAAGTCCTCCGGCGGTTGATGCTAGTAAATCCGATTTCATCTCGAGGACGAGAGAGTCGAGGATGAATCTCGCGCGCCGCATGGAGATTACGCACGCTTAATTGGAGTCCTAAGAAGACGGCAGCTGCCTACCACCATCGTCTTTATTGACTTTTCACATTTCCGCCCTTCTTTCGCACTCCTTTATTTCTCGTCATCCTGTCACGAAATACGTCCCACTTCTAGCTCCGCCCGCGCCACCGGTCTTTCCCTCCCGACACCTTCTAATTCTCGTCCAGTTTAAATTGCGTAAGATGCTACATAAGTTTTCTTATAAATTTTCACCCAACACTTGCGATTCCCAAGCTTACCACTACAGCACACTAGATAATGCAATTCCTGAAAACTTTTCCATTCTAATCTCCCTGGCGCTTCAAATTCATCTATATCCGTGCTCATAGAAAATTACATTTTAACCCGATCTCTTGGATTAAAGATTCGTAAGATAATATTCATCAATGTCTTTGAGAAAGTAGCGAACGTAAGCATAAATTTTCAAATCGTCTTGTTCGTCAACTAATTTTTCTACCGGCAATGACAAAAGACGTGTACGAAGCCTGTAACGAGCCTCCGTGCTTTATGTCAGATTTAGCGCTAAAATCGAATTCGCCGTGGAGACAATGAGCCTCTATATTTGCGCACAGCATCAATCTTTGCCATTTGGAGAAGGAATAATAACGAGCGAATGTGAAAATACATCATGCGCACGCATGACTGCTGCTAGCTAGCCGGAATGTGCAAATCAAAGGTTCGGGCAGGGAGGGGAGTACCATTGCGATAATACGAAAACGAAACAGCGAAAGGAATGAGAGACTCGGGGAAACAAATTGCAGACGTGACTACGTCGATCCACGATCCGTCGCAGCATAGAAATCATTTTTCTCTTCTTT
This sequence comes from Ceratosolen solmsi marchali, assembly GCF_000503995.2. NCBI lineage: Eukaryota > Metazoa > Arthropoda > Insecta > Hymenoptera > Agaonidae > Ceratosolen > Ceratosolen solmsi. The sequence continues at coordinate 4,922,532 of NW_011948426.1, read as the reverse complement.
TTTTCCGTTTCGGGCATATGGCGAGCGCACGCGCCCGTATCTGCCTAGTTAGCGCGTGAATACATAACGCACGCGCACATGCATATGTTCGATACGAGTCACAGCAAAGAGAATGAGATGCAGAGAGAAACAGAAAGAGAGAGAGAGAGAGAGAGAGAGAGAGAGAGCAATAGAGGATGATTCCAGCATCCCATTGAGCCGGCTGAATGGACCATCTTGCTTCGTTAACCAGTCTGTCGTACTTTTTTTAACCCATCACTAGCTACAGCCAGGAAAATTTCCAACCCTTCCCGCTCGCCTTTCTCGCTCCTTTTTTTTTTTTTTTTTTTTTTACTGCAATTTGAATACATTGTACCCCAAGTCGCGGCATACATATGTATGTGACCCCGAACCGCGCGTAGGTAGTCGTAACTTCCATCGCTCTCGTTGTTTGTTACCTGGGACGTATCCATTGGGTCGCCGAGCTCGCGCTTTTACGTGCCTGCCGGCTCCCTTTTTCCGCGCCTTACCTCGCCCTTCTCTTTTTAGCGCTCCACGGGGTTCCATCCTTCGTCTCTCTCTCTCTCTCTCTCTCTCTACCTCCCTCCTTATTCGCGTATTTCTATCAACTTTACACAGCACCGTGTATTTCACTTCCGACACAAGCAATGTCACATGGTACGGTGTGTCGTTTTGTCCTGTAGTTTGACCGACATTTTTTGTTGTCACTATCGTCATCCGCCGCCGCCACCGCCGTCGTTCATCTTATTTCGTACACGCATACGTACAGTTCCCTTACAATGAGTCTCTTGCTCTGGCTTTTTATACGCGCGCAGGGGACAATGGGACTGATTTTGATTTACGCGAGACGAATGACAAGCGAGCCGAATGAAAACGAGAGCCGAATACGTGAGCGCGTGAAAATTATAAATTCATGATCGGTTACATCTATATAGAATGGAATCTTAACGCGAGAAAGGAAGAGACGCTTGAGCGTGAATTTGCGCGATGCTTTGGCGAAAAGCTGCCTACACCGAATCCCTTTTCAACTCACGAGTTATTTACAAAGAGAAATTTTCAATATATTAAAATACAGTTCTTCTTTGATTTATTAAAGTACGTTGGCCCTTTTAAAAGCAGCTGTCGTGAAATAATAAGACTGCGAAATTGCTGCAGAATATGCAAAATAAATAGTGTAACTGTGCTCCTACATTAATCGTACAATCGCGTCGACTAAGTTAATAGAAAACCAATCTTTTTGCGTCAGTATATATTATTCGTTGCTCTTTAGTTTATTTAAAAAAAAAAAAAAAAGAAAAGAAAAATAATAAACCCATTGTTGCATACAAAGCGTTCACAAGCCACAATTTTCCTGCATACATAATGCATTAATAATGACAATGAGCTATGAAATATGTATCTTCCATAAGAAGCAATGGAACGTAAGAAAGATAAAAACAAAAGGAAAACAACAAAGTTTTCAAAATGAAAGTCAAGCTACTGTAAAAGAAGCAAAACAACAAAGTGCATATTTATGTAAAGAACTGGGTCAAATTTTACTGAGAATGAAGCAGGAATTCCACCGAGAGCACAGAGCACCTCGCAAGACTTGAATTTTCTTTTCATTGAATTCGCAGTTATGAATTTACATAATAAAGTCCTCACAAAGATACCCATAAATGACTCCCTACGTTTAGCGTCAGCTTCACGTGGGCTTATAAGGACGCGGCGCTGCACTTTTTCCTTTTTAAGCGGAAATTCGCGGCGCCTTTTAAAAGTAACAAAAGTGAATCGAGGCATCTTAAATGAACCCGCTACTTGTTGCTTAAGGGGGAAGCAGTACTGCAGCCTTTCACACGGGAGTAACGAAGAGATAGAGATAGATAATGATAGAGATAGACAGAGGGAGGGAAAGATATATATATATATATATATATATATATATATATATATATATATATATAGAGAGAGAGAGAGAGAGAGAGAGAGAGGATGGGGGGAGTTAAGGAGTCTCGAAGAAAGAAAAAAAGAGACGAAAGAGCAAGGAGAAGCGCGGACGTGAGAGAGAAGCGAGAAAAGTGTTTCTCCTTTGTTTTCATGGCCCGTAGAAGTCTCGCAGCCGTAGTGCAAGGAAATCGCAATTAAAAATGTAGTTCAAGGCTGACACCTTGAGGGCGTCTCTCTTTCTCCGCCTTTCTTTCTTCCCTCCACCCTCGCCGACCCCCTTCTCTCCCACTCTCGAGCTTACTTTTACTTTATGAAGCCAGCGTAAGAGAGACGACGACAGCGGCGCTTTTTCTTCCTGCAAGGCGTGCGCTCGGCAAACTTCCGGCCCGACACGACGCGCCTCTGCCTCCTTTTACACTTTTCACTCGCAGCACTCGCGATCCTGACCTAAATATTCTTATTGCGACCTTGAGGAGAAGAGGTGATGTCTTTTTTTGCTTCAGTTTTCCCCGCGCGAGAGCTCAGTTGATTCTACGGATTATGAGTACGTTGGCTTGGGACTTGGCGAGAGTTGACATTTTTATAACATAGTGCGACTCATCGTATACAAGCATAACATTTTCACGTAATTTAATTGCGCGTGTTTTCATAATTTCGTTAGTTTAAATATTAATTGTCTTAGTTAGTGCAATGAAGGAACGATCGAAAATATACGCGTGAAGAAAATGAAATGATTTTGTCAATTACACTTATAAAAAGAGTAACTGATTATTTGATATTAATTTCTTTGGATTATACTATAAATAAGCGACTTTCAAAGCCTCTTTCCAAAATATTGATACTGCTTATTGAATAAATTCATAAACGATATTTCATCTCTTTACTTACAGTCGTATGACAAATACTCTACATTTACGCATACCAACATTTTTCAGTCACGTGTTTCCACTCGATATGTTTGATTAAAGTGATCCTCGGAAACATAAGTCTCAAGGAAATCTCGATTTTTTCGCGAAGTCCTTTCTTATTTGAAATAAAATACATACAATAAATACAATAAATAAATACAATAAATACATACAATAAAAAATAAAATACAATAAAAAAAATAAATAAATAAAAGGAAATCTTATACCTGCAGTCATTGCTCTGCCAAATACTCTCCCAAAACAGAAATCAGTGGCTTTATCGCGTGCCGCAGCGTCACTGGTACGATCCGACGGCAAACGCCACACTTGAAAATTGGCTTTTGAATTTTCTACCTGTCTCTCTCTCTCTCTCTCTCTCTCTCTCTCTCTCTCTCTCTCTCTCTATCCCTCTTTCTATTGATCCCAGGGTGATGCCAAAACGAATACTCCTCTCATTCTGTCACACTCGCGAGCGAATAAATCCAAACGCGAGCAGGTATATCGAATGTATTGACGTTTCCAGGGATAGTCGTGCATAGGGAAACGCATGCGTGTACCTGGCAGAGATGCGACATCTCACCCCTTTTTCAACTGTACCGCGCCCCTGCTTCTGCTCTGATGCGGTGAAAGAGCATTTCGGGGTGATTTTTTTTTTTTAAATGGCCCCTCACCTGTGCCCTGCTTTCGGAGATTACGGTTGTCGCGGGGAATGGAGCTACGCGACGCCCTGCTGCAAGCATCGCGAAAACCAAAGGGAGCTCCAAAGGTATCCCCGCTCAACAATAAGGAAAACAACATTATTGGCTTTTCAAAGTGGTATTTATCGAAAATAAGCAATCCAACGGGATAATGGGCCCGACTCGTGACACTTATAGGTTTGTAGCACGCTGTGCCTAACTCCTGAGTGAAAAACCCTTTTTCGCTGCCCTAGGCTTGCTACAACCACATTACCCATGCTTTAACGTCACTAACTTCCTGAAAATGCAATCAATCATCATTTATTAGGTAATATTTATAAATCCACTAAAGACTCGGAAGATATATGGATTATATAGGAAAGAGAAGGAGCAATATTTTTTATTGTTTTAGAATAATTCATAATGAGCGCTTTCTGACCCCCAACCCCCCCCCCCCCCCCCCCCCCCCCCCCCCAAAAAAAAAACCAACCACCAACCGCCCCCGTCGATTATTACTGGTCAATTATATATCTTTTTACGTAATTACTTCTAAAGCTTAATACCGTCTGTTAAAAAATTCTTGCTTCAAACAAGCCATTAAAATCTAAGTAGTTAGCAAAGTAAGTTATTGTTAGTATAATAAATACTGTTTTTTTTTTTTTAAATCGCTAAATATTTCGTCAATCTACCGACACGATACGATCGATAATTACTTATTATCATAAAAGCCGAGTAAATACGCGAATATTTGGATTTCCGCAATTAAGAGCAACTACAGCGATGGCAAATAAGAACTCTGTGTTAAATTTTCTTCTATTTTATTACAAATGAATATTTTCTCGCCCCGAGTTTTCGGTATCTGCCTTTCGACAAAATATCGATCATTTTGCCAGCGAATTCACAATTTTTTAGGTAAAATCTTGACGCTTCGCACATTGTTGATATAATAAAGATTTTTTACACGACTATGACCTTGCAGATTGCATAAGCCATTCCGGTTACTTATTTCAACTTACTGGCATTGCATATACGAATGCAAGTTTTCAACTTTCATAAAAGTCTTACAATATGCGTAAACCTGTTTGTGAAAAAAGCCAAACCTGTACGCAAACTCTCTTATTTCCGGGCTTGTATATCCACATTCATTCTATATAAGGATACACTTGCTGCAAAACACGAGTGCACATGTATTATACTACGAACGCGCTTTGTGCAAATGTTCAAATGTTCACATCACGCATGGTATAGCGTTGATGTCACCGTTCCAACACACAATTCCAACTCACAATCTATTGTTATATAAGAGGAATTTTATTTCCCCGAAAAAAAAAATGCTTTCATTCAATAATCGTGACATCGTTGTTAAGATTAAAAATTATTATATAAATAATAACGATCACTTTATTTTCCATTATTGCCGTTAGAATTGTGAGTAAACATAAGTATAATGACTATTGCGTATTATTTCACGAAGTTTTGAAGAGATAAAAATAAACAAGGCTAAATAGACATTTTGACATTCGATATGACATTGGGTCTATTTAATAAAATCAACGTTTGCCAAAAACTTTAAAAGCCAAACTTTTAATATTACTTTTCCAAATTATTACTTTACAGCTTATAATGAATAAATTCTTTTAGACATTGTATTTCTTACACATTTCATTATACGAAGACAACAAAATTGCAAAAATATCTCATGCATTTATCTATTTTAACATAAACTATTATTATTAGGATTATGTAGATGTAAGTGAAAGAGAAAAGATTAATACGGACTACCCGAACCTCATTTTTCATTTAACTAGTTTCTTAGGTTATAGTACAAAGAAAATATAATAAAGAACATAATCAAGAATTTATTGATGAAGAGAGTGAATTATATTAATCATTGATGCCAATATGATGCAGCATGCTTTCACTGTATAAATGAAAGAAAAAATTATATATATATATATATATATATATATATATATATATATATATAGGAGAACAATTGTAGGTTCTTCATAAATAATCAATGAAATTGTAAATGCAAGATCATTATATACGTAATTTTGATAATATTCATTTCTGAGAGGAGCCAAAGTACTTTAATCATAAACAAAGACAAACAAAACAATGAAAAGTAATGCTTTTCTTTCGTCAACATCACAATATTTATCAAAATTATTGTTCGTACATTTTTCAGCCCAAAAGAGAGCAACTAGATTTTTTAAAAATCACGAATTTGGATTTGAGCATCTGTGAAGTAGCTGGCGTACTTTTCCAAATCGGCCAGCTAACGATTACGTAGTAGCGAGCGATTCGCGCGCGATCTCCCAGCTGGGAGAATAGGAGCATGAAGACGAAGAGGAAAGGAGAGCGATTGTGACAATCCACGCACGGCAAAGTATCCGTTGAATAAATTGAATGTCGCTCGGCGATGTCATCCCGACTCTTCCATCGAGCGAACGCTAGACGAGCAATAAAGAGGAAGGAAGATCCAAGGAAGCGAGCGAATCGTAAAAGAAAATGAGAGGAAGGAGAAAACATGAATCCAAAGGGCTTGCAAAGGTGCAGAGTGTATCGCTCGCGAATGGAAGACAGAAGGACGAATCCCATCAGCCACTTCATTCCTTTATACCATGAATTTTTCACTGCGTGATTGTCGTTATCATGCGTGAGCAAAAACTTCAAATAACGCTACTGCATATCACTACGATACTTTTATACAAAGGGGTCAGGGGGAGGGGTGATGTGTGCTTTATCGGGATGCGCGAGCACAGATGAAAATTCATTTAAACTGCTGCATAGGATAATAACGATATTTTGTTTTTCAACAAAGGTTGCAGCTGAATAAATACGTTGCTTTGCTTCATATTTTACTATTTTACATATTTACGCAACGTATGTACAAAAGTATGAAATAATATTACCGTTGCGCTCTTTCAATATACCCGAAAGCAAGCGTTCGATATTATTATTCGATATAATAATTTTTAATTTGATGATGATGTCGACTAGATCGTTCTAAGTCGTTAAAAATCGTTCTAAATCATTACTACTTCCCCTCCGATATTACAAATTCTCAAGCTTCTTTTGTCAACCGCATAACGGTTAAATTACATTGGATGCGCAATCGCCTGTTATTTTATTTTGCAACGAGTGCTTTTGGCATCTTTAATAAAATACTCTATCCAGTTGTTTATGTAATGTATACAGTAATATAACCATTTTATTTAAGCTTTGTTTCCGTAAAATATGAAATATTTTAACAGCAGCATTTGTTTAGCCAATGTCTCATAATTTTTTTATCGAAAACCTAATGTTATTATTATCGAAATTTGGCCGAAAAGTTGAAAACGTTGTTGCGTTTTGATAATGTTCAATTATTAAATCTATCCTGCTTGTTATATCATTTTTAGCTACTATCAGGCCCAATAAGGAAATAATCGTCCTCAAAAATATCTAATCATTCGTAAAACATGTAATAAGGAATTAAATTTTTAAAAAATCGTTGACACCTAGCAAGTCCGCAATTTTCTTTCCAATGATCGTGCGCCAATGATGTAACCTATGAACAATTTTTCCGAATTAAAAAAGAAAACGTGCCCCATACGCATCGCTCTAAAGCAAAGAAGATGAATAATTGGTTGACGCCTTTTAGTGATACAAGTAGAATCAAATGAGCTATGACTCGCTTGTAATTAAAAGTGAATATATGTGATGAGGACGCAGAGAAGTAGATAATTTGTGCGAGACAATGGTTTTGGGTGAGCTTAGTCCTCGTGACATCATCGGTCCTCCCTTCAGCCTCCTTTTTCCATCCCTTAGCCTCGGTCGCTCATTTCTCAAAACCTGTACCTCGAACAACACCAGTAGTACGGGAGAAAGAGCGTGGAAATGAAGCTGAGGACGAAGAACCGGAGGTAGGAAGGAAACAAAGGGAAGACGAAAGAGGATAAGGAATAGAGTGGCAAGGGAGGTTGGTGGAGAAGCAGCGGGGCAGTAAGCTCGAAGTTCGCGAGGGAACGAGCTAAGGGGCGAAGTGAGTGGGAGTGCTAGAGCAAGAAGGATGGAGAGAGAAGATGTACCTTCATTTGTTTCACGTTGGTATCCATGGTAACCCTTCTAGGCTTGGCAAGAGGGGATTTCCTATGTTGTCGGTTTAAGGACCAAACGAGGACCCGGTGCCACCCCCGCTACACTATAGTTTTCCTCTCTATTTCTGCCATGCCTCTGTCTGTCTTACTCCGTTTCCTCTATTATACCCACTCGTCGCCTACCCGTCCCTCGCTTCGCTCCACACTTACTAAGGTACGACGAGTATTGCATCTTTGCTCACCTTCTTTTGCTTATGGCTTTTGACTATGTCCTGGATATGCAGGACAACGACTCAGAGTCGGACGGAATTTATTGGTTCCTTCTCCTTTGATCCTCGAGAATCGCAAGTCTACGTGAAAGCACTCGAAATTCCCCATTCAATATACCTCTCTCTCTCTCTCTCTCTCTCTCTCTCTTTAAATTCATCTCGTGCCATGACAATCTTTATTAATAAGCGTGCAAATATTAAATGACAAATTCGGTTTTTGAAAATTGTTTCTGAATTTCATGCGTTTCGTCGTCAAATTGTTGATATCAAACAGTGGCGTGTTTCAATTTCATCAGACATTGAATTAAATGTCAACAACAATGGATACTTTATAATGTAAGAATTATATTATCTTATTTTGTTCGATAATTTTAATTTTATTTAACTTGATACTAATTGTAAAAAATTCAAAAACCCTAAATTATTTCTTATATTATTATCAGATTGAAAAAAAGGCGGAAAGTCCTCTAACACTTTCATTCATAATAATAATTATTAAAAACGATTGATTTACTTTTATCTTGTGTTTTATTAATTAAGTAGCTAACGACGGTTTTCGCAACGTTTCCAATTAATAACATCAGCATTGATTCAGCTTTAAAGGAATTTTTTCATACGTCTGTGTCTCTATATATTTGTCAATCTGTCGGTCGGTCTGTCTGCTCGTATGCGTGTAAATATGCATGCGTATGTAACGTCGGTAAATTAATTGAAGGCGAGCTAATGGCACTGGGGAGAATTGTCGCTGATATTTCTCTTGGAATGTCATTTCTAAAGCGCAATTCGCAGAACAAAATTCTCTCGACCGTGATAAGTAGAAACGGCAGCGATCTTTTCCACGACTGGCAAAGTCTTTATTATTTTCACTGTGGTGAGTACTTGTCGTAGACGCGGGCTTATTTCAAACTCGGCACCACCACCTACACTCGAGTTTTACACCCGGATTTTTTGAGAGGATATTTCGTAGCCGTCGGGCAATACTCGGCGTTTAACTATATATACACGCACGTGTAGTGCCAAAAGTGGAAAGCAATGCGATCGCTCTATATTACGACAAGTATCTTTCAACTTTATCTTATACTTGCACAGCTGACGTTATTTATTGCCTCTGCTGGCTTATTTCGATTTTCTTGACGAAGGTTACGCTTTTTCTTAACTCAAAAATAAGGCTTTACGACACTCATAAGAAGCATAATAAAGCATGTTTTCCCATTTGCATGAGTTCACCATTGCATCATACCGCTTGGCAATGCAAATGCTTGTTTCCTCAAGGTACTTTTGTTCAGCATACATTATCCATATTTGTAATTAATCGAATTACCTTGGAAAATGGCCGATAAATCGACGAATTTATTTGGTAATATTGAGAGCGTTAATATAGCCTGTGCGTGAAATAATATTTCAGAGGCTATATTTGTCGTTGTTTTCTCCGGTAGGTCGACGAAATTAATTTGCAGATACCTAAGCAAGCCTAAGGCCATGCCGAAACACCCCATTTCTACTCTTGCAGTCAATAAGGACTACCGAGCGCAGCGGTTTCAAACTCCCGTATCCGCCTTATACTCGTATAGCAACGTACTCGAGTCAACATCTTCACCCCCTTGCCTCCACCATCACCTTTTTTCTCATCCGTTATCTCGTTATTTCAGACAATCCAGGCCGCTATTAAATAAAAGTATAATAATATCGATATTATTTGGCAGGATGCATTATAATGCCGTATTACTATTATGACATTCGTTATTACTGTTGATCTTTAACTACGCATACCAATGTCCCCAAGCCAAAAGTCCTTAAAGGCACAATCATACATAATTTTCATTCGTACTTTGGTAATTAGTATCAAGCGTCAACATTTCTAGTCGCTCTACACTAATTTCTATACGCGGAAAATGTAGTCAAATGAACACGTAAGAGACTCGAACGTCCGCATGTATCCGTCCGTCTTTTAGTCACATTCAAGCTATATGATGAATCACTTAATCAACTGCTGTATTATTATCTAGAATTCGGCAAATTCAACATCTCACGCCTCGCATAAATACGATTTACAATGACGTTCGATCATCGCGGTATAAACGATTTTAACCGATGTTGTTCGAACGAACGAAAAAGGCGTGTATGCATTGAATATGGGCAATTAGCGGTTGAAAATCTCGCAGAAGCGTGGCGTTCGATGTCTTAAGTAGGACTTTTCGAACCCGTTGTAGAATGAAATTTCCATCGGGTCGAAAGTTCGTCTCCTCGTACCTCGTAGAAGATAGTTCGCGGGCCACAGTACTCGTACGTGAGCTCAAGTTTCTTCTTCGAATGCAAGCAAGACAAGCCATCACCTCCTCTCGTAGTTTCAGCCTAGCGGAAGCTGATCTTCCTCTCTCTCTCTCTCTCTCTCTCTCTCTCTCTCTCTCTCTCTCTCTCTCTCTCTCTCTCCTTCTCTCTGTATATATATATATATATATATATATATATATATATATATATATATATATATATATCGTTCCATCACTCCACATCGCTGATTCTATTCCTCGACATAGGTGAGCACGTAGAAACTCGTTGGCTGTTCCTTCATCTCTCGAAGATGCAAGACTCAAGATGTACGGTAAGACCCCAAAGGGTTTTCTCCGTCTCTCTCCATTGCTTCTGTCCAACTCTGCAGTGCACCTCTGGCAACCAACGTACACGCCTCGATCCATCAGCCTATCTTTCTCTCTTGCCTGCTGGCTCGACAATCGTAGTATGCAAGACTTTGAATTGCTTGCCGCTGGCTTAGCAGCGTCTTTCGCAGAATCCAGTGAGCGGGAGTTCGTCTTCCCCCCGCCCTCCCCTCCTCAGAGCTCTGATAGAGGAGGAATGGAAAATCGCGTGGAGAGCGGAAGAAAGAGAAAGAGAGATAGATAGATAGAGAGTGAGAGAGAGAGAGAGAGTGAGAGAGAGAGAGAGAGAGTGTGTGTGTGAGAGAGAGAGACTAGGAGAGGGAGGCAGCGTGCACGAAGAGAGGAAAGCCCGTGCCAATTTGCGCCAATTTACGTACATACGGCATTGCCCCTTTAGAAATCCCGGGCAAGCGCTACCGGCTTTTATACGTATGCGCGCATATTCGCGCAAGAGCGACTGGATGAACGCTCAGGCAGGTCTTGTTCTTTATTTTCAAAATTATTGTTCTCCGTCGTCTTGGGCTCCGTACGCTTTGCATTAGCTCCGTGAAATATAATACATTTGAGTAAAAGCATTGACGCTCCATACCAGATTCGTTTCAATAGCGAATTCCGTATACAATTGGGCTGAAATGTACGTTTGCTTCAATGTTCGATGAGTTATTATACACAAACACACACTTATTCATAAAATACAGTTCAAATTAAAAGTCTGTATATACTTATTTCTATAAATTTAAATCAACTCGTTTATTGTCGAAAAAAAAAAATTAAATTAAACACTGTGGGTAAAATTTATATCGCATGAAAATTTTAAGACTATTCTAAGAAAAAACTAATGAAATCGTTTAAAACATCTTCTCCTAGATAATTATTAATATAAGAATAATTTCGAATAGTATTACATACAATTGCTTTGCGATTTAGTGCATTAATAAATGTATAATAATAATAATAACAATAGCAATGAATTGATAATCTTTTATCTACGGACTACTACCTTAATACTTAACTTGTCGTTTCATTTTTTTAAGTGACAATTGAAGTTACTTCGATTACAAATAAATATTAAAATCATCTTTTCATTAAAAATCATTAACATTCCAAATTTAAATTCAACTACAAAAGTGACTATTTAAATGAAAAGATTTATCTTTGTATTAATAAAGTACAAATAAAAATTGTACTTAACTACATTTCGGTGTTCAGCCCTTGGAAAATTCTCCACCGAGAGATGAAACAATTATGAAAACTCACTTTATTTTGAATTTTGTTAAGATAGTAGGAATATTCAATTAGTAAAATTTTATCTCCGTATTAAAGAAATTTAGAAACTGTTAAAAAGTCGTCGATTAATTTTATTATCGGCGATATACAACTTTATATTTATATCTTTAAATATAGATCTACGAATAAGGATTATATATATATATATATATATATATATATATATTTCTTTATTTATTTTAAATTTATAATACATTGAATAATATTTTATATTTGAAAGGGAACGGTAATAATACGATTTTAATGAACAAAAATAATTTAAATGTATATTGTTATAGAGAATCCAGAGTTTACAGATAATAATGAAGACAAAATAATTATTTAAACTTAAATTCAAATTCAAACTGTAATATATGTACCTTAGTATAGTTTAAACGTATGAATTTAAAATTAAAACGATCTCTCATTACGAATGCAAGCATCTTTTAAACTACATTTAAGGAGCATTAAGTTGCATCTTCAAAATATAATTACAAGTGTACTTCGGTTATATACTTGTGTGTTTGTGTGTGTGTGTGTGTCTCTATCGCGTGCGTTTATGCATATGTATATACATATATATAATGCTGATATGACTATTCACTTTTATTTGATTTTTATTCCGGCTTGGCACTAATGATTTTCGTATCTTAAAATTATAATAATAGCTTATAATAATTTTACAATAATATGGGCATATGGCCGATATCGTATTTTGAGATTTTGAGCTACGTGGGAACAGAGATAAAGAAACAGGAGTAATTGGACGGGCAAAAGTACTCACCAAAGCCAAAGTCTGTAGTTGAAGTAGCAGTAGCTAGGATGCGCGCACAAGTCTCCCCGTAAATTTATCTTTAAGTGTCGGTTAATTCGACCGATTAAAAAGGCCATTATTAACGAGTGACTCGTTGAAAAATGAGCAGAGAGAAAGAGAGAGAGAGAGAGAGAGAGAGAGAGCGCTCGGAGCCTCCAAGCAGCCACTGTCCGTCTAGATACTTTTTCCCCTCCCATTGTCTCTCTCCGTGACCGCTCGTTCTATTTTGCTCGCTCTTTTCCTCCTTCTCAAGCCCCGTCACGCGTCTCGGGCCCCATCGCGCGCCATAAATCAGCCGCGCCTCGCTCTCGAGCGTCGGGACCGTTTGTTTCGGCCGCAAAGCCCTTCCGGTAACAACGCGTGCCTGCACGAGAACCGGTCAGCCTTCGGCCCCAATAACCGGATTGCCCACTGACCCCGTGGACCTGGCGTCCGATAATACGGTCACTCCTACTTTGCGACACGCGACAGCGCCGGCGCTGACCGGCCGTGAGAATGATTTATCGCCTTCGGTAGGTGCAGCCCAAGGGAGTAGCGCAAATTTCTCAAACTCGCGGCACAACGATAACCTGCTGCGCTTCCGCAAGCACCCGCGCCAAGTGGACTTGGGCTGGTTTTATACTCCCTACCTCGCTCTCTTGGCTCTCCGACAAGCGCGAAAGGAATTTTACATTGTCGACAATCTGTCGTGAATTAGCAATCGCCTCGTGTCCAGCTCTGATTAATGCGCTGCTTCTCGCTTTTCGAATGTATTTACATTGGGCCGTTTGAATTTTATCCAGCCAAGTTGGAGCTTACGAGCGGCGTATTTTGGCAGTTGGAAATATTGCTCGTGGGAAGCGAAGCTCTGAACGCTAACTCAATGCAAATTCAACGATAATAGGTTTATGTTATTATAAAGGATAGGCGCTCTAGCGAAATAACATCATGCTAACGATGAAAAATCATTGATAACGAATTAATCTCAAGAAAGACCATATACTTACTAAACTAAAAAAAAAATTTTCTCTTTTCTTGGTGTTGGGATGGTGTTAGGTGGTGGAAAAAAACAAGGTGGGAGGGGGAGAGCGAATAAAAATGAAGCCGTATCGATTGTTCCTTTCGACAATTAATTAATCCAAGTCTAATTGTAAGAACGTGAAATTAAATGTGATATGGAACCAAGAGCTAACCAATAATTGCCGGTAAGTGGTTGAAATACATTTGGATGACGAATGATGATTCATTAACATTTTTATGATGCCCGTGCACACGACGGTTGATCGATGACTTTATTCATTATTATGGCCAGAAACGCAATTGTTCGTGCGAGATCTAATTATTCATAAATTTAGTCAATTCGAAATAACAAGTTTGACATGGTTTTGCATTAGCCAGTCGAGTGGCCCCATTGTCTTGTCCTCCCGTCCTTTTGACGGAAATCACGTTATTCACGGTCAAGTGAGAAAGCTGACCAGCGGTCAACTGCTTCTCAGTGGGAGGTACGAAAATGACTTGTCTACTACGTGACCAACCCTCGCCTTTTGCTTAGGTCTCTCGCTCCCTTCGCTCGCCCCGGACGCGCCACGGTTATGCCCAAAACGGCAGTCACGCGCCTAGGGATGGCGACTGCCTGACCTTTTCAAAATGGCCTCGCGCCATTTTTTCAGCCCCATGACAAGCGTCTAAGACGGAGCCTCGAGATGATAACAGCTGCACTTGTTGACTCGTCCCCTTTATTTGATAATTTTATGTTGTTGGGACAGAGTGCCGTCATTATTGTGACGAAATTTGCCAGTTTGTATAAATAGTGAATCGCATTAACCAACCAAATTCAATAAATTCATCGTGTTGGCTTTGAGAAAATTTTATATTAATAACGACTAACATAGCTATAAATAGAGGCTAATCACGGAATAATTAAAAGCACGCATCTGCATATAATATACATAAACATCGCAATTATAAATATTACAATAGATACGAATAATTGTAATTCCTGAGCACAACAATTCTTAATTGATAGACAATATCTGCTTTCAAATTACGTAACGGTAGATTTGTAATTGGATAATAGCACAAATCGAGAAATCCCATATAATTGAATAATATCAGCAGTTTAATATTTAAAACCATTTTCAACTTTAGAAGATTTTCCGGCTAAGCGATATAAACTTTGCTATTAGCTAAATGAGAGAAATTTTGAAAATGCTCTAACATTATTATAAAACGGCCAATAAATATGTACGTAAATGCCGACGAGTGGAGTAGGTTCGTTCGGGATACGAGGGAGTACTTTTAAAATTATAATCTGAAGTCTCGACGAAATTACATTCGGTCTTTATCGACATTGAAAGTTTCGGCGAATGTATTAGGGGACTGAAAATTATCCGCATAATTTGAAGTTCGTGTAAGTAAATCCGCAAAACTTCTTAAATGGTCGAAGACAACGGCCGTAAAAGTCCTTAGCGCGAGGTCTCCGTAAACTCCTTGGGACGTCCGTCGCCGTTTCGATTAACCGTCCACAGCTTTGCGAACTCCGTCGCAAGTATTTCACAGGCGCACTCTTTAATCCGCTCGTCCATATCCAAGGACATTAAAGTATCTTTGTCGCGGATGAGTGACGGCGACGGGATGCGCGCCAAATAATGCCAGCTTTATATCACCGGTGATAAGAATGTTGGGAGAGCCCGAGCCACCTAGGACATATTACCCGAGTCCAGAGTAAATCCGAGTACAGAGCGAATACAAGTCGATGGGCGCTTTAACGGATCATCATGATCGCCTATCGCTTTTCCATTATGGCTTGCCCTCCTCCCACAATCTGCCTACGCAATTTGACTTTTACCGCGTAACTGTAACCGTATGCGCCAAGTTCAGCGGCAACGACGCACCGAAACTCCAATGGATTTGAGCACGGCCAATCAGTGGAAAGTCGCGCGTTTAGACTTTTGTGCTATGCTCGACGAGGAATAGCGCATAATAGTCGGCGAAATTATCTCGCGGAACAGCGCCGTGACGTTTAATGCCACCGTTGATGGAGGAGAAAAATGACGAAAGATGGAGATGATCCGTCGGATTCTACGTTTCACTTATATATTATAACCACTTAGGCTTATTGATATGATATTTTTAAACCTGAGCCAATAATAATTTCGATAAAATAAAACTCTCCTTCCCTCTTACTCTCTCTCTCTCTCTCTCTCTCTCTCTCTCTGTATCTCTCTCTCTGTATCTCTAAAATTAATCAAGATTTGTAATTATTTTTGCCTTGATGTTGCGTTAGTATTGATATTCGTGCGTTCGATTTATGTGTTTCATAAGTATATTGAGAAAAAAAATTGATAATTTAATGTATAAAAATACAATGACGTAAGGCAATTAATTAGCCATGTAATGTAAAATAAAAATAAAATTCAAGCTACTTTACATAGTCCAACGCATATAATCGACAATTCAAGATATCATTGTACCTTGACGAATAAGAGTATTTAACAATAAAATAGGATTTTAGATTCTCCTTACGAATTGTTAAAAGAGCGCTAATTAATGAGTTAATAATAGCGACATGTTGAATCACTAATGTAATGGCCGATAGCAACGAGTAGTAAAAATATAAATCAATAGCTGGTAAAAGTATAATTGAAGAAATATTACGCCAGCAACAATCTATCATTATAAATGTCAATGTACAATTATAAATTGCAAGCCACATTATTTCTAACGGATATTAAAATAATAAAGCTCTATGGAGAGAAGGTATAGTGAAAATTTTATTTGAGCTTGTAAAGCTTGTGTTTCAATGTTGCATAATTATCGAATGGATCGTTGCATTTATTTTGATTAGATAACGCTGGCAAAGGTACGTCTTTAACAAATGATACGACTCCCTCGGAGCTTTGATTCATTTAACCATTCCCAGGGCTGCGCGAATTTACTTTGACGACTTATTGCATTCGATCGTCCTGACATCATGATTCTTATTGTTATTGCTC
Organism: Ceratosolen solmsi marchali; assembly: GCF_000503995.2. NCBI lineage: Eukaryota > Metazoa > Arthropoda > Insecta > Hymenoptera > Agaonidae > Ceratosolen > Ceratosolen solmsi. Next base: position 4,905,956 of record NW_011948426.1, on the reverse strand, counting down.
GCTATTGTTATCATTATCATTGCTACCAGCGCAACAATGAAATTTACGTGCGCCATGAAGAAATATGGTTATGGGCGCAATGCTGCTCGAGCATAGAGAAGTTATCGCATTATCGTCAACTAGGTAACCTGTTGCTCGAATAAAAAAAGAAAAAAAAGAAATGAAAGAGGAAAAGGTGCGCGCAAAGTCGGAATAGTCGCGTGATACGAGACTGAGCCTTCGTCACGGCATTTGGATAGTGTTTAATTAATTTTCTCTTAAGAAAGCCGCCCACCTCGATTTCCGGCCGTTTATCCGCCGTCGCAACATCGCACTCACCTCCGGAGCGTCGCGGCGGCACGTCTCGCGGGTCCCGACGGCAAGAACAGCAGTCAAAAGTGCTGATCGGCTCCTGAGCGAGATGTTGCCAAGGCAGCGTCGATCGCTAGACTAAGCAAAAGAGCTAAAAGGGTTAGAGACGCATGGAAGGGAACACGAGAGAGGTTCGTGCATAAGCGACGGGCCGCCCGATATACGCATTATATGGGAATGGGGTCCGGGGCCGCGCGCGACAGAGACGGGAATAATAAGGCGTCGCGGGCTCTCTCTCTCTCTCTCTCTCTCTCTCTCTCTCTCACTTTCTCTCGTATACGAGTACACGCGCATGACAGAGACACCGATCGTCTCGACTCGAGGTGGAAGGGCCCAGCTGGGGACTCGATCCTACCACTTCGGACTCCAGCCTCCGCGCGACAATCATTAGAAATTCATTTATTCACGAGGAAATTTGATAGACGCGCCTCTGCTCGCAGCCTCCACCCATCATGGGTCTAGTAATTTTATGGATGTGAGGTCTAATTTTACGGGCACTTTGATTGGTAGGAATTGGCGATTCAAGTGCCGGGGATACAGCAATAGCAGCGGATGAGCCTAGCAGAGGACCTACACTCGCACAACGGCGCACCTTTTGTTATTTAAAGAACTGTCGGCAAGAAATATTCCCTCGCTTTACATTACGATCAAACGGCACATTGCACGTAATTATTACGCATGAAGCTCGATATAGATAACCATGTAAGCTCATTGATAATTCATTATTAAGTAGCTTCGAGAGTCTGCCTAGAACTCATATTCGCCAATCATTTACTAACATATATATATATATATATATATATTGGATTACCACTATACCGGCAAATTGGCTGGCCACGTCTATTCTAAATCCCCCCATCTCCCCCACCTCTCCCACCTTTAATAATAGATTATTTTGCGTAGAAGCATTTTTAAAATCCCACCGAATCGTCATTGTGAGTAGCGCGGGGATGTTTCCGATTGAGAGGCCAGAGATCAATGACACGCTCAACCCCATCTCCGTTGTTTGTCTATACCTGTGCATCGATCGAACGAAGCTTTATGGCTGATCCGCGGTCTATACATGGCCGATCGGGTAATGCGATTTTTATACGCGCGCCGTTGAACATGCGAGCGGAGCAACGATAATTAATGATTACGGGGATAAGGACGAGTGCGCGTGACGAGGAAAATCGAGCGTTGGCTGACGCGTCACTCGTCAAAATTCTTCTGCGGTAATTATTTGGCAACGTGATCGCTGCTAATGATAGAGGAACTTTGAGCGTATTGCGCGAAGAACAGTCGTCGAGTCACCCAACGGGGTACGACGGGGAATAATTGAACGATTGAATTGTCGTTACGCTACGAATGCCAAGTACTAAGCGTCAATCATGGGATGGGACGTTATTTCGAGTGCATATTCAACGTCGTACTTTTACCAATCGACTGACGACAATTTTCAACGCCACTTGAATAACGAGCGACAGTTAGCCATTATTAAGCTCAATGTCCGCTTGAAATGAGCGCAAAAGTTTGCTAATCATAATGGATTGAGTGTTAAAAATTGTCGCGTTTATAAATACATGAAAACTTATTTAAGGCGAACGTTTCAATGTTAATTGCCAAAGCTCGTGATTTTGATTTGGTATCGAGAGTAGGAGCCGAGTGAAAAAGGTTAACGTGCAAATTGCAAATTTGCTTAAATTTAAAAGTACCCAATATCCTAGCTCTGCGCGTGCGCTTATCGAGCCATTAAGGATTTAAAGCTCGCGGCTGCACTACGACTTTGCCATTCTTTAAACTAGCAAATAAATAAAGAAGGAAATAAATAAGTTAGAATGTGCCTCACTACTCAATTATAACGGTAGTACTTTATTTTCTTACCAAGTGTGTTAAAACTCGATGCCGGCAAAGCCCAATACTAAACTCAATCCGAGGATTATTATAAATCCAGCTCAACGACCATTTATTTATCCGACGACGAAATGCCTCGATATATAAAAGTCCGATGATTAAATAATCGATACGGGGGAGAGCTATTTGTTATCTAGAAGAGGACAGAGACAATTTTTATTGCGATTTATCGTAATAAATGCACTAAATGTGAAAGACGAGGAAGCGGGATTGTGTCTCTCGTGGCGTGCAATTATATTAGAATCGCGAGTCGATAAACCGAGGTGAGAACACCGGCGGGCGCAGATGGGAAGCACGCCCCGCCATTTTCGTACACTCGTCCCTCTTAGTTAAGACGTCACTCGGACCGACAATGCGGTCACCCATGCGTACGGGGCTTCGCACCTCGCTTTATGCGCGCGATTCCGATCGTTATCTTGGAGGGCACTCGACGGGTCCGCGATGCCGAGGAGATAGCTCGAGGGCTCTCGGGGACCCAATAAGCGCGCGGGCTCGCAAATGCGCAAAATTACGAGGCCAGGGACTCCCGGCACTGGTCTTCGCTAACTTCGAGCCTCGAGAGCCCCAAAGCCGCGACTCTAGTTTTAACGAGCGATGCGACGACCCTCGGACCTCTCGATGATTCCACTTCAAACTTACCTCGCCTTCTTTTTCTGCCTATTGTCTAGATGCAGATAGAAAAAGATATCGCGGTCACTGTCGTCCATTATCCTTAACACGCTGAATTCGGAATACAATGTCTTCGTTCGTCCGCGTTCGCCGATGCGTATAATACAATTGAGGAAATAATCGAGGGCTTGCGATAAGTTTTGAAGAAATTAATGCTCGTTGTTGCCGGGACATATGACGATTTAATGACTTTAACGAGGAAACATCCTTGGTAATCTCGCTTTTAAACTAATTCGATATTATTGTGAGAGGCTCGTTGAGAATAGTGCAACGGTTACGTGCATTGTTGAAGATGCGCTAGTAAGAAAGTCTTACGAAATGTTATATCGACTCGTAGCTCGTGGATTTGAGCTAGAGACCTAGGCGCGACATGACATGTATTTTCTGCATTTCATAAATCAATGTATGCAAAAGTCGAGAATTTTTGAAGCAATTGTTATATTTGTCCGGTGTAACACCATTCGTTCGTACATGAGAAAAATTACTTTCGTCGATGAATATGAATTGTCACGAAATGCGAACGACGGTTTGATGCTCCTTGATTGTCAAACGAGGAATGACGAGAGCGCGCGAGCGGAGAGCACTTTCGATCGACGATTCAACCGTACTATTTCCCGTACGGGGAAAAAAAATTCTATTTGTAATTTAATAGCAATTTGTGCGAACATACATCGCGATAGTGGTTTGCATGCTAGTTCAGGGCCTCTATCGCGTCTTTTAACGATCAATCGAACGCATATGCAACAATATATATATATATATATATATAGGACACATGGATGGTGGCCGTAGGTGCCGTACTCGTGACAAACCGAGCGATAAGAAACGGAAATGAATTGGAGCGAGAACGAGCGATAGATGGTAACCTATCAAATAGAATATGCGCCACCGAAAAATGAATGATCGCTGGCATCGCATAGTATAAAAAAAAAAGAAAACGAAAGAAAGAAAAAAAAAGATTAAAGTCGCGGTATCCCAGAGCAGGACGTCATTTTTTTTCTCACTGTCAATCCATACACGATCTCATGAAGATGCATCTTCTCTATTGGCACAGCGACAGGGAGGGTGGGGTGTGTTGTGGGGTTGGCGACGACGAGGGGGAGGGGTAAGTCCGGGGGAGGGGGGTAAGAGAGGTAAGGGGGGTATGGTGAAATGTAGCATAAAGCAAGAGAGTCGGTCGACCCTCTATTAGTCAAAACCGAACACCTTTTCAATAACACTGATTATTTAAATAATGGGCAGAATGGCCTCGGGGATGGTGGGTTGGGTGTTAGGTTTTTCTCGATCACAATGCTGAGCGCCGCGTATACAAATAAAAAAAGAGAGGGAAAATGTATGTATCGAGAACGCAGGGACCCCGAGATACCTAGTTACCCCGGTGTGAGAGAATATTCAAATCGCAACCCTTTTTGCCCTTGTGTGCGCGTGAAAGGAGTAGACGTGCCGCCCCGACCCTTCGATCGGATTCAATGGGCATCGATATTCAAATTTATTTGACGAAGGTGACGCCACCTCGTCCCTCTCTCTCTCTCTCTCTCTCTCTCTCTTTCGATTCAGATATGACGAGAAAACCGTTGCAGCGGCTCTTGCTCGTGCATCGGCGAGAAAAATTTGCATCTTTCTTTCTCCTCCGCGGGTCGTACCCGCTTTTTACGTGGAATATAGAACGGAAGTCGATGCTGATGCAGCTGCTGGGGGAGCGTCGATACTCTCGACGACAGCGGCGCTCGAGCTCTCGACGAGACCGCGGTCACCGCCTCTTAACGAATTGTTTCGCTTTTCTCATCTCAAGGAGCTTTGTTACGCCACGCTTATCTTAATGTTTTGCGAGAGACGCCAAATACCTCAATAGCAAAGAGATTTTAAATACGCTAGTAGAATTTCAGTAATTCTGTTACATGACATTGGCTTAGGTCGATTACTATAGCAATCCAACGACTAACAACATTATTCTCTTCAATCCTGAGTTTCATAAATCAACTGTATTTATTGTACTTCAATCTTGATATCGTCTGCAGCTGTGCAATTGATTATTCTAAGAAATAAAACGGCAATAGCGAAACTCTTTACTTATTTTACCTATTATCATTATTCACAATGTTATAATGTAGTCGTATATATTTAAATAGTGGCTTATTAATTATCATGGGCGCTGAAATTCTAATAAATACTATCCGTAACATTAAGAATGCACTTATAACTTCGTAAAATGAACTTCTACATGAACTAAATCCCATTTTTATAGCAATATTCACCTCTTTAAAAATCGATGGATATCGAATTACTATAGAATCTCATTCGAAGGAAAGTAAAAGTTCAAATAGATTAAAAGCCATTATTCATTCTGCTTTAATCGGCAGCTTGATGTCACATATTACATTCAACTAAAATCATATTTGACCGTAACAACTTGGCAATTAAATTATTAATGATAAATGTATAAGTGTGATACTTTGATAAAAATAATATTACATGTTAATTTCGATAAGCTGTTAATGAAACAGTATAGAGCAAATAATCTCGATATCAATCATCTCTTTAATCCAGTTCGTTTGACAGATGTTTTGAGATAAAATTAATGGAAATACATGAAAAAGAATGGCCAAGACATTATTTATTTCATCAAGAAATATCTTGTAACGATGAAACCGATAGTTTCGGAGCATCTCCAGTACTCTGCTCCAATATACAACATTTGCAGGCAAAAAATATTCCAGCAAGTGATATAGCGAACGACAAAAACAAGATGAAAACGAGACGACGAGAAGAAAAAAAATCTCGGCAGAAAAAAAAAAGTAAAGAGAAGAACTCTAAGGATAATGACTCTTCGAAGTTGGATAGGATTGGTGATGGGGGTAAGGTTAGGCTACCAACGTCGCCATAGCGCGATTCCGCAACGACAAGCTGTATAAGAGACCGAGAAGCGAATGAGTAAGATATATATATACATATATATATATATATATATATAGAGTTAGAGAGAGAGAGAGAGAGAGAGAGAGAGAGAGAGAGAGAGAGATTTTGTCTGTGTTGCGTGCGTGCGTGTGTGTGTGTTTTCGCGCGCGCGTATGTATGCGTGAGAAAGAGCCGACGTCTACGGCCGTGACCCGGTTTTTTCCGAAGCAACAGGTACCTTCTAATTAAGAACACTTAAGAAAACTTCCCTCTTAAAGCTGACGCCTCTCCCTCGTTTGCCGCGCTGATAACGCCATTATATTTTAATAAAGCTTCTACGCGCGCGCGAGCGCAAGAATGAGAGAACAGCGAGAATGAGAGGTACGCGATGTAAAAGCTTTTTTTTTTCATTCTTCTTCCTTTTATTCATTCATTTTCTTTCTTTTTCTAACCCCGTCTCCCTCCTTCGTCCCTCCACGCCCACCTCCTTCATCACGCTACACTTTCTTGCTTTATTTTTATCTATCGTTCTCTCTTGCATTAACTGGTGCACTTCTTAAGACACGGCATATTATCAGCGCTCTTTCTCTTTTTCTCGACGTCGACTTCGTTAGGAAAATCGAGTTCCATTCCTCGTGAATAAGTATCCCATTAGAAGCTTGATACTTATTTACATAAATTCCTTGCTTCGCGTTACTTCAATACTTCCCGATAAATTATACTTACTACCGTTCAACTCTTTTGCTTATATGTGTTTCTAAATATTGAGATAGTTCAATAATTTTTAACAATAGAGAGCATTCACTACTGTTACCGATGTATTTATTATTTCTTAAATGCCTCAAAACTAATGTAAAATATATATTCTCTTTAATCCAATATGATTTAACGTTAGGAATAGTAATAAATTAGCACGAAAAAACTACGAATTCAGTATATTTATGTAATTGTATTGATAATACAAATTTTTAATAATTGTACCCGTGTTTGTAAGTAACATTTTTTTTTTTGCAATTTTTTATAACAAGAAAATGAACGGAAAGTTGAGCGTCTTGTAGAAGTTTAAAAAAATCAAAAGAACCATCTTTCTTATCTCGTTTTACATGATAAATCACTTACATCATCAAAGATCATTTTTTATGCTCGGAAGATTTAAGATGCTCCCAGGACGTGGAGTGTAATAAATCTCCAGTGTTTTACTCTCCTCTCTCTCGTCTATTACAATAATTGTTTCTCGTAGCCCATATACATGCAGATTTTCTTGAGAGCTTAGGAAACAGAGATAGAGAGAGGGGAAGCTCAAAGCTTTCGCATGCGAAGAAATAATTTATAATATTCGGTAAAATAGTGGCGTGGCGGCACGGGTCTTTCTCTCTCTCTCTCTCTCTCTCTCTCTCTCTCTCTCTCTAGTACACTGTAGCATGTCTTCGTCGGCGAGCAACGCGCCGGGGCAAATTAGAAAGGAATCCTCCTCTTCCCGTTCACCTTCCACCTCCTCCCACAAAAGCATCTAGAGCAAGAAGCTTGGAACACATATAGCGCATGTTGGTGTCCTGGGCTTCGCTCGTTCTCTCTCTCTCTCTCTCTCTCTTCTCTCTTCTTCTTCTTCTCTCCACCACGCTATCTGGGCTTTCACGAAGTTAAAGAGCTTTGGGGGGCATACGTGAGAGAGGGTAGAGAGCCAGAAGCTGTGTGTGTCCGGGGGGTAGGATATGGGGTGGGTGGTGTCCCGGCGGCAGCCATTTTGAACGCATATATCGATTGTTTGGTGGCTGGGCTCTCTCTATCTCCTCTCTCGACCATTCGCAGGCTCTATCCTCCCTCGTACCCTTTCCCCCCTTATTGTGGTGTCTCTCTCCCGCTCCTTTTCACTTTATCGCAGTCGTCTCTTTTGCTAACGGAAGCCCCGCGCGCTATTCGTCCTCGTCGCCGTTGTCGACTACGTCTACATTCTCTCTCACTCTCTCTCTCTCTCTCTCACACACACACACACACACACACACACTCTCTCTCTCTCTCGCTATATATATATATATATATATATATATATGCGTGTATGCGTGTATGCGTGTATGCGCGCGCGCGCGTCCTTGCGAACACGCTGAAACTCCTGTCGCAGCAACGACGTATAGTTCCTCGGCTGCAAGTTACAAAACAACTCGAAATTCGGCCGTAGGCTGACATTTATTATCTTCCTCTTCCGAAAACTTTCTTTTTTCTCCGGTGCTTAAAATATACTTACCGTATATATCATTGTTCTTAACGGTTTTTGATATTTATCCTAAAATGACGCATTGTTCATTAAAAATTATTTGCCTAAACGAATGAATATTAGCTGTATTCTTATTTGCTAATTTAAAAACTTTAAGCTATGAAAAATTCTCTTCTCGTCATCATACCAAAATCGTGCGTAAAGACATTCATTTAAAAGAACAGTTATTATACTACGAAATGACGCTTTGTGACACACACCAGACTTTTTATATGCTTTGAAATTTATTTATGGAGAATACTAAACGTATTTTTATTCATCATAATAAAATGTTGGGAGCTTAAAATATAATAAGCGTTACAATTTCATTATAAAGGTAAATCGATGGGTGATGTATAGAGTTTAACGATTATATCTTATGTCATAAGTAAGAAAATTAATAATATAAATGCATGCAACCAAAGTCACATTAAAACAATATTTTTGCCAGGATACGATTAACGAAGATTTACATGATGGTATATTCGAATTGGAATATTGAGTAATTAATCATTTTTCGTAAAATCGATCGACTGTTGCACCTCCCATTTGGATCCCGAGTAAATAATTTTCGACTTTGGGAATGTGACGGGAATAGAGAGAAAGCGAGATCAACTCCTCGGTGATCCCTCGTAAAGTAAGGCAGAGGCCGATGAGATAAGCGACTCCTCGCGACTCTCCCACCATGGACGCGGAGGTCGCGCTCTTCCCCGTCTATAATTTATAGGGGTCCGACGCGTGTCAGTCGCGCGCCCAAAATGCCGCGGACACCTGACCTCGGGTCAAGGGTGGGGACGGCCGTGAGCCACGACTGCAACCCCTAAATTCGGCTTAGAACCGCCCCACGAGTAAGCCGGCCAATCACCAACCGCCACTGACCCTCACCACTGCGCATGACCATCACTGGGAGCTTACCTCTCGACGCCGCTGCGTGGATGGGAGGCGCTGGTCGCAGGCCGGACACAAGCGTCATACCATCCGAACTGACCTGCTTCCACATCCGTACTTTCCAATCCATTCCCTGCATCTCCACTGGCTTACGCCCTTACTCCTGCAAACTTGTCGTCGCTTCGTTACGTTAATTTGTGCTCGCCTTAGTTTATTATTTATTTATTTATTTATTTTATTTTATTTTATTTTATTTTTTTTTTTTTTTGTTTCTTTTTGCTTTTCATTCGGTCGTTTTTTCCATTAAG
>NW_011948426.1:4872909-4896659 GCF_000503995.2 Ceratosolen solmsi marchali | reverse complement strand
TCCTTTCACGAGAAAGGTCAAACGACTGTTTTACTGTGTCGGCTATGAACTTTCTGCTTTTAATCTCGGAGCGCGACGACTTTAACGAGTTGGGTACTTTTTAGAGCTGACGACTTTTTAAGAAGCATCTTGCGATAAATAAAGTTTCAAAGTAATGGAACGATAATAGCTCAACATCATATTCGTATTACATTTATCGTCAAATGTAACAGCAATATTAATGCACATAATATGTTGGGCGAGCATCCCATTTTTCATTTTAATATTACACTTTATTATCATGCGCGCTTAATCTATAATACTAATAATATGTGAAATCCACAATTTTTAAGAAAAAACGCGTTCGATAAATAAACCAAGAATTTATTAAACTTACAAAATAACGTAAGGAATTTTCTTAAGGGTTTTCTTGTCATCTTCCTGACTATCCGAATCCAAAAGAAAAAAAAACGTCCCGTACACTCTTATTCATTCGGAACTTTTCTTTAAAGTATTCCATTCAATTTTAAAATCCAATAAAATTGTGAAAATGCAAATTGTATTATACCGTTGATTTCCGCGATAAGTACTCAATTTTCGCTTAATCGCATAAATAATAACGATAGATTTGAGAAATAAATGTATGTCGAATTTTCATTACATATACAGCTCTGCTGGAATCACATTACATACAGTCGTTATTATTTATTATCCTAAATGCTCTATTAAATAGAAATGCAAATGTGAAGTTTTAGCCACTTCATCGAATATTTTATTTATAAATATATAGATTTATATTTACAACTTTATATGTAAAAATTTGTAATATACCTTTGTACACATTTAGCTTAAAATTGCCAAAATACCATTTTATATATTTATTACTTTTTATTACGTTTTATTACTTTTTATTTTCTTTGTACATGCATAAATACATATGTGCGTGTGCGTGTGTGTGTACGAATGTATATTGATTATAAATGTTACTTTAATTTATATTATTTTACTTTTTAATAGAAAATTATTTAAAGAGAAAAGCTTCTTGATAGGAATAAATGCGCTAAATGTGAAGCACAGTTCATAACAACACTCCAACTAGGCAGACATTTTTCAACTTTAAATGCGCGCTTTTGAGGCACTTGAGAAATGGTAGAAATATACTGCATCCGTGGAGGATTCGATACTGTCACATTCGTTAAAAAAATACACAGACGATGGGCTGAAAAGTACGACTGAAAAGAAGTAAGGCATTAAATAGAAATAAGAACCAGCATTTTGTCCTAGTTAACCGGTCGTGGACGGGGGGTGGGGTGGAGGTGGGGGTATGGGGTTATAGGGGCAACGTCTGAGCAAGGGGGTAAGTTGAAGCTTGGCTAACGAGAACAATGCCAACGGCACAGGTAGGGCATTTCGTTTGACGTAACTTTCAGGTGACATAATTATTAACGCAAACGGCACGAAGATGGCTCACGACTTTTTACTTCGTAGTCTAATTGATAAGCAGTGAAAAGTTTGATTAAAATCATTGAATAAATCATCTGCGCTTCAATGAGCATAATCATTCTATCCGCGCCCAGTAACGATCAAAAAAATCAAAAAACGCTGAAAGTAATAAGCTCTCGAGCGCGGAAAATATGAAGAAGGAGATAAAAATATAGCTAATAGAGAAACCTGTAGCTCCGGCAGCCAGCGAACGAGTGAGCGAGAACAAGGGAGAAAGAGTCACCAAAGTCGGCGCTTCATTATAAGTTTCGTGGGTGAAAGTGGTGTGCGAAGCCGACTGCAAAGTCCGCTTATAGCGCGACGCGAGTTCGGCACACCGCAAGAAAGAGAGATAGAGACAGAGAGACAGAGAGAGAGAGAGAGAGAGAGAGAGAGAGAGAGAGAACCGGGACTGGGTAAAGGGGTGAGAATAGTCGCCGATTGTAAGACTTTGGAGCGAGCGAGGCGAACGATCTCAGAGGAAAGTCTTAGCTTCAGCTACAAGCTTAAAGGGGAAGTTCCGCGCTCGAGCGTCTCAAAAGTATAAAGTTTCTCGCTCACCTTTTTTCAACACCCCCTCCCCAACCCCCTCGCGTTCAACCCCTTACCATTGTCTTCTCGTAGTCACTTCTCTACGCTACGTAGGCGTTTCTTTCCCTCGGTGCAACGTGTTAACGTTCCTTGGCCATCTCATCCCACTACATTCATCTCTCATTATCATCATCGTCGTCGTCATCGTCATCATCGTTATCAACGTCATTATCATCATCATCCTTCCTATTATTACTCCTGTTATTATTATTGCTATTATTATTCTTATTATTCTCGTTACTACTACTATTTCCATTATAGCTATTATTATTATTGTTGTTATTATTATTGTTGTTGTTGTTGTTGTTGTTGTTGTTGTTGTTATTATTATTATTATTATTATTATTATTATTATTATTATTATTATTATTATTTTGATGGGTAGGGGAGCGGATGGAAGGGATGCTGGCGCACCGCCAACTAGGTGAAAAGTGCAGAAAGTGTAAGTAGTGTAGTGCCTCCTAGCCCGGCACACCCGCGCGTGTCGCGCGATTTACGCTGGCGCGACTTTTATTCAAATTATAGTCGACCCAAGCGGCACGAACCGTTTTCACTCTCTTTTTCTTTCTTGAGCTTCGCCGTTGACGCGCACCCGAGATTCTTTACATCCGGGCATAAATACAGTCTCTCGATTCGAATTACTTATCCGAATGGCCCTTTAATGGTTGTAAGCTGTACCGCGAACCAGCCCTAGAATTCGTAGAAATTGGAGGTTTAGTGACGCATTTAGAATTTTAACTGGCAAATTTTATCCAGCACAATTTTTTTCTCTCAAGTAGTAATTGAATTTTTATCCGCAAGGTATATGTGAGAGAACCAAGGGTATTTGCAAGAATTTTTCGAAAATCTCGGAATAATTTTATTTTATGTATAACTTCTGGCAAATTATACATAGGGCACGATACTTTAGCTAAGCCGATTTAAAAAATAGTTGCACGTTTAAAAAGTGAAATAAATATTTTAACATTTATTGCATTATACAAATGCATTTATTATATCATATCACAGCCATTTCTTTTATTGTATTGTATTTATTTATTTATTTATTTTTCTTTTTTTTTTCTTTTTTTTTCTTTTTTTTTATTTATTTATATAACTAAACCATAGAGCAAAAAAGTAATATTATTTGGCTTTATATTGCTTTATCCGCAGATCGTCTTTATTCTAATTTAGCATACAAATGCCTTAAATAATTGCTCTAGTTTATGGGAATATGCACAATTTTATGATTCTTAAGAATTGTAAATAAAATTCGTCCCAATCAAACTTCGTACTGTGAGCCGAATCAACTGATTGATTCGTAGCAGAAAACGCTTATTTCTAAATAATAAATCAAACTGAGGTGACGTAAAAATTTGTATACATACATAAATAAATTAATCACGGGCAAACAAATCTTCCGTATTAATGGAAATAAGTTTTCTAAATAAATTTGCTATAGCTTAATAATAATTTTTAATATTTGCCGAGTTTCCGTTAGAGTATTGCAAACTACTTTCCCATCTTCGTGGAAGTTACGAGAAATATTTCCTTTAAGACATCTGCTTGAGATGTTAGAAAGATAGATAACGAATATCGAAATGCATCTTAAGCTCGAGCAAGTTTAAAATTAAGTACGATCAAATTCATGCAATTAAAATGAATTTATAAAAATGAGGCTTTTCATTTTATATTTCTAATGGGATTTCAGATTCGTTTGATTTATTCGCGTTAAAGCAAGGGAGCAAGTTTTTGGAAATAAATAGAGAAAACGTTTGACATGGTAGAAGAGATCTGCGCTAAAAACGATAGGTTCAGTTGATCGATTCATAATTAATCAAATGCGATTAGACCCTATAGATTACACAATTGTAGGCAATATAAACAAACCAAAAAAATAAAAACAAAAGACAAAACAAAAAAAAAAAGTTAAATTGAAAGGCACACGTAAACAAAACGACGGTTTGCATATGGAAGTGAAACATTGGACAGTATAAATTAAGCTATAAATAAGCACTGTTGAGACACTCAACAGCAATAATTATTCAAGCAGGAATTTTATCGGCCAAAGCTTCCGGCAAGCTATTCGGGAAAATCCAGACGCATAGAATGAGACAGGCGTAGGCGTAGGGGGAATGAAAAAGAAGGAGAAAATTGAAACCACAGCTCGGCCTGAACCTCTTGCTCGCGCGATAATTACCAGGCGCGTCTCCGTAGCGGGTGAAAGTCGTCGAGTTGGAGAACTCGGCTCGTGCCACCCTCTTTCTCTCTTTCACCCCCTCACGGAGTTTCACCCTGGCTTACTCATTTTCTCAACGCATTTACCTTTCGTTTAACGGCTCAACTTTTCTTCGAGGGTTTTGCCGTCGGTGCCACCGTCGCTGCACTTTCCCTGATCACAATTCCTTTCCTCTTTTACTTTTGTTTAGCGAGCTTTCTTAACTCTGTAGCAGATGATTAATTGGATGGGCGGAGAACAGAATTTTTCTCCTCTTATTTAACTTTTATTGGATCGTCTTCATTATGTGGCCGATCGAATCGCATAAATTTTGGAAAACCCCTAACTTAACCTATGTCAACGAGCTACGAACAACAATTGTTCTTTACGTCTATTAGCCTTGAAAAAAGGACATTCTTACGTGTATTAGTATTAGTGTATGCGTATGCTTTATAATTTCAAACCAAATTTAAAAATACTATAAGCGAGTGTCAATGTTAACAAACACGAATGTCATATGGCAAATAAAACGTTTTTTATCATACCTTCGTATTACGTACTTTGATCCAGTGATAATTATATGTCGAATAGCACTTGCCATTAGATATTAAATGGCACAATTGCCTAAGGCTCTAAGAAATCGGACCACGAATTGTTATTCAATCAACTTTCGTTACGATAATTTCATAAACTTTCTCTAAATATATTATCTATTTGAGCAACTATATAACGTAGGCAGACACAGAGTCGTCGAGCGAAAAGATCATGAAAAGCAAGATTGAAAAAGAACACGGAACGACCTCCTCCTACGTCGTAATCTCTTTCCGTAGCCAGTATGGGCGCGTCATCGATATTCGTAGGGAAGTTTGAGGTCGAAAGCCCCCGTCGACTCTTGCACGGCCGTAAGTCGGACTGCCTATACCCAGGCGAGCGCCTAGAGGACCGTAAGGCCCAATTCACAAGCGTGTCGCAGCGACCCTCGGGCATAGGTCCCGTCCCCCGATCGATATTGCAGATGCCTGTGTGCTAAGCGGCGAGCCCCTTTTATCAGCGCCTTCCGGCCCATTCTCAAAGAGGTCGCCACCGCCTGCTTCTACGATACGCCGCACGAGGCGCACCCGCGGACCATCCAACCACGCCGCCCCTCGCCGCGAACGTCGACCACGCATTTGCTCGACATCGCGACCTCGAGGCCTCTTTCCCCAACCCCGTACCTACTACCATCCACAGCACCGCACCGCCAACCACCTCCGCTGTCATTACACCTTTGCTGATTTTTTCAGCGTCGAGTGAGACTTTTGACTTTATTTTCGCAAGCAAATTGATGGATGAAGATTTATGGTAAAGGGCCAGCGGCACCAAGACATTGAAAAAGCTACGGCGAACTATTAATTCCGTGGGTGATTGATTCGCCCGGAGACGAGATGATTTTTAATGAAAAATACGCTCGTGTTGACGAAACATCTTTACCTGCTCGCGCAACTGATAACAACGGCCCATTTAAAAGGAGCAGAAGCAAATGGCTTTCTTACGCCGTGCTATCAATGATTTGCAAGCAATCATTTGCAAGCTTACGATGACGATACGGAGATAACGATACGTATTTGCGAATTATAATGCAAACGAGTCAGAAATTAATTTCCTATTATTCCGTTGGGACTCGAATATATTTAACGAATTTTATGAAGCGGCAGTCAATAAATTAATACGGACAGGAGAAGGGAGCATTAGTGAGTAACGAATGAGTAGTAAAGCGCACGTATGTATAATTAAATTTAACCATACTATTAACTACCCGCGCTTTTCTAAATTTTCCCATGTATAAGTAATAATATAGGGAATGATTAAATTAGGGTCGTAAGCAGCCGCGAGGTGAGCATAATAATTAGAATATTTTTATTATTTTTATAAAATAAAGTGAAATTATCATGAAAATTTATTTCCCTCCTAATTTTTTCTAAAAATGCTTTTAAACAAAAACAAAATGACAATAAAGATAGAATGAAAGAATGAATGTGAAAGAATGAAGATAGTAAGGAATATAGCAAAAATCTTTTATATCTGTCCTTAAGTAAAATTGGATTTTTAAAAATTCACCGACAAGATATTTACCTACGATGTTTCGGGCCAACATATTCACGCAAAAAATGCTTATTATAAAGCAACAATTTACAGTGCTTTTGGAAAATCAGGTCAATTGCCAAGTAACGTCACATCAAATGTAGTCGTTGCATTTTCTTTATAGTCATAGACGAATTAATATAATCGCCCGTGCAACATTATAATCCAACCCGAGATATTACAATTTGCATGTAATAATGAGAACAAAAGGGCGAGTCATCGTACGACACTTGCAGCTTCGCAGCTGCTCAACGATATATTCCGATAAAACATAAAAAATTTTCTCAATGTGTCCTTTAACGAGCATAATATAAATTAAATTAAGGCCTTTTATTTTTAACTCTCGTTCGCCATCTAATTTTTCGTCTGTTTTGGCGATCAAGGCCGGCTATCGTGCCACTACGCACTTATAGAGGGTCATCTCGAAGCAGGAAGGGCTTGGTCGAGGGCTCCCACGCGCGTCTCTAGAATTCCTGAAATGGCCTATCTCAATTTGTCATTGAAGTGTGCCAGTGCAGACACGAGTCCTTCTAATCCCTATGCAAGGAAGCACGACTCCGTAATCGATAATTTTTTCCAATTATTGCGCTGGCAAATAATAAGTAGCCACGCAAGGGACACACACTCGCTCCCAAGCGTCTCAATGATTTTCCCTCCGCTGCTCCTTGTCCTGGGAAAAAATCGCGGGCTTGCAGCAGAAATATGAACGTCGTTCGATGCCCATGTCCAGTGATTAGCCGAGGAGTAGGGGTCAGGGGACGGGCTCAAACTACTTCGGGAAATTCAGTGTTTCCAGTATCGATCGGTCCGACGCTGAAAATAAATCATCCCTAGCAAGTGTCGAAATCCATCCGTTGGGTAGGCAACCGCCGCCTCGCTCCCGTAGAATAGGTCATCATGGACTCGAGGGACGCCGGGTCTCTCTCTCTCTCTCTCTCTCTCTCTCTCTCTCTCTCTCTATCTCTCTCTATCTCTGTCTGTCCTCGGCAATGGCGGCGCTTGCGGGGACGGGAAAAGGAAAGCGCGGCTGGCTCGTAGGCCCGAAATAAGCCAGAAGGGGCCCACGTGCGGCGCGGCTCGCGCTCCTCAAACAGTCGGGCTGGCGGTCCGAGGAGCGACGTTGGCAAGACAGATACGAGCCGGTCCAGTTTTATCGCGATTGCCCGTTTTACGTAAGGATGTTTGCGCGCGCGCGCGTTATCATGAAATACGGCACTATTTGAACAATTGTTTGCTCGGCTCCTCTTTCGCGCTGCGGCGTGACCGGCTAATGAGCTGGAAAAGAGCGAGCGAGTCCGAGGCTCCGCGATTATTTCGGCGGCGAGGCGCGCTCACCTTGGGTCGACCGCGAGGGCGGAGGGGGGAGGGCAGATAGCGCGGTTATCAGATCGCGTTTCATAAGACGGCCCGGTGAGCCCCCGAGCCCCGCCGTACCCGCAGCCGGCAATCGTCACCGACTCGCACCGACCGCTTTGTTTGCGCAGTTTATGCCTCGGTGCACTCGCGCACCTCGAGCCCGGCGTCGCTACGCTGTCGAGTCTCGGCTCGGTAATGCTCCATCGATGGATGGCCCGTCCGGTTTACGCTTTTCCCCGGCGTGGCTTTTCATTTTCACTTAGCCTTCGTTCCTCGTTGCGGCACCATCTTCCCCGGCGCTATTGCTATTGCGTGCCACGCTTCATCGAAACTGCACAATGGACGAGCGATTGTGGGTCACCTTTACCGGAGCTTTTCGCCTTTTAATTGCCAGTCACCTCTGGCTGTCATAAAAATCTCCAGAGCCTAATAATAGGACTATTGTATTAATTGCGGCCTATCCTATAATTGTCTCTAATACCCGCGCGCGTACTTTGCCTATGAATGCCGATCGATCAATGCTTTTACGAATACATTAGTTAGATATTTTCTGCGGGAATAGGCCCTTCCTTGCTTTCAAATTAAATTCTAGTCCATAATTACTGGGCTAATTATGAGCACGGCTTGTGGAAATTAATGGACATTGTAGCACCAACTTTGTCTCTTTGTGGGAACTTAAGTTTGTAAGGATGGAAGATATGAAGATAAGTTACAGCGCTCTGACAACTAATAATTGTCATTTGATCCAGTCGTTTTATTCCGTTCGATAAAAGTTAGATTGAATTGATTTGTATTTACCGTAAGATTTATTTAGCAGTAAAAAAAGTTATTATCGTGACATTTAAGTGACAAACATAATTGAATAAAGGTATCGGGTCATTTTCAAGATGAATTTTCTTTTATGATGTAGCATTGACCCGAGGTTGTGAACTTAATTCAGGAAACTCGAACGATTTTGTCACACCCAAAATCTTCAATAAGTCTGAGAAATTCATATTGACGACGGTGTTAACGTCACGATCTGATCAACATTTTTATCCTTTTCGGATATTGCGGACTAAAAGTGGAAAAAGGACGCTCGATCCAAGTGGCGAAACGACGGAGTATCCAACTGGAGCCGAGTAAATTAGAAAAATTAATTAATTATGAGTAGTAGGTGGATGGTGGGATGAGCCCCGGACGACAAAACATTTTTTGATATTGAATTTCGGATCTCCTCCTCCTCGCGGCTGTCCCTCTCTATTCTTCCAATTCGGTCATCGAAGATTGAAGATTCAATGGCATTTGGTAGTGAAAAGTGGCTTGTCGGCCCACACTTTTCCAAACATCGAGCCAACCTTATGGCGGCTCTCCGGTATTTCAAAATTACTACTCATCACCTTCTCAACTGACGAAATGCTTTTCGCTTTCTTCTTCAGCGCACTTTCACCTATTGTTGCCCGCTCCATTGACTCCTAATTCCATTGACTGGATTCTAACGTATATTGACGTATCCAAGTTTTGCTTGCGATTACGCATCGATGCGAAGAGCCTGTTAATCCAATAATCGCATATTGTTCATTCGCAAAATATCGTTTCTATTAATATAAAATCAACCTCTTCGCGGATACTCTAATAATAAACCATTGACTGTTATAATTCGAGCTTATCGTAACCGTAATCTTAATACTTTTTGTACAATAATTCTTCACGACACACATACGTTTCGTATGACTGTATTAGATAATGCGTGTATGTAAAGTGCACAAAGAATTATTTTTATTGAAAATTAATGGAAAAGTAAGCGTGTTATGTTAATATGTTTCTCTGGTATATATTCATTAATTACACTTATTAACACGAAGGCCATTAGAATTAAGAAAAAATATTTTAATTGCTCTAAGCCTTGTTAATATATCTTCGTAATATAATCCAAACATTATTGTTTGAATGATAACTCGAATGTGAAAAATCTCTTCGTTCTGTGTAATATTTACTTTCCTCTATATTAAGCCACGAAGCACGTTAATAAATAAAAGTATTAATGAGTAATATGATATTTTAGCATTAACAATTATTGTAAAAAGTATTTATTTGATGATATACAAATGCAACGAATATTTTCGTGCTCCGTACAATAGTTTTTATAGTGTTTTTAAATGAAATAGGAAAATTCTATGATAAGACACATTTGCAAAGGGAAGAAAATTTTCTCACAATCATTATAAATATCTTTTTTTTTTTAATGTTACACTTTATTTACTTTTGTGGACAACAAAATGTGGAAGGAATACAATTGAAATATAATATATTAATAGAATGTCAATCAATTAATTATCTTAGTTGATAAAATTTAATAGCACTAAGTGTATATTGTCTCTGCCTATAATATGCTGTAATACACTTTTTATTCAAATTAATAGGCCCTAATTAAATTAAAAATCAAAATCATTATTTCAAAAGCATTTAATGAGAGATAATTTCATCGTTATTATGTGTACGCGAGTAGAATTTTTTATTACTATCTTACAAATCTAGATCTTAGATAAATGTCTTTCTCGTAGGTATAGCGTATAGTTGAAATTTTAAAACATTTATATCATATTTTACAATTATGACTTATAATAAAATGACGTTTTATCAAATAAATATTTTGAAAATAAAAAGCATAATTCTCATAAAATATGAAACACGTGATAAATAAATGTAAATTTCGTTTTCTCGAGTCGACGAGTATAGACATTAAATTCATTAAATCCATAATAATAATAAATTGAAATTATGAATAAATAATTCATATTTTAAATTTTGTGTAAAAAAGAATTAATGTGTAATTTTAAAAGTGTATGATTAAAAATTGATTTATAGATAAGAAGTAAAATTTGCTTTGTAGATTTTAGTTTCATGTATTCGAATTGAGCAACTAAAATTACAACATATCTATATACTTTATCTGATAGCTTCTTAAATCGGTAATTTAACTTCTTATGTTATAAATGCGTTAAAAGTGAAATAAAATAAAATCGTTGTAATAAGCCATAACAAATGTGGCGTGGAGATTCTAATTGGCAATAACTAAATAAACAATAAATTATAAGAAGAATAGTAAGAATTTCAATATACTAACATGCATAATTATGTTCGCGTATACTCTGACACATAATTGTGCATTATAGGATATTGAAATTTGATATATATATATATACATATATATATTACAAATTTTATGTAGAATTATGAATAAAAATGAGGTATAAGACGAACTAACCGTCAATTGGTAATTTCTATTTTCATATTAAATCTTATTACGTAAATTATAATTGTATTTTCTAAAAGATTTTTTCCTTCCAGTAAAAGGAATGAATTTTTGATAAAAAATAAAGTATTAAGTTTTACCGCAGTTACATATATTTGTGTGGGATAGCTCGTATATCAAAAAAAAAAAAAAAAAAAAAAAAAAAAAAAAAAAAAATCCCGGGTCTATGACATTAAAGTACAAATGCTAATTTTTATCTGTACATATCGCAAAGTAATTTCCAGTGCGTAATTATTAAGATCCGTTACCCAGACATCAGAAGCTGTCCTTGCTAGTCATTTGCGTAAATATTACCAATTATAAAAATATTGTATTCCCCATACACCTATATAATTTGAAAGTTTGTAGGGCTTTCGTATTGTCGAGTATTGCTTTGTATTCTGATTTTGAATTGGCTGTAAGCTAGAGCCAACGCTTATTGAAAAAGCAATTGAGGCAAAAAAAAAAACAAATAGAAAAGTATGATTGCCGATTATGAAATTAGCCACGCACACCCGCGCGCACAAACACATATTCGTGTAGTAGTAATTTTAATATTTACCTTATCAGTTTGAGTCCGTTAAAAAGAGCGTTCAAAATTCAATGACAATCAACTTTGAGGAATAAAATAATCTAATGTTTACATTAAAAGCATCGGATTGGTAATAAGTAAACTCGTAAAGCCTCGAGTACGTTCGAATGTGAGGTATTGAAGTCACAATGTTCACGTTTAAGTCGATACTTAGGCGGCCGAGAGTCTTGGTAGTAAAATTTAATTGGAATAAATGTTGTGGCTCGAACGGTCGCTGTCACGCGGCTCCAGAATCCCATTTATTTCCAAAATTCCGTCGAAACAGGAGGATCGAGAGACCAAGAAGGAAGCCTCGTTGAAGTAATCCATAATTTTCGCATTCCTCGCTTACATACTTATCTAGTGTTCCTGTGGCCCCATCATCGCGAGATATCACTGATAATTATTAAGCGAAGGATTCGAATCGACAAAGGGGATAGAGTCGATAGGGTAGCTGCTAATCACGGGCCAATCATTGCCCAGCGGTAAGTCCAGCAATTCTCAGCCGCATCCCAGGAGGAGTCGCGACGCAGTCACCTGATAAAAAAAAAA
The DNA here is from genome assembly GCF_000503995.2 of Ceratosolen solmsi marchali. NCBI lineage: Eukaryota > Metazoa > Arthropoda > Insecta > Hymenoptera > Agaonidae > Ceratosolen > Ceratosolen solmsi. Next base: position 4,884,536 of record NW_011948426.1, on the reverse strand, counting down.
CCGCAACTCCCCCAAGCCGAAGGGAAGGCAAAGCCCGCCTGTATCACTGTGGTGTCACCCCTCTCCACTCCACTCCACCCCCCCCCCACTCCCCTCATCGCCCCACTCCTATTTAGAGCGAAGAGGCGGCGATCCTAAGCAAACAGCGGACCTCGGGAGTCTTGGGGAAAGGGCGCGTCCGCGTGAATCGCATTCACGGTATCAGAGCGTGCGAGCTAATCGCATCCGAGGAGCGAGCGAGAAGGGAATAATGCCCAACAATGGCAGCTTGTCCGAGTAATTTGGAGTTTTTAAGGATAGCGCGCGTTTTAAGCTGGCCTCGCCGATGAATAATCCCTTGGCCTCGTAGACGCGGACTATTTACCCTTGAAGCTCGCCCGGGGACACTTTGTTCCTGCATCGACGGGGACGACGTGGGCGCCGTGAACGACGGAAAATAGGATCGCACGTATAATGGATGGCCGGATGACCCAGAAAAAGCTTGAAAGATGAGCCGGGGAAAAAACGGTTTTCTGGCCCCGCTGTCGCCGCCACCGTCACCGCCGCTACCATCCTGTACCTTAGCGCTTCCGTCGCCCGATCTTTTTATTCCATTTTTTTCGCTTCAATATCCGTGCGCGTTTGCGCGAACAAATCGCCCTATGTATCGTTTACACTTTAAGACGATCCTTTACGCCCTTGCAGCGGCCTGAGCTCTCAATTTCTTTTCACCATTTCACCGCTCGCTCTTTTCTTAATTATGTATTAAACTTTTTTCTTGCTTTCGATTTGACAAGCCGACTGTATAGTTTCTAAGTTTGAGCCGCCGACTCGCTGTGTATTTACAACGATGAATCCATTCCCTTCAACGACATTGACCTCGAGCATCAAAAAACTTGGTGACAATTGCTATATTTACCAAGAGTTGGGACGTATTGTTATCGTTCCAACTCTAAACATAAACGCGATTGAATATTCAAATTTTAACACATTGACGTTGAAGCTATTCTGCTCATAAACAATATTTATCGCGTGATTCATACATTTGCATCAGAACGTTATTAAAGGAATATTTTTCAATTTCATTTCTTCGATTGATATTCCCATCGATATTGAACAACACTTATAAATAAAAAAAAAAAAAAAAACAACAACAACAACAACAACGTCTGTGCAGAATATGCGCAGGAAGACATTTTTTTTTCATCTCTAGGTACTTCATACATGAAAAGTGTCTAGTATCCCAAGGTCCCTATATTTTCATGTTAAGTTAGGAAATGTCAAATTAAGTTAGAAAAATTCAAATAATCCTTCTTGATTTAGATAAGACTTCCCAATCTTCGATTAAAATTCTACAAGAATTTTGCAACCGATCTATCTCTATACACATATGATTGTTTTTTCAGAATTCCGATAAGAAATTTTAAGCCAATTTAGGCATATTTATCTTAAGCCATATTTACGGCATACGCCGTTAAAATCTCATTAAAGAGAAAACATTTTCATTTATTCTTTTGTTTACTCGAACTTCTTTTCTCGAATCGATTTAACATGACAATGATAATTTATTATTTAAAATTTGTTTACATTTGTAAATAAAAACAAGCATATACGTACACATGCACATATATATATATATATATATATATATATATATATACAAATTTATAAAAAAAAGTCGTACTTGAAAAAATATTGTTGTATTGATCATGATCACGTATTATTGATCATCATTTACGAACATGATATTTTAAGCATAAAAATTTATTATATATTTTGAAAATTTATCGAATTTAAATTGTGTGATTTATATATACGACTGTGAGTTTATACGTATATATATATATATATATATATGAATATATACATATATTTTTTTTTATATTAGTCCATTTTCTAAGCAATGAATAACGCCAAGATTTTTTCATTAAAAGATTTTTTACCTCATAAGCGGATGTTATAGGTTTCATAGATTTTTCCAAAGGGGCGAAATTCAATATACACCTAACGTATTCTGCTTCGATATAAAAAGATTTTTAAATGGCTATTATTACGAAATCAAGTAGTGAATAAAGCTTTCATCAAACTTATAAACTTCGTAACGAAATAATGTCTTAAAATTTAAAAATTTAAAGCCATTAAAAGTATATGTGATTATTTGAAATGAACACGATTATTAAATATTGCGGAATCATTCAAAGAAAACTTAATAATGTATGTAAAATTCACATCATATATCGATAAATTCATAGATCTAGAAATAAAATGGTTATTTGGTCAAACCGTTAATACACGTAATAACTACACGTTAATACATCTGATGTAATATATAACGACATATTCATAAATTAAAAAGAAGACCTAATAAATTGTGATTTTATATTAAAGAATTAAATATTTTTTAATTTTCATTGTTTATATTGTACAGTTGGAATATATATGGACTAACAGGAAGTAGGGTAACAAAGATCCCTTAAATCTAAATTCTTTGTCTTGTTGGAGAAACGTATTTTTGCTTTGGATTCTTTTTCAACTAATGAAAAGTGTAAACTTTTCAATAACTTATCAGAAAGGAATTTTTAACCAACAATATTTATCGTAAAAATAGGATTGAAGAATTATAATTTTACAATAAATTATAGTGAAAAAATAATATATATCATTATATTGATAAAAAGTAAAAGATAAATATTTACAAAATTTGAAACTGACTTTTAATTACTTTAACATAACTAAAAACATTTATATTATATCTTTTGTAATATTCGTCTCTCTATATAATCCCTTCCCCAGCCTCACGGTCACTCCTTCTCTTTTTTGTCTCTCCCCCCACCCTCTGTCTGTCTGTCTGTCTGTCTCTCTCTCTCTCTCTCTCTCTCTCTCTCTGTTCGTTCCTCGCTCTGTTTATCTTTCTCTTTCCGCATGTATGCAGATATTCTTTGTTATTTCGATATAATTATTTTCTCTAATAAAATAAAATAATTTCATGCGATAAAAGATACGAGATTCATCGATTTATGAAGAAAAGAAATTGCTTAAGTATACATCGTAGCGACCTATTAATAATTTAAATAATTATTTCATAATAATAATTATGTAAATAATTATACATAAAGTACAGGAATGGATAGTAGTATATATGATAATAGTATATAAAATTTTTTTAGCATTTGTATCGGTTGTTTGTATTTAGTCCGTTAAATCGGAGCTACTTTCTTCCTTCCTCAAATTGCACTTTAACGTCTTACGACATAACTTGGCCCTCAAAAGTAGATAAAACCTGTATGGTTGAATCTGCCGCGTCTAAATGCAATTTATCAATCAAGAACGAAGAGTACTCCCTCAGGTTCCCTCAGGTTCCCTCAGGTTCCCTCAGGTTCTCACCCATTTTGGCTTGATAACAATCCCCGAGCGTGCTTACCCAGCATACGTGTGCACTACATGAAAGAGTTTACCTTCAAAACGGTTACTCTAGCGACGAATTCACCTTCCCTTTGCCACGCCATCGATCTCGCCTTCTAATTCGCCGCTACCTTCAAGCGTCTCTTAACCAAGTGGATCCCCGCGCGTCCCTACAATCCCGTAAAAAAGAAAATCGCATCGCATTGAATCGAAGGGAAAAAAGCGGAATAAACGGAAGAATGCTTACTTAGATTCGAGCCACGGGTTTTCTCGGAACACAAGGACATGCTCATAAAGGGTGGAGGAGAGGCCGCGGGCACGTAGCCACAGAAGCTCGAGAAAAATAGAAGGCTCGGCGAGCTGGATAGAAAAGAAAATAGGAGCGGCCTATAGTCCATCCATTCCCCGATAGCCGATGGGAAGAAGCGCAGAGGCGAGCGCGACAACAAAAAGAGTAAGAGCGCATTTTACGTGTGTTTGTGAGAGAGTGCTCGGGGTGCGCGCCGGATGATGCACATGGACGATGAGGCCAGGGAGGAGGGCTAAGCAGGTCAACTCTCGGTTTCTCCTCTCGACCTATTGCAGGAGCGTGCACGAGTGCGCGGACCAGTGCAGGTCCTTTCGAGTTTATTTGGCCGAGAGTACAAGAATGGCTCCCCGAATCCTTTCTCCGGGCCCCCCGAGAAAGGACCAGCTGCGAAAAGCCCCGTGGATGGCGTCGATGCATACGTGTAAAAAAAAAAAAGAAAGAAAAAAAAGCGACGGACCCCGAGAGATTGAAGATGGAACGAACGAACGAACGAGTGAACGAGCGAACGAGTGAACGAGCGAGTGAGTGACGAGGGGCGGGGAGGGAGAGTAAAGCGGGAGACGAATCTTTTTTTTATATTATCTAAGATCCTAGCCGATCGTTTTTACGTTTTTTTTTTGTTGGCTACTGCACAGGTCGAGCCGGCTCTCAGGGTCGCGCGCGTCACCGGGCCCGTCCTTTTTGCGCAACGGCCTCTCTCTCTCTCTTCTCCGAAGAGAGAAGGGGATAGGTTTTATCTCGGACGTGCCTTCGTGCCCTCTCTCGCTCTCTCGCTCTATCACATCTGTGTTTGCGCGACTCTGTCCGTCTGTATGCTCGTTTGCTCGTGTGCGCGCGCATGCGTGCGTGCATTTGGGTGTGTGTTTGTGTCCTCTCAGTACGTCGTACAAGCAGGACTGATGTGCGACCCGATCGGCCAGAGCAATAGGGGGACGCGGAGAAAAAGAGAGGATGGTTAATAGAGGGAGAGAAAGGCGAAGAGCGATAAGTCGTCGATTCCTTCGGTTCGCGGCTCTTTCTCCGCACAGAGAACAAAGCTCCGGGTGAACGATGCGCGCGCGCTCCCTAATGCCCTTTCTCTCTCTCTCTCTCTCTCTCTCTCTCTCTCTCGCACACGTGCGCGCAGAGATGCACAGAGAGAGAGAGAGAGAGAGAGAGAGAGACAGACAGACAGACAGACATACATTTTTACCGAAGTTCTCGGTCTCGCTGCCTCTCCCCTGGCGCGCACGGGAGGCTAGTGAATGTCCTTAGCCGAGCACCGACGACTATTTTCTATTTTCTATTTCTATCCGCGAGTCGCGCGGCCGCTCTTTTGCTTTCTAACTAGAATACAAAAGGAAGAGCGCCGACGCTCGCTTTGTTTTATTTTAATGATTTTCGAGACAATGCGCTCACTTGCCTCCGGCCCGCCAAGACGACTACGATTCCCGCGCGTACAATTTTTCGAATCGTTTGCCGCGATAAGTCGCTGCAGTTAGGCCTGGGTGGCTGATTAAGACGCCGATTGCCTGCCGATCGAACACCTTACCGTTGCCGATCTTCCGTCAAAATGCCACAGTCTCTCTCAATCGATAGTCACTCTTAGCGAGCGTAAGATTTCGCGGCACTCCACGTCGGCCATTAATATCCAATACCGTGCAAATGACGTTAATTTTCCTGTGCTGAGCCTTATATTTGAGTGGCTGTGACATTAGATCGGAAAATGGTCAACTTGCGGAGGAACCGAGTCGAATCTCGGTGGGTAGTGGATGTGCGCGAGGGCCCATTTCCCATTCACCGCTAGCGTGGTGAGCATCATCCGCGCCAAATGTACGTGCTTGAACTATTGACACATATAAGGCCGATAAACGTATCTCTCCTTCGTCAGACACGATCGCGGTGCACGAATCGCCCAAATCGTGTGCATGCGCCGAGAACATTAGGGACATCCTCCCTCTCCAGCCCACCCACCCGCCCGTGCACATTGTAACCTCCTCCGTGGGCGCAATCGTATTTTTTCGTAAATCCGCCGCAGCTGCCGCGAGGCCGATATTGGCGAGGGCACGAAAAACCTCGTTACGTCGCGTCGGGCAGGTAAAAACGTCCCGACAGCTAAAGAAAAAAAAGTAAAATCTAAAAAAAAAAAATATAAAAAAGGGGGACTCGCTCGGCGGCTCTGCGAGCTTGTGTACTCGATCTCCAATTAGCTAATGGCCTAAACGGGCGATTAGCATAATCGCGGACCCTCGTCCATCGCCCGCAGGGTAGCCACCTGTCGTCGGGGACTGGAGATCGCGCAGGTGAAGGCAAGAGGGCGGGATATCGTGACTGCTTGCTGGTCAGTTTGTTCGATAGTCGGTGCCAGGCGGTGCCCGAGGCCTTGGTACCGCGTTGTGCCAAGCCGCGAAAGGCCACCGGTCAATACCATGGATATCGCGCGTCGAACGGGGGCAGAACCGACGGCAAAGGGGCTGACCTCCCCGCTCCCCCCCTCCCTCCTCCCCACAAAATCCAGCCCTCCGCCGCTGTTAACCGACCACCCCCGCCTAACGATGATTGTCACGCGGCGACTAGAGGGCCCGTAGGTGAACCCGTGCATGGCACCGGCTTTCACCGGCTCCTTTCCTATACTTCGCTACTCGACTACCGCGGCCCCTCCGACGAATCCTCGATCGCCCAATAATTGCCCAATGAAGGACAGTAGTCTGCCGAGCGTCCGCGACCGCTTTCTTTTCACTCGCCCTTATCGATGATTCTCACCCCGAACGCTCGCCTCTCGCATACGTACGCTCGATCTCCGGGGATTTGGGCTGACTGACGCCCTTCTAGTTGGCCAGAGCCTCCGGTGAAGCCCGAAAAAGTTACACAGCCAACGACGAATCCCATGAATTTCAGTAGCAGGACACGTTCTTTTAGAAATACTAAAGGCGCCTGAAGCATGCATAGTTACTAGTGACCGGAAATCTTCCTTCACGTAATTCTCGCACGTCTCCTATATATATATATATATATATATATATATATACATACATACGTATAATGAGATTAAATCCTGCCTAAAATTGGAAAATATCTAGTCAAAAAGTTGCAAGCGTTTAGAAATTTTCATTTTTAAAATTGTCATTGCTTAAAGCTTTATTTTTAGGCGATAATCAAAATACTCTTTCTTACGATAAATCGTACGATAAATTAAGTGTACCGTGAATTAGAAAAATCGGAAACAGGAATATTATTTTAAATCATACATTGAAACTGCCACTTAGTTTATATAAAAATAACTGCTAGATTTTGAATTTTTCAATTAACATTTTAGAAAATTTGCTACATTTTCATAGAGCATATTTTTTTATTTTCCTCATTTTCGGCAAACATTTTTCATTTTATCGATAACTCGTCCATGCTTCGATTATATTTAACAGCTCGTTCTACAATTCTTCCCAATACATTACAATATTTTAGTTCATTAATTCGCACACAAAAATATATTAACTAATTTATGTGACAACGTGTCAATATGACTCTGATTCGTTATCAATGTCTATGTGCAAAATCCAACGATACGACATAATCAAGTTGACATCGATCCTACTATTTATTAACTTTACTTATTTATTTTTAATATATCCACACACACGCGCGCGCGCGCACGCGCGCACACACACACACACACACACACACACACACACACATTAATGGCAGGTGCATTGTATTAGAAATATCGCAGTCAATTAATAAAAGATAAAAATTCTTAAACAGTTGTCAATTATTAATGTAATTAATTATTTCATAACCAATATTTCATATCAATGCTAAATGCACTAGTAAGAATTATAAAATTACTATGAAATTAATTAATTACAATTTATTAAATTAATGAAATTACGGATCAAGAAGGTTGACAAATAATTTAAAAACTTACAATTTCAATCTTTATATAGCCTCAGAAATTGACGTGGTATCATCATCAACGTCATTATAATTTAATAAGCAAATTAACTAATTAACTTTACGATTATTCGACTTTGCATAATCCTTATGTTGAAGCAAATGCACTACTCACTCGATCATATATGCATAATAAAAATATGAGAAATATTATTGACAAACACAATGAACAATCGACTGTGAGCTTTAAGGCACTAACCAACAATTGCAAGATATAATTTTCGAACGTAGAGAAAAGAGATTAAGGTTCACGGTATTATTAGTACGTTGAGAAAAAGCCGAAATTTTTGTCGCAGCCCTACCGAAAACACGGCTGATCTATTTCGAGTAACTTGTTTATCAGCATCGATTTTACTTTTTGGTCATTGGTGGGTACGCGAAGCGCATGGAAAGAAGATTTAAAGCCCCGGGTGCGGGGCCACTCGAGCCGGAGGAAAAGAAATTCTCTTCCTCCTCTGCTCATCCGGAGGGCTGCCGCCGGATTTATACTTTTCAGTCGTCGGCTTCGTCATCGCCGACGCGCGATGGCGAGTTTCGGTGAGCTTCGTGGGGTGAAATGTACATTTTTTCCATCATTTCAGGCCAGCCATCTATTTTTGTCGGCATTTAGTGAAAGTCGTTTTTAAAATCATAGGCGCCGTGGTGTGGGCCAATCCCCCCACCCTATCCACATTATCCGCCCGAATTTCTTATTGCACTTCTTGGGTTCGAGATCTCGAATCCCATAATAATTCGAATGAAAAAACGGTGGAAGATCCATTGCACCAGCAGTGCTATCCCCCTTATATACGTCAGAAATACATTTGTACATGCGAATAAACGTTAGACAATAATGCCGTAGATTGATAAAATTTATACCGCCATATTATTAATTAAAATAAAGTTAAAGCTGAAGAGTTACTCGTCATCTAAATAGATTTGTTATTAAAACAATTTGATATCGTAATCCTTAATAATTAATGAGGTAAAAAATCTTAAGGTCAAATTTTTAATACAATATGGTTGTTCTATTATGTAAAGTGAATAAGTTTTAATGAGAAACAATACTTTTATGTTGAATCGCATTGATAGAAAATTATGTCAATAGGCTATTTAACTTTGAATTTAAATTAACTATTTCAATTTTTTTCAAGTTTTCTAAATTACTTTCTTTCTTTTTTTTTCAAACGCTCCTTTAAAAATAATTAGTTGTTATTATAATTTTTTTTTTTCTTTGGGAATAGTATATCCAGTACCGAATATTCGTGACTTTGCGATAGTTTATAAAAAAATGTTAAAGCACAATCGTAGACAAAGTAGTGATTGTGTAGTAATCGCTTAAAAGTTTCATAGTTCATTCCTTATTCTCTATCAATTTAATCTTTATACAGATTCTTTATATTTTGATAGTTACGTAAAATGTATATGTATGGATATATATATATATATATATATATATATGTATATATACATGCATGTGCTTATACAATTTTGCAAACGAGTGTGAAATCATTGCATGTACTTTGATTTATTTCTTCGTTGTATAAAGTGTTTCGGTTTAAGCAGATGTACGAGATTAGCTTTCCTACTTCTTAAAAAGTTAATAATAACTTTCGATTGAGATCATTTTAAATTGCACAATCGAAACTTCAAATCCATTGTAACGATTTACCTACAATCGTTCCTATCATTTAATTCGTCGGCCACGCGAACCGCAGCACTCATCTATGGAAGATTTTTAATTGTGAGTCGTACTTTCCTTCCCCGTTGATCGACTATGCTCGAAAAGGGACGGAGAAACGGCGGCTCCAGATTAAAAACTTTACAGTTCCCATGGCGTTAGTGAGAGCATTTATTCAAATGACGAGGCCGACCATCGAATAAGCTACGGAAACAGCCTAAGAGCTCGTAAACCGCGAGCAGCGGCCGTGGTCCTCCTGCTCCCTCACTCCTCCCCCTTATGACCCAGACGAGAGACAATTCGACCGGGGAATGGCATCGAGGCCGCGGCCACTGCCCCCGAGTTTCAGGCAGGATCGGACGCCGGCGCACGCGCCCGCCTTCGTAACAAAAATAGGCTTTGGGAGGGATCCTGGCGGCCTGTCCAACCCCTGCAGCGGATGTGCAGCCGCAGCTATTTTAACGCGATCGCGCTTATTTAAAGCGCAGATGACACCGGAGCCCCGATTCTTCCTCTCCGGCTACCTACTCCTCCTCCTCCTCCTCCTCCTCATCATCATCATCCTCCTCCTCCTCCTCCTCCTCCACCTCCTTATCCCCCTCCTTCTCCTCCTTCAACTCCAACTCCTCGGCTTTTTTTCCGCGCGGCCCAGTCGCCACCGTCATTACAAAAAAGGCCACCGAGGCGAGCGCGTTATGCCAAGCATCTGGAATCTGGGAATTCGGACGGACGCCATGAGGAAAAGTCGTGAGAAAGTCGGCCCGCGAGAAACTCCCTCGTCTTTGAAAGCCCCCTTCTTCTCTCTCAACACTTTAAGAAAAAACTCGTTCGAGCCGAGGATTTTCGCATGCGCCGCTTTCCATCTCCCGGCACAGCGAGCGACGAGATCCCCACCGGATCGCAGGAGCGTCCTTACGATTACGCTCTCCTTTCACGAATTTCAATGGCAGCTCGAAGAGCCGAGTGCTGACCGGCGCTTCGCCCCATTACGTCTCCCTCGCCCCCTCGTCGCTCCCTCGTCGCCCCCTCGTCGTCCCCAACCGTCCGCCACTTCTCACCGCCGCCACCGTCAATTTGAATACGCACGAGCTTCGCACGCGCTTCCTCCCATTCCCCTCCCTATTATACGCAAATTGTATTATTTTTACCCCAAATGCGTGTGCGCGGGCCCCCGAGGTCAGCAGGTCACATGTGCCGGGAGCGTCCACCCGTCGAAAGTCACCCCTGAGGGCACGCGCCCGCCCCATTTATATGCGCGGTTTCCATCTCTCAATGATATAATGTACGGGCGAGCGGTCAGTCGCCGATTTATATGAATATCGAGGGGTTCGAGGGAGCGCCGCGGCCTCACCTCGAGCATCGCAGAATATTAGTCGCGCGGACATCTGCGACACTGCGGGGATGTTACGACGATATTACGAGCCTATCCATGCGATTGGACTTTTAACACTTATTATGCGCTCTGATAAAATACGATTTGGTCGACACTCGTTCGACTTGGATACGCGTACGGCCATTGACGATAGCGTAGTAACCGCAGCGTGTAAATTCGATGGAGTATCGATGTGGCGAGCGAGTGAGAAAGTGTCCAATTGGAAAGAGTTATCTTGGCCATTGCCAAGTCGGGCCTGCATGGGCCAAATATCATCTTAATAGGTTTCAGTAATAATTCGAAGGTAACAAGACGTAAGCTGAGATACGAAGATTACATTCACATCTTTGTATATCCATGGTTGTTTGATTTGGTTTTTTTTTAATTTTTTTTTTTTTTTTTTTTTTTTTTTCCTTCTAAGCGCTAAGTACGTTATTTGGGCACCTCGAGCGGACTACCGAATTTACCGTCCTTTTTCTTTTTATTTTATTTTTTTTTTTTATCGAGCCATAGCCCTTGCGAGCTCGTCGGCATAATAATTTCTCGCGCAATTTTAAAACCGTAAATTTTTTTGCGTCTTAGCCACATCACACCTTGCGATTCGCTCTTCAAGCTTTATCTCGGTGTACCGTTGCGATTGCAACTCACTTTTTTTTTTGTTTTTTTGCGAAAGCGTGTGCACGCTCGTGAAATCCGTGCCCCTCAACTCCCCTTAACTTTTTTTTTATAGGTACCTTTTTGCTGCGAGGAAAAATAAGAAAGCGAAATCGTGGTTTATCTCGGAGCGGCGGCTTCTTCGGTGGGCCGGTGATCGGTTATGATTTCACGCCGATTATAATAAAACAGCCGAGAATGTAGAGGCGATGCGCCAGCAAAAAGCACCGCGCGGATTAGAAAAAAATCCGAGAGCAGGACAATGGGAGGGACAAAGGTTTTGTGAAAAAACTGCATTTGGGGGTTGGGGGGGGGGGGGTACA
>NW_011948426.1:4871788-4872810 GCF_000503995.2 Ceratosolen solmsi marchali | reverse complement strand
GGGGGGGGGGGGGGGGGGGGAGTTGGAAAAAATCAGCTCCCTGCTTAAATAAGTATATAATCATTCGGTCGTAAGAGACGCGCAACCCTTTACCCAGTTTTTCATCGCAGCGAAAACTCGATACGCAGCCTCACTGGCGTTTTTCGTCTTTTTTTTTTTTTTTTTTTTTTTTTTTTCAAGTACTTTTTCATGCACGGCTCGTATCTCGGCTAACGGATAAAATCTAAATTAACTGAATTAAGAACCCGTCAAGCCCTCACCCCTCGACTGGTTCTCTTTGCATTGGATTTATAAGCGATCTGCCGCTTTTTTCTTCCTCTTCGCGCTTAACCCTTCGCGCAATACCCGCGGTGACCCGCTTTTTCTCGATCTTCTTTTTGCACCCTTATAAATGCACTTTCGCGTGTTTACTTCTCCCAGCCCTCAAACTCGGCGCTTCGACCTTCTTCGTTCGCATTTTTTTTCGCCTCCTTTCCACGTTCTTTTTCATTTTTTTTGCGCCTTCGTTGTTTTTCTGGAGGTGCATGCACGGGTGAAAAACATTGTTTCTGGTGCTACGCCGGTGACGAGGAATCGTTGAAAGGTCGATTTACGGTTATGAAATTACTCGCGCGAAATTCGTGTTTCGAGCTCGAAATCTCGAGATTTATGACGGAGCTCATGAAAAAGCGAAAAATCAAGCCTGTTTTGCCTGCGTAATCTGTCACATCTTTTGAGAAACGGCCGTTTTAATGCCCCGTGATTTATCGTTGGCGTTTGAAGTTACTTAGATTGCGTAACCTGCGCACAAAAGAAACAATGGAAAAAACAATTTGTCGAATCGACTTTCTTATTCAACATTATTTTATTTCTATTTCGTTCGTCTAATATGGTTTTCCATCAATTTCTCGCGATAAAACGCTAACAGGTAATTAATATTCCTAACGCTGCACAACAATTTATGCCCTGTTTTCCCAAACAAGGGGGAGGACAAAAACTTGACACCAAAGTGTACCGTGGATAAAAAAGCGGAAAGCGTCGTG
>NW_011948426.1:4862200-4869700 GCF_000503995.2 Ceratosolen solmsi marchali | reverse complement strand
ATCTAATTCACTTGAGTCAATCTACAGGAATTCGCCTTTAATATCTAAACTTCAATTTATTTTAATTGTCGTATGGAACCAAAAAGAATTTCTTTAAATGCAAAGAGTAAATAATATATTATTACTCATATATTAAATTAAAATTGTCTTGACAATAATAAATAAAGAAATAAGAAAAGTGTGAGGCAGGAAAATGGATGCTGATATACAGGCAGACAGAAATATAATTTTAACGCAATAAAACAAATTTAAATCTATTTTTTTCTTTTTTGGCTTGTTTAAACGGAAATATTTCTTTAATCATTATCTAATATTTAAAAGTTGCTATTCATATTTTAATAATGATAAATTAACGATATTTATAATAGAAAGAAATTGTAATGACTCTAAATAGATTCATAATAAATATTTAAGTTTAAATTTTTTTTATATAATTTTCATAATTATATTCATAATAAATAATTTCATGAAAATGTAATTTTTTAAGGAAAATTATATCTACATTAAAATATACCTTCAACATAGCAGTGTGAAAATTAACATCTTAGGTCAAACAAAAATAATAAGACTGTTGAAGAATTTTCTATATTTAATTATACTTTTGTCTTTCATGCCATTTGTCGTTTAAACTTGAAATTATAAATAATTCTATGGGTGACTGGAGTTCGCATATAAATTCCCCCCTGAGGTATTTTGAGAGCGTCTAACGTCTTTAAAACGATACTTGAAGATCGAATACGAATAGAAAGAGTCTCGAGTGTAGGGAGAATGAAAAACCATGTGAAATACATGACCCTTATTAACAGGTGTCCATCCTCGGTCCAGAAATAATTATCAAGCAGCGGCGTTCTTCCTTCCTTGCGCGCTGGTACGGCTTTGTGCTCTAGGGATTCAGTTTCGCGCTGAAAGCAAACGACTTCCCACCCCCGCATGGAGGCGGCGAGTCGAGACCTCGGGGCGATAAAGCGAAAAAAATACATTTGTCAGACCGGCCTCGAAATCGCGTCTCCTCGGGCTCGGATTAATTACTTCGCGTTTCGGCCGCGGTGGCTCTCGACTTTAATTAATCAACGCGCTCCTACACAAAGCGAACGGGCGAGATAAATTTTTTCTACTTTTGTTTTCACGCCGACTCTAAGCTCGTTTTTATATTACTTCTCTCGGAGCTGCTTTCCCTGATCGAAGTATCTCCGCGTATCAATGAAATTCATCATGCGTCAGGGTCATTTGCGAATGACGTCTCGACTTCATTCAAGCCTTTTTCGCGCACGACTACAGTCTCCATTACAATACGCATTACATTAATAGCTTCCCGGGGTTCTCTCTCGCGCTAAAACTCATATATAACATACCACCGATAAAATTCGCATTACTGACCTTATTTGTTCATAAACGTCGTATTAATTTCTTATAGATTATGGCATGCCTACGCTTTATAATTGATATTTTTGTCTTAGACTGATCGTAGGAATTATTTGTAATTATTGTGCGCGTTCATTTGCCATTCGTATATTTAATAATACGGATCGATCGAGCGCACAAACCCATACTTTCTTTTATTATTATTTCTTTTATTCTTTACGAATTTACGCTACCGAATGAAAATTGACGCGAAGAAATTGAAGCTCGTCGTTAGGACAATAATTTATGTCCCTAAAGTCCATAATTCAATTAACAAGCTATTAAGAAAGATCATAAAAAAAAATCGCCATGTTTTTTAGGCAATTTTTTTTCAAGGACTTCGAGTCGGTTAGCGAATAGCGATATCCCGAGCACGTGATCTTGCTACTCCGTAGCTCAATCCAAAGGGTTACATTGCTCGCGAAGATCCGACTCTCGCTCTCATTCTTTTTTATACACTGGAATCATGCCTATGTTAAACAGGGGTGTGACTGAAAAAAATATTAATAGCCCTCCAGCCCCCGGGGACACTTTTCGTTTTTTTAACGTTCCCCGTCCGCTGCACAGTCACATGCATATTACAAATCGCGACTCACTGTCACACTTTCTCTCTCTCTCTCTCTCTCTCTCTCTCTCTCTTTCTCTCTCACTCTCTTTCTCTGTGTCTGTCTCCTCCTCCTCCTCCTCCTCCCTTCGCGCTCTCTAACGGAGGAAGAAAGGGACGTCGTCCCCTGTGTAACGAGACATGCCGATGATAGTCCGGATCTTCGGCGGGCGCCAACGAATTTTTCCGCGGCGATTTTGCCAGCTGCGACTGCAACTCATTAATACGTTTTCAAAAATAAATAATGCGTGCCGTCAAGGATAAGGCGTCCTTTGTCGCTCCCCGCGTGCACCCGAGGCTTATTTTCCACGTGTATGATAATTCAATTTTCGTGGCCGATGAGCGGAGAGAGGTTGTATTAATTATCGGTGAGAATGGGTTTTTGATTTATTGCTGGCAGGGAATTCATTAACATCTGCATGATAATGAAGACGTTACAATTATAGATATGCGCTCATTGCTCGTATAAAGATGTCGATGAATAATTTCATACACCGGGACTGTGTCAACGTGGTGAAACGATCATCTAGTCTAGTCGAATGATCTAGAATCTTCGATATACTATCAGCATAATAATTATATTTTAGTCAGTTTGAGTTTCGAAGCATTTAGTTTTGTAAAATCCGTCTGCTTGATTATAATGTACGACGTTAAGGTCGCATAACGGTAATAAAAGGCGACATTAGCTTAACATTAATTTCAACCGCTACATCGTCATTCGAAGCTTTGCTCGACTTCGGTGTGCGTATTTTTCATTAATTTTTCACTTGCTTATTCATAATATGTCCAGACTATCGCTAGTCGAGGTTCTATGTGGAATTATCGGGTTTCGATATTTAAACAACTTACCGCTTAAAATTGCATGCATTTCATTTAGTAATAAACTAGGCGCAATAATAATGGGCTAATATTAATTACAAATTAATAGTAATGATGAACGATGGTAGGATGTAAAATTGAAGGAGTGGCGGGGAAGGTAGAGGAGACGCGACATCGAGTTCAACGACGTGAAATTTAATTTTCCATAAGTTGCCGAATGGAATCTGTTTAATATCCAACGGGCAAAATATGAAGGAAAAACGATATTTAATAATGATGGCACTAACTTCAGATGTTCAAACACACTTATCATTATCCAAAATAGATAACGGTAGATAATAGGCCAAAGCTATCGCCATGAGCTCAAACACCAAAGACTATGACCGAACCAATAGCTTCTGCCTCAACAAAAAAAACTTTAGCGCTCAGCCAATTCCAATTATCGTAGCGTGAAGGAAAATCGCAGTGTCGCACTCGGCCCGATGATTGCGCACCTCAACGAGACTGAGTCAGGCACAAAAGGAAATCGGCCGGATCGAGAGAGAGAGAGAGAGAGAGAGAGAGAGAGAGAGAGAGAGAGCAAACCATCGTGAGTCCAACATCAATAAAGATATTGTAAACGTAACATCGGAGATGAAAGCTCGTCGCTACGTCGCTGTCGTCGTCATCGTCGACGCAATCTCCCCCTACCGAGCCTCAAACCGCCAGCCATCGCCACTTTCCACGGACTTTGGTGAAATAAGGACGACGCGACACGTTGCGGGATGCTGAAAGGACTCTGGCTGTGTCTCCGTTCTCGGCCGAAGGGTTGACCGGCTGAGTGACGCAAGCTGCTCGCCCGTATGGCGGGGGTGGAAAAAAAGGTGGGCCGCGTGTGAATCCAGCGGGAGAGCCTCGCTTCCTGCTCCCGACACCCCCTTGCGCAACAAAACAACAGCTGCACCGTCACCCGATCTTTGTGCCTGCGGGCACGGGCCACGCAATCCTTCCTCGACGGTCCATCACCGACATAATGCTCAGCTCTTATTTTTCCTTCCGTTTAGTCGAGCGTCGCCGGACCTAGCTCTCCCTCTATTCCACCAACTACCAAAACCACCACCACCATCTCCCCTCTCGCTCTTAATTCCCTCCCTCCCGCCTACCCCATCATCACGCTCACTCGCATTGCTCGCTCTCGCTCTCTCTCTCTCTCTCTCTCTCTCTCTCTCTCTCTCTCTCTCGAATAATCGCCGATTCTATTCGTCCCGGGAAGAAGAATGGCTTTCCCAACCAAAACAGAGAGTCGCGAGGCTTTGGTCCCTTACGAGCCTTAGCGGTCTAACGTAGCGACACATTGTGCGTCGGATCCTGGAATGTCAGGAGTTTTTAAATTCCTCTTTCGCAGCCGACGACGTGTCACTTGCGCCGCTTTGCTTAAATTCTAATTGCATTTCAAAATGGGCCGACGACAATGACTCGACAATCGCAAAACAATAATAATTCCCTCTCTACGAGTCTGCCACGAGGAATGCCAATCCGCGTCGATCAATGCGTTTCACTTTTTTTTCTTTTTTTTTTCTTTTTTTTTTCTTTCTTTTTTTTTAATTTATTTTCATGGCTGGCTGTAGGCATATTTTTTGCTACTAGAAAGCATAATCGTAGATCTAATTTCTTTCTTTATTTCAGACTTGTAGACAAACGCTCGATCCATTAGGTTTTTTTCATCTCTCTCTCTCTCTCTCTCTCTCTCTATCTATCTATCTATCTATCTATCTATCTATCTATCTATCTATCTATCTATCTATCTATCTATCTATCTATCTATCTATCTATCTATCTATCTATCTATCCACTATCTATCTATCTATCTATCTATCTATCTATCTATCTATCTATCTATCTATCTATCTATCTATCTATCTATCTATCTATCTATCTATCTATCTATCTATCTATCTATCTATCTATCTATCTATCTCTATCTCTATCTCTCTCCTTCATGCGTCTTCTACATTCTAGAGTCTTTGCCTGTCAATTGATCGTCACCGTACGATACTGTTTCGCAAAGAATTGCCGTTTAAAGCGAGAAGGATACCAGGCGCTCGTTACAACTGCATCGCAATCTATGCCTACTGATACGAGATAAGGCATAATTAATTGTATAACGTATTAAAAAGCGTAATAATTTAGGATAAGTTTAGCATTAAAACAACTGATATTATTGTCAAGCGAAAATTTCATTGTCGGTGTATGGTTTTAGGCGTCATCGAGGAAGAAGTAGGGGAGAAGGGTAATTAATCCGGGTATTTATTAAGTTTTCTTAAAAGAATTATTTATCATCGAGTATAGGGACGCCTGCGCTGTCCCTATCACCTTCACAACGTTAATAATAAATAAATTCACGTACGCTCATGTAGTATAAACACTCTCCACGTTGAGTATTTAGCTTACTGCGTCATCATATGACACGCATTTGTATGCCGCTTGGCATCGTCGTTATGTACACGCCTCGACATACCACATCGTCGTACATTAAGTAGTATTTTTAGCGTTACGTTACGAGTGTTATGGAGAAGATGTGACTAAAAATGTAGTGTAATATAGGTCGTGAGGGCTTAATGATAATTACGAAGGACACCGTTTAAAAACGGACATTACTTTAAATAGAGCTGATGCTCGGGCCTAATAACCTTAATTCACCTTCTGTAACAAGGAACTTTCGTTCCTTTTGCCTTTAAATTTTTTTTCCCCTTCTATTCTGCTTTATTTTATTATTAATGTTTTTTCCTTATCCTTTTTCTTTCTCTTATATCCTTTCTTTTTTTCTCTCCTTATAACGTCGCGCAATCGTTTCATCGATCCCCGTAACTAATTATGTCATAATGAATTTTCGTTAGTAACACGGAATTGTTTCAACTTCCTCATGAATAAAATAAAGTTGGCGCTATAAATAGTCAGCTTTTAGGCCGAACCGAATGTGTTTACACACCGAAATGTTAAAATGAGATCCATGACCCACGTTAACTCTTGTGAAAAGGATGGAGCGCTCCGAAACGTAGGAGATCGTGCCACGATTTTCCTTTTCCTTTCACTAAAATCCAATTTCAAAAAGCCATGCGATGATGTCCCGCGTACTTCACTAAGAAATTCATCGGGCATTCATTTAATAGTAGGCCCATAACAAATAATAATTATACCGCTGTTGTGAGAAAGAAGAGAATAAGGAGACACTGGTGTTGGCGAGAGTCGGCGGAACCTGTAGCGGCGCGGGAAATCGGCACAGATTCGCGGCGGGAGGCTCTGTTATCCCCCGCAGCCGATTTATATGCGCGCGGATACGTGAAAAGCGTCGATAGGCCGAGGCGACGCCGACACTCGATCGCACGATATGGCCCAATAAATATCCGGCGAGAGCATCCGGTATATATCGTCACCCATCCCCGTGGCCTCAGCAACATTTTTAGTCAGCTAGACCGAGCACCGTTACCGGCTGCGTTCCTCCTATCTTCGCTTCTTCCTCGCCTTAATACTGCCTAATGGTGTTCCAAGCTCGCATTATGGTAAGCTAAGCGCGCTAGTCGTTTCCTTGTTCTCGACATTATTTTCCGCTCTCTTGTTGATTTTCATTGACAAATCTACGATATTCCTTGGATACCGATAGCTTTCATAGGCTCTGGCGTTTAATAGCGCCCTCATGCGCCTAAAGTTTCGTTCATAAGGTATTGACATTCATTCACTGCCCCGTATGAATTAAGCCCTCGCGATCCTTCTCGACGACGTCATAAAGCTAATGATTTTTATTCTTATTTTTTTTATTATTTATGTTTTTGTTTTTGTGTTTGTTTTTCCTGTTTTGTTAGCTGACGCGA
This sequence comes from Ceratosolen solmsi marchali, assembly GCF_000503995.2. Taxonomy (NCBI): domain Eukaryota; kingdom Metazoa; phylum Arthropoda; class Insecta; order Hymenoptera; family Agaonidae; genus Ceratosolen; species Ceratosolen solmsi. The sequence continues at coordinate 4,863,028 of NW_011948426.1, read as the reverse complement.
GACGAGGGACGCGCAATCACGACGGACTGAGCTCGATACATTTAACATTCATCCCCATAGTGTGTTGATGTATATTATGGAGAAACGCGAGAATGCCAGGATCTTATCATTCGTCTACCTTTTCTCGACAATCACTTGTCCGCATTATCTTAATAATAAGTTGTCTGCCTTTTCTTCGCAATAACTCGTCGACCTTTCTTTTCGACGGAGCTTCGACCTTTTCTCCAGACATTAACCTAATGTAAAACTAAAACGGCTTGCGAAAGCGATTTTCCATCATAAATAAGCTCGGCATCGAGTGGAATGTTTGCAAATTCTGATGTAAAAAAAAAAGAAAAAGAAAAAAAGGTAAGAGAATGAAGAAACGGTAAATCGTATCAATATGAAAAGTGACAGCGATCGCGCTCAATGCGCACGCATATTTATGGCTCGTATGTCGAGTCGTGGTTATACACACATACATACAAACACACTCGCGCACACGTGCAAACACGCGCAAACACACACACGCGCGCGCGCGCGCGCGCACACGTGTACGCAAGAATTGAATTTATAAAGTGATATATGGCTTGGCAAGTGACTTTATAAACACATACAAATAAATGAGACGCATTCGACGGAGTGGTGACGGCGAGGGGTCAAGTGGTGAGGGGGAAAGGGGGAAGGAAGGCAAGCTGTCAACTCTCTCCGTATCGGTCGCATAGTTTTCATCGCCGCGAATATTTCCATCATACCTCTTGACTTTTTCGCTATTTCCCGCAGCCCTGGACGGCAATCCACACCCTCTCTCTCTCTCTCTCTCTCTCTCTCTCTCTCTCTCGCTCTCCC
>NW_011948426.1:4859482-4862163 GCF_000503995.2 Ceratosolen solmsi marchali | reverse complement strand
CTCTCTCTCTCTCTCTCTCTCTCCCTCACCACGTAGCGCAGCGCAGACTCGCGCGCGAGCACCCGCGCACACGTAAGTGCATTAGCGAGGTGTACGGCAGAAACCTGCCGAGACAGCCTCGGGCCGATCCTTATACGCGCGCACCGAGTAAGAAAAGAGGGCGAAGAAGACGGTCTTGTTGGAGCGATAGGGTGGGTCGGGAGGGCCGGAGGGGCCTCACAGTTTACGCGCGTCTCTGCATACGCGAGCGAATGCGCGAGTGAGTGAGTGCGTGAGTGCGCAGTCTCCCCTACTCGACGCGCGAGAGCGAGGCGGTGCGTTGTTAATTATGAGCGGCTTCCGGCGATCTAGATTTCATTCTTAGGCGATCGCGCGAGCGCAGCCCGGGAAATGATAATAGGAGTACGTACGTGACCCATGTGGTCAGTTCACACGAAAGGTACGAGGCGCGAGCGAGCGCCGCCCCCACTCCACCCCACTCCCGCGGAGTCAGGCAACTTCCACAATGCGCCGCTTGTACTCTCCCACACTCGAGGAGTCTCACGCCCTCACATCCTCCTCCACGGCTCGCGATCCTCCGAGCGCCTTTCATATGCACGCGCTTACGTGCGATCGCGGTCCCGTATCACGTGAGCGCTTCCGCGGGGCCGATTTTTTCCGCCGCGCGCCTTTCCCCGGCTGCCTCGCTCCCAGTGACACGTCTTCCGTCCGAGCGGCCGACGAGTTTTGGTTTACCCTAGCCGATGCCCTATCGCTCTTCGCTACTTTCGCCTCGCTTATCGTCCCGGGCCTGCGCCGCTCAAATTATGAAGCGATGCCGTGATGAAGGAGTGGACGTGCAAGGAAATCTCCTGTCGAATCCAAGCCTTTTCACTTTTCCCGCAATTACGAGACTCGGGGACGAATTTCTTTCTTTCAGCAATTTTTCTCTACCTCTTTGCTTATTCCCTCGACGAACCCTCTTACGCAACGATGGCTAAGGGACCGTTGTGCGAGGAGTCGTGGCTCACCGGCTCACAAAGGATCTAGCGGCGCGAGTCGGCACGACAACTCAAAGGGACTTCTTACAAGCCTTTATTTGCTAAGGAAAAGCACGGGCACGCATTCCTTCTTGGATCCGTCCATGTGCGCGAGCCCGAGCTTCGACCCCCCCCCCCGACCCGCGTACCGCGTAATCAATTGTACGCGTTCGCGAAGGGGCGCCGAATGGTTGGTTACAGCTGCGTAAAATAGCGCGAAACCTCGCGAGCGAATAAAGGAGAGGTGAAGGGGAGGAAGCGCTAGGCTAATGGTGAGAATGAGACGCGGCGATAAGGATGGCCGACGATCCATTGATACGGCCGAGTGTGGGAAAAGTGACCGGAAGCGTAACCGCCCTGCCCCCCCCCCCCCAATCCACCCACCTAACCATATTGACGCTCATCTTACACGCACTCGCGATTGTTTTGCGATTGTTTTGCGCGTATTCCGTTTTGAGCGAGAAGACGTCGATGACGTAGTTAACACTCGACTCCCTTCTAACACGGGGTGAGGACCGGATCGTCCCTATCGCCGGGATTATCTCGGCTACCTGCTCCCCACACTCTCTCCTCCCTTTTTTAATGGAGCGTGCGCACACGCGCTCAATTAGTAGGCGGAATGCGTTTAGAGTATCTCGGCTCTATTTACGCGATGCGCGGGAGATTTTTTCATGCCGACTTTTTACGCGTAATTAGCCCGGATGATCTTTTCGTGCGAGTCTCTTGCGGGATATTATTCAGGCGAAAAAGGCCGGTGCTCCTCGCCTCGACTCCTCAGCTGCTAACGGAATTAACCCGCGCATTCATTTATAAATATTCCTGATATTGTTATCGCAGCCCGTTATTATTACGTGTGTGTGGACGCGCGCGCTCACCCCGCCTTCGCTTATTCGCGATGTTCGTCGGCAGTTTTATTTTCATATCGTAAGCGCCGCGGCGATTACGCATTCACGACGAAATTTCACCAAAGTGTCACAAACCATTGTTATTAAAAGTCAAGAAAATAAATCATTTCGCGAGGCGATGGATTATCTTCCGACTCGTAATTTCGCCAGATATTAGATAACGACCTTTATGCTTGTCCAATTATGGAAAAAAAATTATCCAGCGTGCAGAAATAGCATGGTGGGAAAGTTCTTTCCTGTATCAGATATTTCTATATTTTGTCTGAAACATTAACGACTGGCGTTATATTCGAGTACGGTCTGCACAGTCGTTAAAACCAGAAACTGTGAAATCATTATTCCCGCGTCGGGCGATGTTAAATTTTCGAATGTGAGTTCGTCGCGCGGGGGAGATGAGGCGGGAACCTAAAATTTTCTTAAAAAGCTTGGGCTGGTCCCCGTCGAATGCCGTTACGCGCGCACACGGATTCGCGAGTCTCGTTAAGAGGCGATTTCGCAGATGAAAGAGCAACGAAGCGTGTGGACGGGTGCAATTTGGGTAGCGAATCGTACCGATAATTATGCCTTGGCAGGATGCGTCAGGTCTCAATTACCTGGCGCTCGCGGCTTTTCTCATCGGTGATTTCTATTCTAGTGCGTAACGCGGACATTGTCGGATCTTTTCACGCTTCTCTTTGCCCCGCGACTCTCGTCCAATCTAAATTCGCCCTTAAATGAGAACGAATTCTCTTATGGTGCGGCTACTTTGTTAAGGGCA
>NW_011948426.1:4839851-4858984 GCF_000503995.2 Ceratosolen solmsi marchali | reverse complement strand
GCAAATAGGAATTGCACATCGGTGGCGGCGGTGGCGGCGGTGGCAGCGACGACGGTAAGCGAGGCAAAAACTGCCAACAGAGAAAGTCCGACGCTCTGTGAGAAACCCGTACACGTACACATTAGGTACGCCGACTGTAGGCGAGTGAGCACACGCGCCCACATGAGAGAAAGAAAGAGAGAGAGAGAGAGAGAGAGAGAGAGAGAGAGAGAGTGAGTTAGAAAAAGGAAGAGAGGGAATGATCGAGTGCGAACGCGCGCATAAGTGGGGAGAGACGAGTTACTTCTCTCTGTGTATACCTGAGTTGCCCGAGTGCTAACCGAATTACGTTTATACATACAAGTTCATAGGCTTTTTTTTGAAAACAGTCTTACTTTAAAAAATATATCAGTGATGCATTTATACGCTATTAATGCCCTGGACTTGTATATGTACCTAGGTATGTATAGGTATTTGTATGTATCCATAGGTGCATGTTTATGTATAAACACAAATATATATATATATATATATATATGTTATTAACTTTCTCGCGATATTCCAGAAATTTTAATTTTTTTTTAATTTATTTGTTTTTTTTTTTAACACATTGGTTATTATCTATCTCCATCATTTAATTTAATTGGCACCATTGATGTGTTGCACAAATGACTTAAGTTCTTTAAAAAAAAAAAAACAAGAATAGTTTTTTATTTATTTGCGCCTTATTACGACTGTAATTTGATTCTAAAGAATAATTTTACAAAGACATAATGTAAAAATGCTATTGTTCCTCATTAATTACCCTTATATTGTTTGTCTCCTTTTTACATATAATTTTTCAATAACTTTCAAGCTTTTTTAATCAAATAAATGAAATACTCTTATTTAAAAAATGAAACGCGCAAAAATAATTTCAACCAATTAGTAGCCAGCAAATGGTTATTATATTGCCATACTAACATAGCTTGCATAATGCACATTTATTATTTATAGTAAAAATACCGAATTATGTATTTTTATCGTTTCATTTTTAAATGTGAATTACTGTTTATTTCAATTGAATAATATATCTTCTTATCGATGTGGTACGCAGGATATCACTTAAATGTGAATAACTTCAAATATTCAACATTTAATCAACTCACAATAATAATATCGAGCATCTAAATATTTTCCTCGCCATTTCATTTGATGAGTTGAAAAATTATTTCCTTTCACATTTTTGAAATAATACTTTTAAAGTACTTTGAGGTATTTTTATAAAGAAAAATTAACATTAAAATCGTTTTATATTATGTGTCACGGGTAAAGTCAGTGAAAGTCTAACGGTCTTGGTTGTAAAGTACATGGAGACATGTAGTGCAAAAGTACATATATTTTGCATTTATGTGTAGTCAGAATAATTATTTCATAATGTGCTCAAAGAATTTATTTAATTTTAAAAATATTCAACACAATTTGCCATCATTTTATAACTTTGTAACGCCATTAGATGCCACAAAATATCAATAAAAATATTATTTATACTTAATCAAATCATCATTAACTATTGATTATTATTTTCCTTCATGAAAATATAAAAAATTCCCAACTTAAGTACAGTCGCTTAAGTTTTTTTATACATATTTCTTCTTTTAAAGAAAAATGAATAATAACAGTTTATCAAATTTGCGCTCAGAAGCATTTTACAAATAACGTTACATATAAATTAGATAAAAATGTAATATTCCAGAGTATGACAGAAAGAAACGGAAATTTTTTTATACAAATTGGTTGTTCTTATTGTTACGGCCTGAGACAAACGATATATTGTGACTTTAAAATCAGGTGGGCAATTTAAAGAATACTTTCAATTTTCATAAAATATTGATTTTTCTTCCTCCGATAATATAAAGACAATTTGTGCTATTAATTTATACATAAGTCCGGAAAAATTTATAACATTTCAAAAATTAAGTTACAAAAGTAACATTGTCTTCCTGGTGCCAAATGGGAAGAATATCAATACTATAATTATTCCTTGGACATTGTCGTTGAATTCCCTTTTCCACTTTATTCGCCTTATAATACACAAGCAAATGATTAAACTCGATGTAATGCCTTTTTGTAAAAACACCGACCCTTGGCAACAGCTGTAAAACCGTAGATTTACTTCAATCTTGTCGACAACGGAATCTTTCATTAGGCACTTTATAAAGTCCAACCTAATTTACATGTTTCCACGTTGAGTGATTAAAAGCGTAGTGAAGTAACGAGGCGCGACGAGTAGTAGCTCGTCGTAATCTTATCGTGAAATCGTGTACAACATAATGTAAAAAATCATCCTCTCCAACGAACAAACCAACGACAGTCCGATTCGACATTTGAACAAACTCAAAGCTCATATCGAGAAGAGCACAGGTGTGCGCCAGCGATTAAGATTCATACGCGTATATTTTCCTCCGGCGCTCGCGCTCGCGCTCGCACACAGCGATAAAATAAAAGCGACGGGTCGCTCTACTAGATGGAACAGCCAACTCGCGCAGAGGAAAAGCAGCGAGAGATTAGGAAACAGACTCCCTTTGTGCTCCGCTTTTTAAACGCGTTCTCCTCCGCTTTTCTAACCGCGCTCCTTCTCACCGTGCCTTTTTATTTCAAATCGAGCCGGACGTCGCGCACTTTTCAGTCGTTTCAAGTTAATCGTAGCGTCGCATCGCAGCGGCTGCACTGGACAGCCCTCATCCACACTGCCATATTGAAACAGCGCTTATCCACCGAGTGGATGGGGGCTAGTGCTGCGATGTGTGTTGGGCAGGAAGGGTGTGGGGGTGCGGTGGGACGATAGGGGGAGAGAAGGCGGGGCTTTGTTTTAAAGTGGACCACCGTTGCGTTGAAAAGTCGGGTGGAGGAGAAGCAACGGATGAAACGCCGGGGACATCTGCTCCTCGTTCGATCCTGCGCTATCGTCGATTGAGGAATCGATAAAAACTCGCTTATTAACGATTAGGTGAATAATTGAATAGGACGAGCGAGCGGTTTCATCCCCGGAAATCGTTCGCTTAACAGGACCAACGCAACAGCCCAAACCAACGGCACGTGCACCATTGACTCTCTCGGTGCGCTTGAATATTATCGAATCAATTAGAAATATAAGTTGCTGTCCCATTGAGCTCCGCGCATATACTTACAATGTATCTAGCGAGTCCTCACTGGATTCTAACTTCGATTCTAATAGGCTTCGACTTCGGCGACGATAGCATCAATTATACACTTGTATTCAAAACCTTAAGCAGAAAATTGAAATTTTAAAAAGAATTTGTCAAGATTACACGATTGGAGTATTATTGATAAAAATGCGTATAAATAGATTCATGGTATTAAAGAGTATATGATATTTATCATTTCTTGGCCTCTAATGAGAAAAATATTCATTGATTTATTCAAACTTAAGCTGCCCTTTTACAAATATCTCTCTAATGATTAATATAGAATTTGTAAATAAATTGGATTTATTTCTATAAATGTTTTGCGATATATATATATATATATATATAAATGAATAATTAAGATATAAATAACACTTTAATTTTCTATAAGATGATACGATAGTTGATTTTGTCGTATTACAGTAGCGCAAAATCTCTCTCTTGAAATCGTATCCAATCAAAGTAAGCGTTAATTATTGTGGAAATGGCATGTTGCTAACATTCGACAAACAAGAACATATTAAGTGCAACAAATTTTGCTGCTTAGCAAAAACTTATATAGCAAGAAACAAAGTATTGTGCAAACCAAATCCCACGGACACTCCTCATAATTAGAAACCACAGTTAATTTCTGAATAAATAAATTTATGTTTGACTTTACGTGCCCTAAGGATGCAACGTATTCCTAAAGTCTGTCGAGGTAATCACTATAGATATGATTGAAAAAAAAATGTTGCGGTATTATTATAGAAGATCACCGAGTGAAAGTGCTTCGAACTACAGAGATTCTAGGCATCTTAATTGCACCATTGAAGCATATTTTGTATGAAAATGCATTGTGCATCATGTAGCGATATTTAATAGTGAAGCAGAAATCGTTTTGCCTTGATCCGTGACCGTAAGCAAAACTTGGATACGTCAATATACGTTAGAATCCAGTCAATGGAATTAGAAGTCAATGGAGCGGACAACAATAGGTGAAAGTGCGCTGAAGAAGAAAGCGAAAAGCATTTCGTCAGTTGAGAAGGTGATGAGTACTAATTTTGAAATACCGGGGAGCCGCCATAAGGTTGGCACGATGTTTGGAAAAGTGTGGGCCGATAAGCCACTTTTCACTACCAAATGCCATTGAATCTTCAATCTTCGATGACCGAATTGGAAGAATAGAGAGGGACAGCCGCGAGGAGGAGGAGATCCGAAATTCAATATCAAAAAATGTTTTGTCGTCCGGGGCTCATCCCACCATCCACCTACTACTCATAATTAATTAATTTTTCTAATTTACTCGGCTCCAGTTGGATACTCCGTCGTTTCGCCACTTGGATCGAGCGTCCTTTTTCCACTTTTAGTCCGCAATATCCGAAAAGGATAAAAATGTTGATCGGATTGAGACGTTAATGCATATTTACGAATCTTATAAAAAAATTTACTTTTGAATAATATGGAAAAAAAATGGAATTTTCTATATTTCTATTTAATTACATGCCCTATTTGAATTACAATCTGAAATTTCCATTAATTTTACTAAATATTTCTATTAAAATCTCATAAATACGGCAATAATTGTATGTATATGTTGTTGACAGAAAAAATATATACACGATTAAATGTATAAATGAATAAATTGCCATATTTTTAGAAATACACGATTGATTTGAAAATAAATATACATTAGAAACGGCTCATTTAATTCAATTACATACTTGTCTTTTATAACCGTTTAGCACTCTACAGTTTCTAGAATGCAGTGTTTCTCAACGAATATGATAAGAAATATGTGGTTTTCAAACCAACCTGTGGCTGCTTGAAAAATGTTTATACCTCAATAGCGAGATAAAGCAGATTACACATAAATATTAAAAATACTTTTGTAATGTGCCATAATCTTTTGTAATAATTTTAAGCATTAAATGTTTCTACTTAGCGTTAAGATTGTAGCAACAATCGGTCTTTACACAAATGCAGCCAGCGTCTACTTATATGCATTTTTCAAGGAATTATTACGCTCGTGTATATACCAAATATAATATAGTATTTGGCAAACAGTGTGAGGTACTTATGGTGTGAATTGTGTAATAAAGATAAGTGCACGAGGCGCTAAATTTCATATATAATAATGACGCCGATTTCTGATAATGATAACCGAATAGTATTTGGCAAACTTCACATGGCTCGATAATAATTGTGTCGCTGCTCGTCAAGGAAAGAGAAAACGTTCTCCGAGTAAAGAAAAAATCGCTATTCTCTCGCGGACGATTCACTATTGTTTCTCCTCGGTATAATACTGGCCTCGAATGATCTCACACGTGCTACAATAAGAATCCGTCCGCGCAATTGTGCCGTTAGGAGAAAGAGGGAGGGACGGAGGGAGGGAGGGCGGGAGGGAGTCGTGCAGGGGAGGAGAAAAAAGTGACGCATCGGGCCGAAAGAAATCCAGCTCCGCGAGGAATTATTACGCGCACCTAATCGTCGCTCGGGCTCGTGCACAAAGTTCCTGGAATCGTTTTATCTTTCCTCGATTGCCCCAGCCTCTGCTTGCGAGATTAATTCAAGTCGCTTGGCATTAGGAAGAAGCCGAGTGCAACGTAGGTAAGAGGCGACAGATGCAGCGAGGGAAGAAGCGAGTGGATGCGTCGCGCTCACCGAGAATCCCGAGCGGTGCGCATCGCAAGAGATAATGTTCGCAAATATCGTAAAGATAAGGATCGGCGCGCACGAATGCCAGGCCCGGACTCTTTGCGATGAGGAGAGTCCGGGGCCGCCCGAGAGCTCAACTAGGCTACGGGCGCCGCCGTTTCATTCTCCTCGGGAAAACGGAACGTTCAATTTTTTCAGGTCATTTCTCTCGTCCTCTCTCTCTCTCTCTCTCTCTCTATAGCTCACTCACGAACACGCACGCACGCATGCACTCTCTTTCTCTCTCTCTCTCTCTCTCTCTCTCTCTCTCTCTCTCTTTTATCCGCTCGACGTTTTTTTCTACGCTCTACCCCTCGCGCTCCCGGCCTTTTCTACACCCCAGAATCCGTTAGGGCAGACACACAGTTTATTCCTCCGCGTCCTTCTCTGTTGGTTTAGATAGCTTTGTCTCACTTTCCGTCGCTCTCCTTCCTTCGCTTTTTACTCTACTTCTTTCGTCCTCCCTCCCGCCCTCCCGCCCTACCTCCCTCCCGCCCTTCCGTCCTGCCGCATTCCTCGCCCAATTGTCGCTCCCTCCCGCTCTCTCACTCACTCACTCACTCACTCACTCTCTCTCTCTCTCTCTCTCTCTCTCTCTCTCTCTCTCCCGTTTTTGATGTTGATTTTCAATTGAAACGAGATCTTCTCAAATAGCCGAGACCCCCAAGCTGTACCAAACAGTTATACGTGGCCCATGGGAACCTCCGTATCCGCGACTTTTTTACCAATATCCCGCTTAATTTTTGAAAGCCTGTGTGCGTGCGTTTACGGCTCAATCGAAGGCCAACCAAAGTACCAAATGTCGATATCAAATAACGCGATCGGGATGAAGTTTTTCATATTCAGCAGAGGCGCGTCGCGAGGGTCAAAAAATTGCTCCACGGGAGCGCACTAGAAAATGATCGAAAATAGATTTGCGTCCAATAAGTAACTCTATTCAACCGAGAGGAGATATATTAATGTTAAACTAGTTGCACTACGAACTGAATGTGTAATCTGTTAGATTATCTGCTTTGGCAGGATTTACGTGAACGAAATTCTATTTCGTTTCGTCGCTTATGATAATTTTCAATGTTATGCTTATTTGCAAATTGTGTACGCATCCTCATATGTAAATAAATGATAAATTATGAATAATTATGATGCGTGATATTTTTACTTTTCTATGGACAAGGAAGTACTTGAGAAGTGTACTTTAATAGGGACCGAATGTATATTCTCATTTTAAACTGTAATTTTATTGTACTTTTGAAATTCTCTTATAATTCACGATTGTATGGCATATTCCGTTAAAAGATTTCTTTTTCTACGTCACTATGAAACAATGAAATGTTTTTTCTACATTATCGTATACATACACACTCACGCACAATTTTTCTATTCATTGTTATTATAACATTTTGACAACTTATATATATATATATATATATATATATATATAACATTTATAAACTTATTTAAATTAGAAGTATCTTGATTTTTCGATGTTTTAGCGTCCATTGAAAATGATTATATTTTAATAATTTTCGCGTTTAGTAGAAAAAAATATAAATTTTGCTCAATCGTTATCATTATATTATAAATGGCGATAAAATTGCTCTTCCCATTCCTAAATCCATCTGTTATAACTACGCAGATTAGCAATATTATGTTTTATTATAAGCTCGTATTTCAAGTGTGCCCGAATGTTAATGAATTTTTTCTTCTTCCCGCTTTTCCCGCAACTCTGAAATTAAAACTTGAAAGCAATAAATACATCTTTATTCGCAATCAATAAAAATTTATATCAGCTATTTTCTACGTCCGCTTTCTATCTGTGTTTTGCCCGTTAAATGTCAGCTGTTTCAACAGCAAGGGAAACTGATTTTATGGTAATTGTGACGCCGATAAACACCATAAACGTGTATATTTTCATTTAATAGAGATGTAAATTCGCAGTGAAATCCGTTGCCTAATGGAAATTAACCGATCGGATTGAAAGTAAATAAATTTATTACAGATTCGATTACAAATTGTTTTATAACGATGCACGGGACGAGCGGATGGCGCAGTGGTAGAGGGAAAAAAAAAAAAAAAAAAAAAAAATGTGAAGGAAAAAATGAAACTTCTTAGGAGGCAGAATAGGATGGGCAGCATTGTCAGGAAACAAAAAATGTTGTCACCTCGGAAGCTCTAATTTTATGACTCATTGTAGCCCTGATCATATGAAGTTGAATCGAGGAGGAATTGCTTGCCTCAAAGGAAAATAAATATAAAAAAGCCGAGGAAGAATAAGAGGAGAAAAGGCGGCTGGCCTTCATGAAAAGGTAATCCCACGCGATTCCACGCGATTCCTCGATGCTCCCGTAGACTATGCAGGGTGGTCCGCCTTCGCCGTCCGGCCTAATCCCGAAAGGCATTATTCGTGCCACGACTCTGTCCGCCCGGACTTAGGGCCCCGTATGCGCATCTCCTATGCTCCCTCCTCGACCTCCAACCACCGCCCCGCTGGTCCTCGCCCGCTCTCTATCACTCTACGTGTTCCTATGCCTATATCTAGATGTGCATGCGCGCGTGAGTGCGTGTGTGCGTATCGTTGGCTCACTCGCTCCCTCGCTCGCTTACTCTCACTTGGCCATTGTCCTGCACGTGGAAAATGCGCTCGCGCGCAAACGCATTCGATGCTCACACGTCTCTCGTGTGTTGCTCGCTTTCACAACGTGAGCAGGCATATTATAGGCGTGAAACGATCCGTAATTTGTCACGGGACAAGCTTAAGACTTTTTCCGACATAAGCTAGATAAAGAATAAGAGGAAGACCTCGAGGGAGGCTGCTGCAACCACCGCGAAAAAATATAGCGAACGAAAGGAAAACACCCGACATCACGATTGTCTCGATTGTCGGCGATTCGTTGGGCCTGGAATGTCGCTACGCGTACTTGAAACTCGCCCAATCTTCCTTCTACAAAAAGTACTTTCTTTCTCAATGCGAAGGCGGCTCGTGTAGTTGCGTCTGCGCATCGGCAGAGGCATCCTCCTTACCTATTTCAGCTGGCGCAGCCACGACTTTTTCGAATTACGACGTTTATAGCGCTTCTGCATCAGTTTACTTCACCTGCCCCGGTAATTCTCTCCTCCACCCCCTCGGCTGACAATTCAATGGACCAAACGCGAGCTCCGTGGCATTTTACAAGGTCGTTAATTTGCACGATAATCCCAATAATAAAATGTGAAAATGCCGTTCAAAAATTTGCCCATGATAAATATTGACTTGGTTAATTTGGTAAAATGCTTATTAAATCACTAAATACACCGAGAGCGTAAAAATATCTTGAATGGGCTTTGCGAGAGTAGAATAGACAACGTTGGCCACTCACAATCACGAAACCCATAATCCATAGCATAACATACACGAGCTGAATATCATCGATCGAAGAGCCTCGACGGGCACCTAATGATCCGAGTCGCCATTATCAATCATTGTTATGATTATTGTAAAGGAGTCGCCAGAATGACGACACAGCGACAGTCTTGCATTTGACCATAAACGTAAACATGAAACTTCGCTTCGCTTAATAAAACGTATCGCTATAAACATGTCAAAATAGCAATGCGGCTAGTACATCCCAATTAGCCATCGCTTACAAATCGACACCGCTCAACGTCACGCCTGTTGTCCTTTAGAGCCGCGATCGCGGACATACTCGGCGGGAATGGCGCGTCAGGGTCGCGCCCTAGCGGTGCAACGTATACTTCGGAGGCAGCGGGTCGACCGAGAGTAGCGAGAGGCGCTGTTGGCATTTTTCCCTCCTCCGGGAATCTTCCTTTCTCCGACGAGAGTGAGAGAAGTCGCGAATTTGCCTTTCGAATGCTCTCGGCTCTCGGCTCGCGGCCATCGGCCATTTCGCACCTCCGCCGCGTGTGTCGTCGCTGCGCCGGAGCCGCGCAGCTTTTATCGCTTCTCGTCCCCCCCCCTCGCGCCGTTTATTTATTTACGAGCATTTATGCACACTGCCGTAGCCCAAACCACCTCGCCACTAGAAATGATTTGTTTGATAAGGGACTCAATTTGTTCGGCGCATAGTGCTCGGGACAACTAAGCCATTTAACCGAGCCTCTTACGCCCACCGTTGAGCACTTGGAGTAACGGTCATTTTTTATCCGCGCGCGCGTCTTATTGGCTAGTGCTGCGGAAATAACGAACGATACCATTTCTCGAGGTTAAAATCAATGTTTTTGGGGCAAAATTAATTATGTAAAGTCCCGTGCGAGGTTTCCCGCTCCTCTATGTATAACGACGATATTAAGCGCACATAACGCTGCCTCGAGTGTCGAGTATCGGTATTTAGTAACTGGCTTACGAGTGGAGATTATGGTGCGAGAGAGGACGGTGGGAAGAATTGAGACATTTGCTCCGATTAAGCCAGATGCAGTTATGGATATTTTACAGGTTAGAGGGTACTCGGGTGATAAGTAATCCGTTAGGAAACAATTTTCGAGGCTTTGTTGGTGCATTCTCTTAATGACATTATCATTGACGCGAAAAATTTTTTTTTTTAACACGACGTGATAAAGTTATAAGCATATCGATGGCACGAGAATGGATTATGACGCCGAGAAACGAGGTGCTTTTTGAATCGTGATCAAACACTTTTCAACGACTTCTCGACGATTCCGAGGTGAAATTGCGGGAAAAATCGGCGATACGAATCGCGCCATTATTAGGAAAAAGTCATGCCTATGCTTTGTTTGGCATTTTCAATAATGAATGCCCCCGTAACAATAAACAATAATAAAAATAAGTTTAAAATGAGATTTCGAGGCGCTCGGGATTTGAGTGAATTACAGTCCGAGAGCCGTCTCTCGGCGCGATTTTCCGTTTAGAATTCTCAGCGGGCAGTTTGAGGGTCGAACCGGAACCGAGGAGGTGATTTGCCGGGACGACATTAATTCGTTATCTAGAATTATCGTTCGGAGCCTATCGACCATCGAATCCGTCTAGAAGAATTGTACGGACGCACTCGAGATCCGAACGATAATTAATAAAGAGGCAACACGTCTGTTCCAACCGCTCTAACCGAGAGAGGGCGCGTGCGCGTACGTGTGTGTACGTGCCGATCCCGTGGCCGTTTATCGCCTCGAGCAAACAGCGCCGGAGAGGCTGCAGTGTTCGGCGACTCGGCCGGTGCCTCCAGCTCCACCTGTGCCGCTCGTACCTTTATCCTACCAAGCAGTCGAGGCGTATATCCGTCCTCGGCGCTTTACGTGCGCTCGCTTTTAGTCGCCGCCTTGAAAAGACGGCAAACAGTGACCGCTCGAGCCCTCGACCCGCTAAGTCCACAGGCAGGCGAGCACAAACGCGTAGACAAGGGTGGGGAACCCTCGGGTATTTTTTCCGAGCTTGCGGTCAAGTGAAATCCGATCGCCGGGAGGATACGGACGCCCGTGTACAGTTAGTCCTCGAGTGCCTCCTCGGCGCAACAAGTCGACATTTGCGTCTTATGCTCCATTTGTCAAATACTTTGGAGCGACGAGGTTTTTTTCCATCGATTTCCAAGGGTGGCTACGTTTACAGAAAACTTCCGCTACCGCATGGGAGAAACGGGACCTCGGCCTCGAATTTAATCGAGAACACTTTAGTTTTTATGTACTCGGGTGTTATGTAGTTATGTTATATGGCCCTCATTATGCCATACTAATGCACTTTTCATTCCCAATTGTTCTTATGCACCTTTCTTGCATTATTTACATGCTTTGAACGTAGTCTGGCGAAATTGACAAATAACCGTTTTTACAATTCATCATTAGTCCTCTGTGTATGTATGTATGTGCGTTGCGTGCATGAGTACGTATTTTCGCGAATTTGCGCGAGCGTCTGTGTTATGCTTGTCTATTGATATTAAGAGTGTTTTAGTAAAAACTGGACGATTGATATCGTATGATTATTAGTCGAGTGAAAAAAATAAACGTACCAAAATATACTTTACATATATACTATACAGTATATTTACAAACACACACAATACATACCATGCCAACATACATGTGCATATAATGCTAGTATTACCGAATAAGAGTGATGGCGGTGGGAGGGGAGTGGAGTGGAGTGGAGGGGAGGATGGGGGGGGGGAGAATACAAGCTTTATTGAAAGACCCATCAGGCTTCAATTAAACTTAGAACGCAACTGCAATTTAATCGTTCGTACATATGTGATTACATGATAGAACTTTATCGAATTAAAATAAGTCTTGACCTTGTTGCGCTGCATGAAAGTGCTTAGGCACAACAAAACATACTTAGTTTGCTTATTTGCTTACTTATTACAATACGTATTGCTCAAATTATTCTGATGTTATAAACAAACTTACACACAGGCACATGGGTACGCACACGAACAAACACATACACAGCCATTGATGCCATTAATTTTGTAACGGGAGACATTTAAATATATAATAATGGTAGAATTTTATAATTTAGTAAAAGATCTTAATTGAAATGTTTAAGCTAAAATCAAATATTCAAATTCAAGTTAATACCTTGTTTGAGTTGAGGTGGGCGTTTCATTCGAAGATTAGTCGAACTTGAGCTCCATTATAATTATAAAACTTCAGGTAGTCTCTGCTTTCAACGCGAAGATACTCCTGATAATCTCGTATTTATATATATATATATATATATATATATATATATATATATAAACTATCCAGAAATGTGGCTGTTTATACATATTTGATATTAGTTACGGTTATAACTAAGATATCGTACTCATTGCCAAAAGATAAATTTATGCTAAATGTTTTCTTATTAGGTGGATAGATTTTTTATCTCAAAATTCTATTAAATTTTGTCTATTTTTAATCACGATCAGACGTATTGAGTCATAAATGTATTGCGATGTAAAAAATTGTGAAAAAAAACAACAACAAATTTTCTTGTCATAGATATTAAAATTAATCGTGCACTAATATAATTTTCAATTATTATTCTCGATTGTCGAATAATGTGAGAATGTACGTCTCTTAAATTATTCGCAACGAATGAGATCCAAAGCTATATGGTAAGTATTGTTTGCCTTTTCCTTTACAAAGTAATAAAATATCGATAGTCCATACACCACAAGTGGAAATATTAAATTCGTGCATGCTGAAGGAATATTCAGTCTACTGCTTTTTTACGGCCATTCCTTTCTATGTCCATTTCTCTCAACCATCTATCAAAACAATAATTATAAATTTTTTTTTCTCACACAAACCCAAGCTCAGATTTCTAGTACATTAGATTTTCCGTTCGACTAGCTCTGTTCACTAAGAATAGGAGTAAAATCTCAGGGCAAATATCGTGGAGAGGAAGCTAGCTACACGATATGGTCGGTTGGCCCCTCGGTTGGCTAACCATTACCAGGTCAGCTAACCATTTTATGGGGCAGACCGTATAATAATGCCGTTTAAGATTTAGCGGTCTTTATGTAAATAGTATTAATCGCGTGCATCTTCGATTTAAGTGTAAAGCATAGTAGCGCTCGCGGGGCTATTAGAAGCTGGAAGCTGAAACCATCTGAGCACGAGAGTCGAAAACATCGGCGCGAGCACGCAAGCCTTGCTCACCCACACGTACGTCATTTAGATTTTCACAAAGAGTCGCGGCGCACCGAAGAGGTCGCGAGGCCACGCGAGCCCCCATACGCGCGGATGAAAATCCTGAAACGATTGAGATTATAAGAGGACGCGAGTCATAAATCGCACGGCCATCGGACGCCGGTCGTGGGATGTTGCCGGCGTACGTTTATCCCTCCCACCTATCCACCCCCCCCCCTCTCTCTCTCTGTCTCTCTCTCTGTCTCTCTCTCTCTGTTCGTCCTGTGTCCGTGTACGCGCTCGCGCGTGCTTAAGGCCCCGTTGATGGAGGACTCGCGCATGTTTCGCCTTGGCTTAATATCGGCTTCGAGCTATCGATCTCCATTACCCGAACCCCATTGGCCCGCGGATCATTTGCCTAGGAGGCTTTTTAGCCTCCGTCTCGTCTTCTTCGCTCTTGCCGAGCGCAACACCTACCTATCGACGCAAGCTTCGGCTTGGGAAAATGGTTTTGCTGCATTTTTATCCGCTTCGTTTCTACTTGGGATTTCTATTTCGGGCGACTGACTGGCAATACATCCGCCATGGCCGTTCGTTCGCTCGCTCTATGCTACTTTCTCAGGCCTTTTTTGCGCCGCGAAAATTCTCCCGAACCCTTAAAAGTTTTCCAAATCCATTTGAAGGATCTTATCTGGATGTTGCAAAATTGGGCCAAGCGTGCCTTAAGTGGTAAGGAATTCGCATAATATAAGGAGCTCGTGAAGTAAGTTTGAAGAGTAAAGCCCGTTTTGTGCTGTATATATGTTAATTGCATTTTGTTATTAGGCAGCCTGCCATCAATATCAAATAAATTGTAAATGCTGTGCACAAATTGTGTGAAAGATAGCTATGCAGCCCGTTTAGATATTAATTTATAGATCGCTGATAAGACAGGATTGAAAAGAAACCATCCATTTAGGTATTCATCACCTGCTTAGTGTCTTGGTATTTCAAGCGTAGAAAGGTGTGCCACGTGTAAGCGTATTTCATCCTGAAACTTATTCGACACGATTTTCTTTTCGTCTTTTGACTTACCGCGACCGAACCTTTTCAACATCGTTGAAACACTATCGTAATATACTACCAGTTTCATTGACTTCACGAACGTCTTCTTTAAAATATTATTCAGTTATGAGCCCAGGGAGATATGATTTAACTGCGCACTGACGAGAATACCACATAAATTGAATATTATTAAGAATCATTAAAAGATAATCAACATTACAAATTGGTTTAACATAATTAAAAATACATGATTATTAGGTATGCTACAACCTCTATCTTATTATACGTCATCCAATAATGAGTTTGTAGATATTAGATTTAAAGCTAAGAGGCAAATATTTATCGTAATTTTACGAAAAATAATGCTTACGAACATGAATAATGTAGCGTTCGTAACATGCCAATTTTTTGGTTTAAAATAGTAACTCGAATCTATAGGTTCGATTAACCTAAAGTCTTAACCCTTAACTGTATAAGTCAATATTATATATATATATTATTTACTATATTATTTATATATTCGTCTGGACATGGTTTTAGCACTGTATTAATTTTATTAATAATTTCGATAATCAGCTAGTACTATTCACTCATTTATTACGTAGCAGTTAATATCATTTCTTAATTATAATTGTATTAATATTATATTATATTAATATATAATTGTATACTGAAAATTTTTCCGAATTCTCAAAAATAATCTTCTGTTTATGTATCGCCAATGCAGAATTATTCAAAACCGAACTGGACGATCAAATCCTAAATCTTTGAATATAGAAATGAAAGTGAAAATAATTTATAAATTACCGACTATTATTGAGAGTATTTGGATCATTGTATATTTTATTTTCAGATTCATACTCTTGAATAATAGTATTTTCTATTTGCTTGCGTAATAATAAAATGATTGGATTCAGGATTTTTATTATTATCCGGGAACAATGAAATATCAAGGAAAACATCTTAGTTCCCGATTCATCCTGTATACGAGGTATTCCTTTGTTTTTATTTTATTATTTATTATTAAATTATTGAATTATATTAAACTTCCGTGTTTTCTTATTTACACTAAGTCTTTATAAAGTTTTTTCTTTTATCTTTTTTTTTTTTTTTTTTAAATTAATTTTAGTTTCTATATGAGATGCAATTTGATTGTCAATTAAAATGTAATTAAGAAAAGTATTGTATTTTGTTTATTTACAATTTAGGTAAACGAAGAAGAGGAAAACATTTATATAATATCGAAGGATAGGGATGAAGCTTGAAAGAAAGATTTACATTACCTATCTTTTAGAATATGACTGTGCAACGTTGGTTGTTTCATGTAAGAAAAATATAGAATAATTAAAAATAAAAAAAAAATAAAAAAAAAAACATTTACTAAACGATGATAAAATGATTTCGACACATTTGAGGAGAATTTTTACATACATAAATAATAGCATTAAGTATATGGTGTAGGCAATAACGTATTAAGTACTTTATTATTATACACTTTAATGCTTAAGTGCCGAGTTAAAAATTGCACCTAGAAAATCCAAGCCAATTACCGAATGATTAACTTCTTATTTCGTAAATAAAAACGTGTTCCTCGAAATAAAAGTCTTATGCTTACGTAAGGTTAAGACAAACCATTCCGCGAAAACTGACCGTAACGACGTAGAAGCAGGAGTAAAAGCGTCGTCCCCAACAACTTTGTGTTCTCTTCCCCCCCCCCAGCCCGTCCCGCCCCCCTCCCTCTCGCTCAATCGTCCCTTCACTCACTCTCTCTCTCTCTCTCTCTCTCTCTCTCTCTCTCGCTCCTTACTCATCTATCTCCGTCTAGCCCGTCTCGTGCGCATCCGTGCTCCGATAAGGCGGAGATCATTTGTTAGCGCGTCGTCGTAGCATTGTTTCGCGCCAGGAGGATCGATAGCTTCCCACCCCGCGGCACCTCGGCACTGCATTGTTTTACTCGTCGGGCCTGCCGCCACCACCGTCACCACCATCGCCGAAAGAAAATCCTGCTTCGCCTTGTGTCCTCGGGATTCGCCGTTTCGCTTTATCTATAGAGAGACTCTCGCGAGATAGTACCTCTTTCTTCGGCTTCTTTCGGCTGTCCTCTGTGTTTATCTGTCGGTGCGCGAGCGCACACGCGCGCCATGGGAAAACAAATTTTCAAGTCACGAGCCAAGCCGCGCAAATTAGCCCGCAGGATCCTTCTTCGACGGCGTCTTCTTTTCGCGCCTCAGCATCGATTTATTGGCGATCGGGTCGAGAGGCGTCGCGACGGTTCTTGGAATCCATTAGTCAGCGTCCGCGATTCATATGGGGGCGGTCGGTTGGTCGGTCCGTCGGACGGTCGGTCGGTCGGACGGTCGGTCGGTTGGTCGGTCGGTCGGTCGGTCGGTCGGTCGGTCGGTCGGTCGGTCGGTCGGTCGGTCGGTCGGTCGGTCGGTCGGTCGGTCGGTCGGTCGGTCGGTCGGTCGGTCGGTCGGTCGGTCGGTCGGTCGGTCGGTCGGTCGGTCGGTCGGTCGGTCGGTCGGTCGGTCGGTCGGTCGGTCGGTCGGTCGGTCGGTCGGTCGGTCGGTCGGTCGGTCGGTCGGTCGGTCGGTCGGTCGGTCGGTCGGTCGGTCGGTCGGTCGGTCGGTCGGTCGGTCGGTCGGTCGGTCGGTCGGTCGGTCGGTCGGTCGGTCGGTCGGTCGGTCGGTCGGTCGGTCGGTCGGTCGGTCGGTCGGTCGGTCGGTCGGTCGGTCGGTCGGTCGGTCGGTCGGTCGGTCGGTCGGTCGGTCGGTCGGTCGGTCGGTCGGTCGGTCGGTCGGTCGGTCGGTCGGTCGGTCGGTCGGTCGGTCGGTCGGTCGGTCGGTCGGTCGGTCGGTCGGTCGGTCGGTCGGTCGGTCGGTCGGTCGGTCGGTCGGTCGGTCGGTCGGTCGGTCGGTCGGCCGGCGAGTCGTGGTGGAACAGCGACGTGGGGCGGGAGGGGGAAAGGGAACTGCGAGAGATCCGCTGCTGATGTTGTTGCTGTTATTGTTGTTGCTGTTGCTGCTGCTGTTGTTGTTGCTATTGCTGTCGCCACCTCCGCCGCCTCCGCCGCCGCCGTCACCGGCGCCGCGCCTTGCCCCACTAGACGCACGAGGCCTTTCCTCGACTTGCTTTATCAATTTAATGGGCCCGAGTCGCGGTGGATAATTGAGTGGCTCGTGAGGCGCGCGGAGGAGTGCACTCCTAGTTGATGACCCGAGCCTCACAAGTTCGACAGTGTTCGCCCGTCGAAAGTAAGAGTGCGCGGGGGATTTGCCTCGCGCGTTCCAACCGACTATTTTCCCCGAGTGCTCCCGTGCACGATCCCACATGAATGTGTGCGCGTGTAGCGGCCGCCGTTCAGCGCAATAAGTGAAAAGATGAATTTACATTTTGGCGAATTTTCCAATTCTTCGCGCCTGCTTTTCAGCCACTTCGTGCTCACGACGTCCGTTCTTTTAAGCAAACTTTCACATGATATATCAACGAGGTGGGAAGATTGTACTAAAGCCGTCCGAGTGGAGCTGCGCGGCTTTGCCATTACCCGATTTACATTCGATAGTAAAGTGGTCGTAAATGTAATGAACGGCTCGGGCATGGAGAAACCCTAAATTAAATGTGTCTTAGGATTGTCTGTGTTTTATTCAGTTGGTAATAAGTCTAATGATTCGTAGGATACGTTTGTTAGAATTATTTGGGTAACGGATTTACCAATAGCTCAATATTGCCGAAAATTTTAACAATATTAACGAATTGGTACAATAAATCACATCTCAATGTTCCATGTGATGGACTTCACAGTGACTATAAGGAATAAAGTCAGAAATTAGCGATATTCATCATTATTGTCGGCCTTAAAATAGTAATAAAATTAATTTTCTTTGACTTGCAATAACTAAAGCTTGCGAGTTCTCATCACAAAAACTTCTCATACATATAATCATATAATCATATAATCATAATTTCGTATATGTGATATGAGCTACGATTGCACAGCTGTGAAATCAGTCTCCCTTTTTAATATTCAATGTTGCAAAGATTCAAAGGCTTTCAAACGTAATGCATTAGGATCCATAATGACAATTCATTGAACGTATTTGTTAAAACAGTGAGAAATTAAAAAATAAAAAATAAAAAAAAAAAACAGCCTTCGTTAAAATGTCAAAAATTATACATTGCTCGATGAGAATTGAATCGAGTTTCCGATTAAACCTGCGTGCCATAATTCTCTTAGCTTATGTGATTTTTATGACATCCTGTAGAGAGAAACAGACGATCGAGGGAAGCTGCTTTAATACAGATTAGAAAATGAGCGCGCGAGTTCGTAATCGAACACGATGTGACGCTTATGTGTATCCACTACTTAAGCTCGCAGTGAACGTTAAACTTAATAAATTTTAAACAACAATAGGCCGTAAGATCTCGGGATATTTTTATAAAATTATACGAATAGCTGAAATAACAGTACCGTTAATTAATTTTTGTATACAATGGTGCAATAAAGTTTGCGGGACATCCAAGTTCTACACTGCGCTTGTGTAACTGTAACAGCCAAATAGAATGGGACAAAGTAAATCGCGAAAAGCCCTTAGCTTTTGGTCAGTCTATGTACAGTGTCCGCCTGTAATTGCGGTAAAGTGAAATAGCTATGGTGAAATGTAATTACGAGAAGGCAGGCAATGCTTTCCC
>NW_011948426.1:4831591-4839763 GCF_000503995.2 Ceratosolen solmsi marchali | reverse complement strand
AAAAACAAAAACAAAAACAAAAATAAAAACAAAAACAAAAACGGGGCATTCGAGGAGCCACGTAGTAGCTGCGGGTTCGCAACAAAGGATTTCAACACAGGCATTAGATGCACGTAAATTCGCGGCTCCATAAAAACATCCGTCGCTATTCATATGAAGCAGCGGTCTCTCGGCCGGGTGGGTGGTGACGGGGTCGCTGCGCGCTGCTGAGGCGGTTGGGAGGTGAGACGTAGGGGGTGGGTTAGGAGGGGGTTTAACGCTAGGAGAGCGCGCGAGAGGTCGGAGGAGCGCGCGTCCGCACACAGGCTGGCAAAAAGAAAGGCTTTCGAAAATCGATGAACCTGCGAGGGCTTCCAGCTCGCGGCATTATCGTGGCGGCGCATTAAGGATCGGGCGCGCGGGCGTTTAGTCCTGGTGAGCGTACATGGGAAAGGAAGGAGGCAAAGAGGCCCGACAGCGCGAGGCCGAAAAAATCAACTCGTGCGCATCCCGTGCCCACACGTCTAACTTTCACTTCGGCGCAATCGGCCGCGACCGCGAGCCTTCCCCGATGCATCCGACACAAAGTCCTGGCCTCCCCGCTCACTTCTCCGGACTCCCCCACCCACAGGCTCGCGAGCGGCGCTCCGGCTGCGTTCTCTGCTCCGCTCGCTCGATGGCTTTTGCAAGCCGAGATTAAATTATCGCAGGGCCGGTTTATCCGATTTTTCCGCGGCTGCCCAGCCCGACACCTTCGCCTGTAATTGGAGCTTCCGATAATGAAAAATGAAAAGTCCTCTTCGAGATGCTCGACCAAAGACATCAAGTACCTCGAGCTGCGACATAAGCTTCGAGTCTCGATGTCTTACCCCGTGTGTCGAACTTCACCGCGATGATCCGACTCTGCGGAATAGTTTCTACTTGCTGCATCTCATCGACGATATCAATAAGCTTCTTCATCTTATTTCTCTTTCTCTCTTATTTTGCAGCTGGAAATCTCTAATTGTCCATGTCTTTTATAAATAAATTTGTCGAACAGTGTCAATGCTATTTATTTCAATTAGTTCACATCGGGCAAGTCTAATGAAGCATCATTAGACCTTCATATTTTATGAATCTGTTAAATAAATTATCTTAAAACTTAATCTGAATAGTTAAAATTCTTTTTGTGAAAAATTAATTTTCCCGACTTATCTTGGGTCATGGGAACTGAATTAATGGAAAAGCCATTATGACGAATAGGACAAGAAGTATTTCCAAACGGCGAAACAATGTTAATTAGAGTAAATAAATCCATACTGAAGTCCCGAAGCTTATAATGGGGATTGATTTTAAAAATAAATAATACACTTTTTTGCGTATGAATAATTAATAAGACTTATTGTGTAAAAGTATAGGATAAATTACATCTACATTAAGCCATAATAAAACGTTTATATATATATATATATATATATATATATATATATATATATATATATATAGTCATAAAACTATTACACAAATATTAATTATAATCTCTGAATTCATTTGGTCCTACATATTAGAAAATTAATTATCTAATTTTTATTTGGTTTAATTTGTATATAGAAATTATTTGATTATCACATCAAATAATATTTAGACGGGTAGATCAATGCCAATTTAATTCTTCGATTATTTTGTTAAATGATTATGTAAAATTGAATTTACCCTAGCCACCTATCACTTAAATAATTAACGCTCCGTTATGTTTATTTAAGAATTAATTAAAAATCCATTCATTAAAGTGAGATATCTGAGAAAGAACTGTAACGCGTTCAAGAATAATATATTTAAAATACAGTATACACAATACATTATACACCATTCACGTTAGGCTTCTTTGTACGAATTGATGTAAATTTTAATATTGATACTATGCACTCCAACAAATTAAAAAGTAATAATTTACTTTAATTTGAATAATGCATACGAATAAAAGGATCATAAATAATAATGCAAAATAATTCTGAAATAATGATCGTCTGAATAATTGAATTTGAACAATGTTAATGTATTTGAAATGGGTAAACTCGAATGAAAGTCATGAGAAAAAGTTGTCAAAAATTATTTTTCATTCGTTCATCTAATCTACTTGGCAGACATTAACAGCATAGCTGGCAATGTCGATTAAATTGACATTCAGAAATTATTAGTTAAGCTGTCAAAACGGTATTAAATGTAATATGTTAGATATTCTTCTAGTCATTTTATTCGCAAGCATGTAGTTTGTAACAGCAGTTTAGGTTTTGTAATCGAAAGTTTTCCACTATTACAAGCGAAAATTGTGAAGACTTGAAAAAGTACAGTTATCCTAAATCTTGTAAACACTAGTAGAATTTATGTCCAAGGATGGAATTATATTAGAAGACGTCGTGGATAAATTTTATCTTGATGAAAATATTTCAATAATTTTAATTCGACGTCAGAAGGTAAATAATGGATTTATTATGCATGTATGTCCTTAGAGTCAGTGTGAATTATATAATGGAGGAGAAAAATAAGTAACAATGTTCGATAGAAGTCATCCGCTAGAAACTACACACTTGTGCACCGTTTAACCTATTTCACGTACAATTTATAAGCATTTACAAATTCATATCGATTGGTTTGCGTAGCGCTGGTGGGCTGAAAAAAAGTAATTTCTTCAAGGTACGATAATAATCTTCGGGCCCGCACTTGCCATTCACGAGTAAGATGTTTGTAAAAAGGTGTGTAAAAAGGTGCCTGGATCCAAGATCTTTCTGCGAGCAATTTAAACGCCTAGCGGTCAGTCGCTAATCTCGATCGCTATCGCACCGCTAATTGATTAATTGCGGAATTCCGATGCGCGGAAAAGGTGCGATTAATTTACGATGCAGTGAGTAAGAGACTGTGATGAAATGACGCGAATTTAGGGGGGCGGGCAGGAGAGGGTGGACGAGGCAGAGCGAACACTGAAATTACGATTTATCGATTGCACAAGTGTTTCTTGTGGGTTTAGCCGCGCTTTCGCTGCCTCGGCATGTTGGCAATATGATGAGAGAGAGAGAGAGAGAGAGAGAGAGAGATACCGCGTGATGCACACACACTTACGCCCCCGCGTGTAGAAGGGGCGCGGGTTGCGGA
Organism: Ceratosolen solmsi marchali; assembly: GCF_000503995.2. NCBI lineage: Eukaryota > Metazoa > Arthropoda > Insecta > Hymenoptera > Agaonidae > Ceratosolen > Ceratosolen solmsi. The sequence goes on along the minus strand of NW_011948426.1, from coordinate 4,836,655 downwards.
GTAAAGGGAAGCCGCGGAGAAGGAAAGAGCCAGAGCGTGTCTTGCATTCTCAGACATCATGACGTATGATACATCCGTATTCTGATATCGATCTTTCACCTAACCTCCCCCTCCTCCAACCCCACGATCACCACCCCTCCCTTTCTCACAAACACTCTCTCTCTCTCTCCATTGTTCGAGACTCGTAGTTCTGGCGAGACGATTTCGTACGGGCAATATCTTGTCTACCGGGCTTTGATCCACTAATCGATAATATCACGATTCATATCTCGACCATTCGATTATCGCCATCCATGAGGCCAACAGAAAAAACATAAGTTACGTCATTTTTCTATATCTTTCGCGTGTAGAGTGTAAATTTAAAAGCCGCGTCAATGCACGACATTACATTAATCGCTTGGGTTCTTATGCAAGCGACGTCACTTCTCTACCTATCCGAGATTAAAGGGTCAACAGTTGTTTAGGTAATGCGAGTTCTTCTTTTTCCATTCTCGTTAAGCTAATGCTCGTCTCGACGGGTTACTACATTCGACAAAGTACAATTATAAAATTATTGTATTTATTGTGTCGAAAATCAAGCCTCGCAACGCTTACAACGATGTTGAACAACTTTTAATTATTTTGCCAAACGATTCATTGAAGAAGTCAATTGAAATGTATGACGTATCGAATAAATCATCTTTAAATAATAATCTACTTATCGTGTTTCATTAAAAAATCATCTCCGTTTAATTTTAATATCAATAATTACACTGTATTATTGTATTTATTTCTAATAATAATGATCGCATAAGTTTGTAATACTGTTGTATGGCTTTTTTTTATCGCATCTCTACAGTTTTCTTTGTTTTTAATTTAATTTTGATGTGATTCTTTATGATTTCTAAATATTGTATTTACATATATTGAGAACATAGGAGGAAGGGTATTGCCTTAATAATTATGTGACATTTGCAAAAAACATTCGATCAAACTACCGACGGCTATTAATAACCAGCGATTTTAAAAAATTCAACTAACTTGTTTAATTTTATGAAGAAAAAAAAGAAAAACTTTATTTTATTTCTTTCAGCTAATGATGTTTCACGTATATGAAGCTCCAAATGCAATTGAATGTCCTTAGAAAACACTGAAATTATTAACGAGTTAAATTTAATATAAAAGCTAGAAAACCATTCTTCAAGATTCTATAAGAAGAAAAGGTTAGATAGGGGATTTGGTCAATTCTCTCATCGCTCTCCATTTTTTTTTATTTCTTTTTTTTTTTATCATTTCATCATCATCATCATCATCTTCTTCTTCTTCTTCATCATCATCTTCTTCTTCTTCTTCTATTCAAAAGGCTACAAATAATCAGCTTTTCATCTGACGATCATTAACGGTTTCGCCCAACTGCATAATACAATGCATAATAAAACGTCGAGGGGGCCCTTAACGTATTACGAGGGCGGTATTTCATCCTCGATTATGCAAAAGAATAATCGGCCAAGTGGCCATTAAAGTTAAAGTTTCGGTTCGTTCGAACGCATCGTCGATCGTGCGAATAATCCGAAGAACATCGATCCGAAGCAGGCATTTTCGTCACTCGGCCGAACGGCAAATCGCAATGGCTGCGCTCGCAGCGCCGTTTTCTTCAGCAGCGGTAGCCTGACCAGTGGTTACACGGCCCAGAGAAATAAACCCTCGCGCGCGGGTGCTTTTGTCGTTGGTGGAAAAATGGCGACGAAACCGCTAAGAGGCGCAATCGAAATACCGCTTCGTTGGCGTCACGATCTTCTTCCCGCGAGCTCATAGGCCGCTGGCACCGCTGCCACCGCCGCCACCGCCGTCGCCGTCGTCGTCGCCGCCGCTGCCGCCGCAATTTTCATTAAACATTGTGATTTCGCGTAATCTCTGCTTCACCAGCTTTTTTTTTACACGGAGACGCCGACGCTTCCTGCTTCCAACGCTTTCCTCGCAGATGCTACGGGCTCGCTCGCAATACTCTGCGCCTCCTTGGACAAAGGACCGAGGACAGCTAAGTGGCGGCCTCCTACCTCTTGCAGCCGCAATTTTTTCGCGGATTAATGGCTTTTCGAACTAGGGGATACGAGGCGCCGGGTTATCGAGACGAGAGATTTCCGAGAATCTTACGGGGACGTCAATGTTTCTGCGGATCGTCATTATCCGTGCCAAATTTTACGATTAATGACGAATGCCAAAGTGACGGATGATGCTGCGAGCTAACAGCTTTAGAATTGCCAGATTGTAAGGGTAAGTTCGCATCGATGAATACGCAGGCGACATAATTTTAATGACGCGATAACAAATTTCATGCGGTTAAAGTGTTTTAAAAAATTATATAATGAGCAATGTCTCGGAAGGAATTAATATACATTATGTGAAAATACATAGAAACTAAGAAGAGAAACATTTGGCTCATTACATAATTACATGAGTACAGTGTATTGACACAAGACGAATAATTTATGTAAATAATGATCACGTGAATCGAGGAAATATTTTTATATTTTCGACAATTAGTTTGAACATTTGTGTTAATACACAGACACAGACGTATTGGAAATTAAAATAAAATGTGTTTTTTATGTAATTTTTGATAAAAATTTTACAAATAAAGCGCTATAGTCAAAACAAAGCTTCATAATAAAGGTTAAATTTCTCTCCGTATATATATATATATATATATATATATATATATATATTTATTATGTGGAATCTCAAAGGTTTATATCTCTTGGAGTAAGTGGCTTTCCCCGGGGAAATAGGATCACTACGGTAGTCCTTGGAAACAAGAAAAAATAAAAAGCTCAAATGTATTTATATAAATGTAGAGAAATGTTTTCGAGCATTTATGAAAGTAAAAGGTAATTGCACGAGCATCGAATTTTCATTTCGATCAAATATTCGCATAGTAAGTTATGAAATAATACTTTGTACAAAACAAAAACAGAAACTACTTTATCTCACAATGACTACAAAATTGTTAATAACGAAGTAAGTATTTTATATCACCGTAATCAATAACAAACAGCCTTAAGATTTTTGAATATCTGTCCATACGTTGAACGATCATTCTCTACCAAAGGTATTACATAATATTTATAAATCAATATTAAAATTGATTGTATACATAATAATTTCGAACTATTAGTACTTCAAAAGAATTCTGTTGTAAAACAATAATAATAATAATAATAATAATAATAATAATAATAATAATAATAATAATAATAATGATGATGATGATTAAATAAAAAAAGGCCAATGTATCTTATCTCGACAAAATTATCTTCGCGTGCTAAATGTATTTCTAAGAAAAGTAGTTTTTAAGATTTACATAGCGAATCCGTTTCATCTGTATATCGTCTGTTTCGTATTTTGAAAACATAACATGTACATGATTTTTTTCCTCTTCTTTTTTATGCTTCTAAAACAGATGTGCATAAAACTATTAAAGAAAGTATTACAATGTTAACATTGATCTTGTTCGGGTCAAACGTTCAACGATTGCACATCATTCAAACGCAAATATAAGGAAAAGTTTATTGTTAACTGTTACTTCGAACGATACGTAAAATAATCCGAAATTCACGACAATCAAGAAATTTGCCATCTCCAACGAGTCAATCTGCCAATGTATATAGCGTAAATTTCCGCGGTAGTGACTTTCAAGATTACCGACCATTACAGATTAAAAGCTTATTGCTTTTAAGACGACGAGTATAAGAAAATAAATTAAACGTGCGCGCTCGCGTAAACAGATGGGTGCGTAATAATTAATGGGCTTGAAGGAAGATTCGAATGACTTTGAGAATAATTTGTCGAACGTTGGAATCCAATCCAGGCACGGATAGTCGGCGCATTGATCATAAAATCGCGAACGAGCATTGGGGCGCTCGACAAATACAGGCGAATGGGGCAAAGGATAAGAGCGAAGGTGCACTATCCTTTGAAATTGCAGCCAAGAGAGTACAGCTATTATTGGCTATATCGGGTAAGCGAGCGAGCAGATAAGTTTCGCTAATTTCTCGAGATAATAGCCTCGCTAGCTAAGGTGTCCCATTACCACCTGGGACTAGACACGGAGGCAAAAAAGCCAAGGAGCCCGAGCCCGGCTAGAGTCCTCGGCGAGTGCCGACCATGGGGCCCCGTTGCCTTACACGGAGCGCCGCCGACACGCGAGGAAGGGGGCCGACTAATCGCGCTGACTCCGTCGCACGGGGAATGGGGCATCTGCGGGGGCACTGGCGGAGGGGGAGGAGGACTCACGACTCGCGAGGCCCCGGCACTGCTCTCCGGCCCGATATATAGGGCAGGCCCGCTCTCTCACGCTTTCTGCGCTATTCATCTGCATGCGCGGCCACTCTTATTCCCGAGGCCCGCGAGCGAGTCGCCCGCGGGGTCTTACGTTGACCGGAGGCCCCGCGCGGTCCCGACTCAACCGTGACAGAGCCCGCCGAGACCTCGCTGAAAACTGGGACTCGCTGAGCCCTCTCCATCGGCGATAACCGATGCCACCGAACCAACGACCGACTCCGTCTCGCTCATCGAGGAGGGCACTTTTAACATTTTCAACACCCGCGCGCCGCTACTCCCGAGTAACGGCAGCTTGGACTCCGCGCTACGCACTCCCGCCACTTCACTCCATTAAAGCCACGATCTCGCAGGATCAAAACCGCTGGAAGTTCGATGAGCAGTAATGGCGATTTCCCAGCGTTGCCTATAATAAGGCCCCCAGGCCTCCACCGTACAACCGAGCGTATGCGAGATAAAGATGCCAAAGACAAGTGCAATGTTTACTCGGCCCTGGCTATATCAAATATGAATATCGCGCGCTATTCAATGAGGATGAATAATTCGGTATCACATTTTCTCGCTATCCGGGCAATACTATTACTACTCGTTCAAGGCTAAATCCAGCAATGATTTACGGCGGCGCTCTCCGTTTCCCGAGATTCAAATGGTCTTTAACGCGGTATAGCTGCTCAGGCTTCGCCGCGACTCGCACCTCCGACTCTTCGACTTCCTCGTCGCTTCGCTTAATACAATTCCGCACTCTTT
>NW_011948426.1:4817183-4831561 GCF_000503995.2 Ceratosolen solmsi marchali | reverse complement strand
CCATCTAGCCCATCTCGACCTACATTATTTAAGTAAGCTCGTGGTGTCAGGTAGCACCGAGCGGCGCCCCGCTTTTGACGACGCGACCTCATCCTCCCGCCAAGCCAATTAAGCGACTATGACGACGACGACGACGACGACGACGACGACGACGACGACGACGACGACGACGATGGCGGCGGTGGCGGCGGTGGTCGTGGTGATGGCAGTGGCGGTGCTGATGGCGGCAGAGCGCGCGCGCGCGCGCGCGAATCTCCTATCCGCGGCTTATCGCACGCGTGCATCGAAAGTAAATCCTCCTCACGCAGGATTCGCCAAGCGACGGAGGACGGATCGGGTCCGATCGCGAAGCTCAGGCGGTACATGGGGAGCGGCCCTGTCGCCGCGGCCGCTAAGAGAAAGCGGCGAACTTTCGAGCTCGCCGGCGAGTGACCGACGTCCGGCGAAAGGTCGCCCTCGGGATCGTGCGAAAGCGCGATCCTAGACTGCGGCGCACAAAGAGAAAACGTCCGCCTCCGCTTTCCGCGCGACGATTCGCGAAGAGAAGCCGCTACACGGGGAAGCCCGAGTATATGGAATAATTGGACGGAGCGCGGCTGGTAGCTACGTGACTTTCACTTCGCCCGGTCATTTTTAGATCCCTCCTAATGATTTCCACCTTAATTTGCACGCGGCTCCTCGGCTCTGCTCCACTGCCAGAGCGCGAGCGCTTAATTATGCAATGCGCGCTCCGCTTTGTCCCGGAGACGCGGACGCTTAAGGTAATTGAGTGCGGATGGGTTTCGAGTGTATCTCTTATATATCGTCGCGCGCGCGCACTCGTTAGCCCCGCTCACATCTTCTCGTTCTTTTCTTAATAAACACTTTATTCCCCTTGGAATTTTCGTTACTATTAAAAGCGCAATTATATCGGACGAGCATTAGCTTACCCGAGGCAATCTCGCCTCGGTAATCTTATTTCTCGTCAAGCTCTTTTTTCAAAAGCCGACTTGGTCGGTCGATTTTAATACAGTGAGCCGCAACTTTGGACTATTCGGCGCGCAGTATTTATCGATAAACATCGTGCAACGATCCCGAATGTTGATAGCCTGACGCGGTGCCTTGCTCGGCACTCTATTACCCACAGCCACGGTTTTTCCGCGTGGCTGAAACACTTGGTCGCATTGAAAATTGCGGGCTCGGGATAATTAAAAAAGAGATCGAAACGGGGCAATCGGATAATGTGCTCAGGTATTATTATTGTTGTTGTTGTTGTTGTTGTTGTTGTTGTTGTTGTTGTTGTTGTTGTTGTTGTTGTTGTTGTTGTTGTTGTTGTTGTTGTTGTTGTTGTTGTTGTTGTTGTTGTTGTTGTTGTTGTTGTTGTTGTTGTTGTTGTTGTTGTTGTTGTTGTTGTTGTTGTTGTTGTTGTTGTTGTTGTTGTTGTTGTTGTTGTTGTTGTTGTTGTTGTTGTTGTTGTTGTTGTTGTTGTTGTTGTTGTTGTTGTTGTTGTTGTTGTTGTTGTTGTTGTTGTTGTTGTTGTTGTTGTTGTTGTTGTTGTTGTTGTTGTTGTTGTTGTTGTTGTTGTTGTTGTTGTTGTTGTTGTTGTTGTTGTTGTTGTTGTTGTTGTTGTTGTTGTTGTTGTTGTTGTTGTTGTTGTTGTTGTTGTTGTTGTTGTTGTTGTTGTTGTTGTTGTTGTTGTTGTTGTTGTTGTTGTTGTTGTTGTTGTTGTTGTTGTTGTTGTTGTTGTTGTTGTTGTTGTTGTTGTTGTTGTTGTTGTTGTTGTTGTTGTTGTTGTTGTTGTTATTATTATTATTATAAAGCGAGCCGATAAATCGTTGGCGCGAAGACGGGACATCAACAGGTAAGTTTGTCCGGAAAGAGAGCGTGGAGCCTTGGGAAAAATGTGAACAGCGTCGGAGCATGGTGAATCGGGTGACGAGGGAGGGGTAATGGTTCGTGAGGTGTCGAGACGATGAGGTGCGTTGCCGGTGAGGGGTGGGTATGGGGAGGGTAGGGTGGGGGGGGGACTACTACGACGACGCTCGCAGAGGTGTAGGGACAATGCGCGGCTCTACCGAAGCACTGACGCGGTGCGTCGGGGCTTCCTTCGACGACAGTTGCTCGGACGCAACCTGGGACGGCTAGGGGGTGACGGTGAGAAGCGTGGAGGGGTAGAGAAAATGCCGGGAAAGCCGAGGGTCTTCAGCATGGCCAATCGATCAGCATTGGCGGTTTTTGCGCCATCCATATGTCAACGGAGGCTCCCGACACGTGTAGGCATGCCTAGGCATGGAGTGCGAGGCTCGGCCGACGTTTTGGTTTTGTTCGACCGAATCGCCTCATGCATGGCGCGAATTTCGGCCTCTACCACGAATAACCCCATTCATTCGTTCGCGACGAGCCCTTTTCTCCGGATCCCGTCCTCGTGAGGATCGTCGATTGCTCGGGCCGTTAGGCGATTCGACAGTAGGGAAGCGGAAAAGCGGGTCTCACCACCATTTACCGCGCTATTTTTTACACGATTGTGAAGATTAATTGACCTGGCTACTGGCAAGGACCATCACCTAGGGATTGCGCCAATTTTCGGGATCTCGCACATTACTCCTTACCTTCGTTAGCCTCGATAACGTGATTATGTCTGCCATCTTATGGATACTTTTACACTTATGTAATATTTATTTAGATCGTTTATAGTGTTAATAGCTTTGTTCGTAGTTTGGTAATTTAAGGGGAATGACCTCATTCGATAACGGTGAATGTCATTGCTAATTCTCATCGGCCAGTATGTATTTGTCGAATGATCCTGGCTGACAAGTCGACTGAACATTCCGTGCACTCGTCAACGTAAACGTTTCCCTTTTTTCGTTTATTTATTGTTTTTTTTTCTTTTTCTTTGTCTTTTTTTATTAAATATGTATGGTGACGTAAGCAAGCGTTGTTAAAAAACTATTGGCATTCTTCAAATGCCCGACGTATATCGGTCTTAACACTTTAATAGTATAACATTTAATTTCCTTTACGAAATATGAAAATACTATAACCGTGCGTAATTCAAAACATGAACAATAAGCACGAGACCTTACAGTCATTTTTCTTGAATTGGATGTAAGAAATTTGAAAGCATTCAACATTAAGACTAACTAATGTCTAATTCTAATATTATTAAGAATCGCATAAGCGTAGGATATTAATAAAACTTTTCTATTGGGTTATTGAAAAATTATTCATTATTTATTGTATTTTTTATGATGATGGGAAATTCCCACTTTAACTTATACTTGTGGGTAATGCACCGCCTAAAATGTGGCGTTTGTTTAAATTTTATTATTCGCAAATAAAAGTTTATATAAATGAGAAATGTCGAAATAGTGTGAATTATTGGCCTTAAAGCGTTTCATTAAATTATAATTACATCACGATATATGTAATAATTCATAAATTATTGAGAGAAATTTATTTCAATTTTCTCATTATAACTTTATCATGTAAAGCATTGTTTATAAAAATATCTTTTGCCCTGTAATCATTGCATTATTATTCGTTTAATAGTAACGGTATGGTAATAAATATTGACTATAATGGTAAATTTACAAGTTTTATATAAAGTCCAATACAATTACAAAAACTACCCATTATATTAAATACATCAAACATGATTTCTTGTATTTATTATATTGAAAATTTATTTATTTATTCGGATGAATATTAGAATGCGTTGATAGTCTTACGATCACGCGCGCTAAATATTTGATTAAGAACTCAATGTAAAATTGAATACGTATATTTGTATAAAAAAAAAATCTTTATTAGCTGCATATTAAGAATTGCGCAACGCCAAGTGTTTATTGTGGCTATGTATTTTATACTAAATTTATGCGACTTATAGCGATGACCGACCGATGTTCTATACATAAATTATAACATTTTTTTAAATATTTATATATACGGGTTTTCACGCCAACTCTTATTAGCAATTGATTGTCGAGACTAAAAATTTAACGTTCAAGAACATCGATTAATCATATTATATCATTATAAAGTACACTAAGCTAATAAATGTCCAATGTTACAGAAATCTTAATTTACAGTTATTGCGTTTGCATCTGAAATTGCATTAGATGGACTATTATTACAGACCTATATATACATATATATATCATGCATCGTTATTTTGATACAAGTATTTTCAATAGTGCAATCGAACAACGGCGAATTCTTTAATACGACAATTATCATTTTCTTAATGAACGAGAAAAGATAATTAATTCATTGTCGTAACATTGTACTCACAGTTTACTTAAATTTATTTGCACGACTCTTTTACTGCACAGCATTTCACCGTTATAATAATTAGTATAAATGCATATTCGGCACTCGATAATGACATAATGTACTACTACATGTGCAAATCGTTTATAATAAAGTAATTAAAATCTTTTTCCGTTCTCAAGTTAGCTTCATACGAATACTCATCTGGTCTCGGCAATTTACACCGGACGCACTCTCTCATCTCAAAGACGAGCAAACAGTGAGGTGGGAGATAGAGAGAGAGAGAGAGAGAGAGAGAGAGAGAGAGAGAGAGAGAGAGAGAGAGAGAGAGAGAGAGAGAGAGAGAGGTAGAGGGAGAACCAGCAGACTGATTCATCGCATACAACACGTGCAACGACACCCGCGTTGCGTCGTCCACGGACGCTTATAATATTTTTGTCCCTTCTCGACTCTTCACACATTTTTACAAAGAGGCAAAAGAATGGTGCTTCTCTCAACAATGTTCGTGTGCATCTTCTACATAGAACCTTCGGCTGCGATCGACTATCGCATGTACAAATGTATTGCGCAATTACACTTGAAAATATTAATGACCAAATCGTCCATGCTTATCGGTTAGTTGAAAGTAGTCGTACATTATGGTATCGTAAGATCAATGCTGAGTGTCTTGCGCCGAGACTGAGATAATTCCGCTATCGGTATTTAAGGCGCTAAATGTATTCGATGAGACGTTTTTGTAAGACTGGGCATACTAAACTGGCTCTCGCCAAGTTAAGTATCTTGGGAAAATTCGAGGTTAATGCCGATGCTCAACTCGTGAAAATGTACTTTCTTAATGACGAGGCAAGGGATTGTCATTGGACGAAAGTCAGCGATCGAAGGAACTTGATAAGGAGAACAATTGCAGGTCGTAAGAGGCGTATGGATGAAACGGTAAAGAGCGGAGAGAAAAACTAAAAGCATAAAGACGCGTATAAAAGAAAATAATTCGGTGGCTCCGAGAATACGAGATAAAAAGACGAGTGAAAGGTGGGGAAGAGTCGTTCGATGATGGAATTGCAGCGCATCCGGCTCCGAAATCGGCTTTCAAGCGATTCGTGCCCGAAGATCCCGGGGGAGAAAATGGAGGGGGAGTCCGTCTAACTCGCGCGATGATGCCGCGGATAAAGAGCCAAAGGAGAGGCCGTTGTACACGTCTACGTGGGTGCGACTCGCGGGCCTAGAAAGTGTCCCTCTCGGAAATACGGAGCCGAGCAAGAGGAAAAGGAGGCGGCGGGGGAGGCGGTACGCCTATATATGCGTTGGGGGGGCGGGGGCGAAGGGGGTATGGCGGGGCGGGGTGGGGGCAGAGGCGAAAATAAAAGAGTGCCGGGTCAGTTTGAATAATTTTGACCACACCTCTCGTCAAAGGCAATACACAACGGGCGTATGAATACATACATTTAAATGTCGTCTCCAACAACGGGAGGAAGGAGAGTCGGTCGTAGAATTATTGTCCGAATATCTTGGCAGCGGAGGATGACGCGACCGCGCCGATGACCGATATATATATATATATATATATATATATATATATATATATATATATACGCGCGTAGTTCTCGAGCGTTTCCCTCCGCTGTCTTTCTTTCTTTCCTCGTGTCACTACTCGTATACGACACACACTTACGGCACTCCCTCTGCCCCTTAGTCCCGCCAAAGACTCTTCTTGGACCTCGTAGGCCTAAACTAAAGATACCATAGTTGAATTTTTACGAGCTTCCTCTCGGGACCCTTTAATTGGCATCTCGACTTTTGAATCGGCGTGAATTTATGTCGAGCCGACCTCCTACGGACGCTCAATGCCTACGAGGACAAACAGAAGGTAAACGTGAAACGTGACCACTCGCAAAGGGGAAGAAGTGGATCCTATTCTCGGTCCAGTTTAAAAGCGGACCCGCCTGTAAGCTACCGGAATTTCTGGGCTACTGTCGAGGATTGACAGAAGTCGGCAGCCATTTCGTGTGGGAACTTTGAACCCCGATCTATCCGCCATTCGTTTAAACAATTTAGAAGAGTCTCGGCCGAGTTTGATGGACAGAGACTGGCTTGGAATTAAATATCGAGCGGCGATATCCAATAATAGGCCAACGAAGCTATTAATTTGAAATGAGCCGAGCTTTTTCTCAATTTAGAATCTAAACTAGAAGCTTGCAATATTTAGACAGCTGCTGGAGCGCATCGACGTTCTGTCAATGAATTATTTCAAATGAAAGGGACATTCGTATTCGCCGCTTATTCAGCGTTAAAGCCACTCGACGACGAATTATAATGCGGAACGCTTTGAGTTCACCGCCTTAACGAGCCTCGTACTACTTTGTTTACGTTTGCACACTCGTAAGTGCTTGCAACGTAATGCCCGTTGCGAAATAATAACTCGAGCCTCTCCGATCACCCGCTAAAGCGTGCTTATGAGATAGCAAAATAGCGTACAACAAAGTTGGGACAGTCTGATAGAGAGAGAGAGAGATAGAGATAGAGAGAGAGAGAGAGAGTGAGAGTGAGAGAGAGAGAGAGAGTGAGAGAGAGAATGAGGCTAATAATAACACTAATTGCCATCGGGTCGATGATTAATTTGAAGAACGCGCCGCGGCTCTTCCCCCCTGTGGCACGTGTGCCCGCGACTTTCACTCCGTATTTCCTCCGCCACCTCACCCCAACCCATCGCCCCCCGCCCCCGCCCAATCCCACCTACGCACTTTTTTCACGTAGCTTTTCCATGCGAACTTGACCGTCCACGTGCCTGGCATCCCATTAGCCTTGACATATGCACGCATCATTACGCAATAGTCGACTGCATACGCGCGATGATTATTATTATAATAATCTTGCGCGACTAATCCATTTACCTTAAGTCCGATTCTACGAGCGGGCGAGCCGACGCTTGAGAGACGAATCTCTTCGTCACTCGGACACATCAGACTTTTGAGACACTATAGGTCTAACTATACATACCATAATTATAAAGATTTCTGATCTTTCTGCCCCTGTTCTTAAAATATCTGACGCAATAGCTCAATCATGCAGCGAGGATTCAAGTTGCACACTAATGCTCTACTGCGCACACCAATATCCTACGATGGTATTAGCACTTATGTTATAGAGTACTTAAACACTGTTTCAACTCGATAGATTATTTGTACGCGTAATTGGATTAAAAAAAAAAAATTTTCATTTTTTTTTCATCCTTTTGTTTTACTTTGTTTTATTCCAGGGGATTATGTAATGGGAACATTTAATGGCATTATAAATGTACTTACACATAAATGTATATTTCAATTTTTTTTTTTTTTTTGGCCTACAAATTCTCAATTAACTTAAGCTTGAGTACATATTGAAATTTAATCCAAAACGTAGTCTTGGACTATTATATGGCTTGTTTGTACTGATAAATACCTCTATTGAACTCGCACAAAATTTTATTTTTATGTCTGACAATGATATATACGATCGATGAATAGACAAAAATTCTTGTGGAATTTTCTACAAATGATACGCGTGTGCACGCGTAATCCTCGCTTGTAAGGTAAACGATTGTTAAACTAACTGATAAACGGATATTATTATTTTTCAAATACATATCTATTTAAATTTCTTCCCGTTTATACATTATCGATCAAAACTTCGCACATTAGCTTCAACAAATTAAAGCGACCGTTTTAACAAAGGATTTTGAAAGGCATTTAACTTGTAAGATATATTTGTCTCGTATTTCTCTCTTTGAAATAATATTTTAACGTCTAAATAATAATAAGACGCTAAGATATCGGAAAGCTACGACTGACGGGAACATCTCTAGTCTTACGAATTTTTCAATTATATGCTATTTTATATAACGCACAATACAAGTTTTATAGACAATCTCATTGGAATATTAATTTGATGGCACAATTTATCAACTTCGATTCACTTACCACTTACCAAAACAAATAATATGCTTAATAAGAAGATTTTTAAATTAATATTAAGTAACGACAGCTATCTTGTAACGACTATTTTTCATTTCCGACATTAATATTCTACCTACGTCTTTATAATCATATGAAAAATGTAAAATAATCCATCTATAAAGAGCATATTTCATGTATATATATATACATATATATATATATATATATATATATATATATATATTTGACACATTTACGTACCGATGATTTTTATAAATAATTGTGTAGAAGATAAAAGGTAGTAAAGATAGAGATGTATTAAAGAAATAATTAAAATTGTCGTTAAAATAAATCATTATTGCTGCAATTGTTAATAATGTGATATAATACGTATCGTCAATTTTCATTAATAAAGCGAGCGATATAATTAATACATTAAAATATATTGTTTAAGAATTTTATTACGCTATTAGCAACTGACATTTATATCGACGCCTGCGAAGGTATTCTTCATTGTGTGTGTATTGCGCTATGAATCTTCATAGGCAAACAAAATTGACCTACCTATAGATTAGTAATTGAAATGTTAATAATTAACAATTTCATTAACAAACCTTTTCACGGTAATGGCAAAACGCCTCGTCTCTTTATTTTTTATTTATTATTTTTTTTCGTTTTAATCCAGAAAAAAAAAAGGGCTAGGAATTAATTAGATAATACGGCGAAGTGTCTGCGATTCACGAGGGGACAAAAAGGTAGGAGGATCGGCCTTATTCCTTAAATGCCCGATAAATTCCGCGCAGGTTCATCCATAAAATAGAGTCCGTCATTGTTGTCGTACATAAGGTACAACAATAAGGTGGCCCAACAGACTCGTGTAAAATGAATCGTTAGCGAGTAAAGAAACAGACCGTACGGTCGTGCGACGACAAAAAAACCGAAAACTGAGTCACACATCGGTCCATTCAGAGGCCAAGAAAGCCATCCCGAAGCAGGACAGGCGTTTCCATTCGGTCGTCTCCAGGACTGCGCGCAAGAATATCAGTTGACAGCGAGTCCGTGGGCCTTCTCCTCGCTCGGACCCATATTAACCCACCCCTGCTCCCCAGGCCCTTCTGCCCCTCCGCCGCCCATCTCCTCTCCAATCTTCAATCCCTCGCCGCACGATCCCTTGCGTCGGCAGCATGGAAAACTCTCCATTAGCATCGCGGCCCTCGCGTTTTCTGCGTCTCGGCTATTTTGACTGGCGCTGCTCCCGAGCCGACATTTATCGTCGGGACACATTGTCGTCGTCCCGTATGAATGTGCGTACGATCGTGCTGCCTCCTGTCCCACCCCCCGCCGCGCCGCCCCCCTCGTCGCGCTCTCGCTCGCGCGCATATAAGCGCGGACAAAACATGTTCTGGTCCGGTGTAGGATGACCCTATGCCGCACCTTTTGTCGGCTGATCCGTATGCGTATGCGTGTGCGCCTGTATATGCGTGTCGCGCCGACCCCGGCTCGTGTCTTTGTCATTATATAACGCCATTGTGGCCACACTTGCTCGAGACATCCAACTCGAGCTCCGGCTTGCTTTGGCTCTCTGTGCCTTTGCATATTATTAAAATGACGATGATTGTCATTTCTGCCCCTGTCCCCCCCCCGGTCACCCCCCCCCATACATTGACCCCCTTCCCCTACCGACTATCCCATGACCCCCTGGCCCCCTGGCCACCTACCCGTTCTCTCTCATCCGCTATCTCATCTCTGGACTTCTCGGCTCGACCTCCTCCCCCACCCTCGCCTCACCCTTCACCCGCCCTATTCCCTCCCTAGCCATCTCAACCGCATCCTTCTTCGCCATCCTCGACGTCATCGTTTCGAGCTCGTCGTTCGTTTCAATTTTTACTTCTCCCTTCTTCCTCCTACCGCCAGCCGACCCTCACTCGCTCACTCACTCACTCACTCACTCACTCACTCACTCTCATTTAGGCGCACGCGTCGCCTTGTTGTTCTTTCTTCTCTAATATCGCGTCTCGGCTGAGCCTCCGATGCCGCTTCGCCCGCGCGTTATGTAGCTACGGCGAGGGGCGCGGAGGGACCTCTCGGATACTTTAGCTATTGTTATGCCACCCGCCCGACTACTCCTTATAGGTGGCATTCTTTTAAATGCTGCTCTCTCCACTAAGGACTAATGAAAAATTTATTGTGCCAAGAAAAATCGTTCTTTATCGGTTGGAAATTTGCATTAATAGAAATGGCCCTTTTGTTCCACTTAACAAAAAATTATCTCCAATAAATTGTCGCGATGGGTCGTGATTATTTCCTCGTGGAAGATGAAGTAGCTCTTAGGCTACAGTTTATTTTAAGAATTTCGTATGCATACGTCGCGGGACGTCCATCTCTTAGCTAAATCTTCAAAATTTCATTATGAAATTAACCCACTTTTTCAGTTCGTGTTTTTCATTTGTTTTATCTCGTCGTGCAGAAGCGATGGACAGAGAAATTCACGAGCCAGGCGCAACCATAAACTATAATGTTAATTGAATGGGACCCATCGAAGCCAATCGAGAGCAAATATTTCCATACGAATGAAGAGAGCACGAAAGCTCAACGATCTACGCTAATCGTATCGTACGATCAATGAAGATTAACCATTCGAATCTTTGAAGGTGCGCAACGGCAATAATCCATGCGCTAAGAGCGCGCGCGCACGCGCACTAAAGACACCGAGTAGCGGAGGATCGAGGACGAGTCCCAATGCGAGCCATCCGAGTACAATGGACAGGGCGAATAAGTCGGGTTACGAGGGATTTCGGCAATGTGCGCGCGCCTACCTCGTCCGCTCCTCGTTCTTATCGATCGAGTTAAGTAAAAAAGAGGCGCATTCTCTCTCGATCGACTCGCCATCCGCTTCCATCTAGGTGCACTCCCGAGGATTCGTGGCCCGCGCAGATCGGCTACGAGGAGGGCCCGGGGCAAAGATAAACCGCGAGTTAAGCCGCGAGGTAGGAAAAACAATGGCGAGTGTCGCAACGTCCCACTTGGATTTCGGCCGGCGCCGATATGCACCTGCGCGCCGATTGTCTTGACGCGCGGGCCATTGTCGGCGCCTCCTCCGGGCGTCGCGACGAAGGAAAGTAGGCGCGCCAGCGCTCGTATGCGGGCCCGTACAGTCATCGGAGAAACATATTGCCCTGGCCGCAGCGAGGCCAACAGACATGTTCACCCTGGAATTCGGGCGCAGCTCGCCACATCGCCACGGCGCTCGAGCGCAGGTCGGTCAGAGCGCTGCTGCTGCTGCTCTGGCATCTTTCCGTCTTACCAATCTTTACGCCTACGCTTTCATTGAGTGGTCCTCTTACCTTACGCGTCTCTCTCTCTCTCTCTCTCTCTCTCTCTCTCTCTCTCTCCACGTTTTTCTTCGTGTTTCCCTCCTGCTACCCCATCCTCACTCCACCCCACCCAGCTCCCCAGCCACCCACTTTCTCTCCTCGTCTTTTTTAATTTACACCTGTGC
The DNA here is from genome assembly GCF_000503995.2 of Ceratosolen solmsi marchali. Classification (NCBI taxonomy): domain Eukaryota; kingdom Metazoa; phylum Arthropoda; class Insecta; order Hymenoptera; family Agaonidae; genus Ceratosolen; species Ceratosolen solmsi. The sequence continues at coordinate 4,819,885 of NW_011948426.1, read as the reverse complement.
ATATGTCCGATGCGCACCATCGAGGCTGCCTTTATGCTGGTTTATTGGTCGTCCCGTGATAATTGTGTGGTATCCCTCGTGTCGGAGTGATTTAGAATTGGGATACTTCGGAGCTCTCGGTCTCTATAATTCATCGAATGAGCCCGAGAGAGCCGCAAGTGCCGTAAATGGTGCTCGCCGGTTGATAAGGACGCGCTCTTATGTCGTGGCAGATATCGAGCACAGCTGCGCTCGAAAATTTATTTAAAAATATCAGCAGTCTGTTTATGAAGCAGTCGTCGGACATCTGATTGAAAAGCCTAAGTTAAATCGAGTGACAAATGTATCGGAATAAAAAAGTTCTTTAGAAGGAAGAAACGAAACTCGAGATCGAGACAAGAATGACGCGCACTGATTTAATTATTTGATACACCCTGACGTCCTTATTTTTTTTTTTTTTTGTTTTTCTTCTTTTTGTCTTCATTCCATCTTTTTTTGGTTACTGTTTTTTATCTTTTTTTTTTTTTATTTATATACTTCTTCTAACCATGAATTTCTCTTTCTGCTACTTACTTTTTAAATCAGTTCTCATCTTCCAGCCGCTTTATTATCCTTTATCATTCATCGATTGTTACAGAAGTCGGCGAGAAATTACTGGAATTCGCAAGGCCTTGTTAATAAGTAATTTTACGATTATACGAATGCGAATGCTCGTGAATTATCAGTATTATTCGTATGAACGTGCGTTTACATATTAATAGAATGTATAGCGCTCGTGCGAATAGCCTAGAACCAAAACCGTGTGATAAAATTCTATTACAATTGATATTCCATTATGTTATGTGGCGAATGGAAAGTAGACTCTTGTAGACACGTGTAATAAGTAAATAAGAGTAGAGAAGAAAAAAAAAAAGGCAAAAAGGAAAAAAGAAACAAAAAATTGGAATTTAATAATGCGATAAAATAGTCGTACAGCTGCGTAGTGTGTTTGTATAATGCAAACAATGGGTTGTGCAATGAAAATGTCATCGGTTGGACTCGATTTATTAAAAAAGTCGCGCACTAAAACTAACAATCCGTGCACTTTGCATAATAACGGAAAGTGATGTAGGAGTTTCAAAAATCCATATTGAAATTCGGGAAGCTCGTAAGAAGCGTATTTATTCGTCAATGTTATCAACCGGTAAATTTGGGACGCGATAAAAAGTCAAAACAATTAAGTTGCTCGTCTTTTTTCCAAACACCAGATTATATCACGAATAATTTTTGTTCTCGCCTCGACTATATAATATCCTCTCCCTCCTTCTACCTCCAAACTCACCTCCCCCTCATCGCCACCAAACACGATCATCCGCCGCCCCATCCCCCACTCTCTTTCTCTTTCTAGGAGCGCCGTAATTTTTGCGCTCGCAATCGAGCGGCACACGCAAGAAAAGAGCAAGCGAGGCGAACGGCATACCTCGCGCTGCGGAGAAAGTAATGGGTTTGCAATTATTTTGCGTAGGAGCTGTTCACCGTCGAGCCGATCTTTCCGCGGCTGTTTCTTCTCATCCGCCCCCCCCCCACACACACATACGCACACACACACACACTCTCTCTCTCTCTCTCTCTCTCTCTCTCTCTCACACACGCGCTGCCCCCAATCACCGCCCCACGTTCGCCTCTCTTTGTCTTTCTCGCGGGCCCGTGAATACAATGGCTCGGCGGACCGCGCATTAGCAAGTCTAATGTCTTCGAAAAGTTTGACGTCCCTCTTCTTTCATTCGCTTGTCCTTTTCACTCTTCGCAGCATATTATATATTTTCACGCGGACGCGTCCAGCTCCATCTTAATTGAGAGGGAGCGACAGCGTCGCATGCACAGAGACGCTCATTCGGAGATGGTTGGCAAGTAAATTCGTGGCCGTTGTAGCGATGGACGAGCCGCGCGGTTAAATGCTTTTGGCTTTGCGATCGACGATTTTATATAATAGCCGGCGTCGACCGACTGTGGTGCCGACGTGCCTCGGGACTCCCGACCACCATCAATTTCAAAATCACTATTGCGGCTTGATTGGACTTTTAAAAGCCGTGAATTTCCTGCTAAATAGACGCCTTATCTATCCAGCGAATAATCAGTTTTATTTCTCGCCGATTTAACAATTGCCCCATCATGCCACCAACGCATGTCGCTTTATTAAAGCGTTCATAGACTTTGGTGCAATTAATAGCAATAATAGCCTTGCGCGAAGCGAGCGGGACGATCATTTTGGGTTAGTGGATCGATCGATATCTCATTAGCACGGAGTATTAACGAGCGCGCGTGCGAAAAGAAAGAGAAAGCGAAAAACGAAGCGCGCTGCTGTCGGGGAGTGTACACCGTGGCAATGGTCAGTTGCCCCACGACCCGCATTAGTCCGGGACAGGTGGGGACCAACGGGAGGTATATTCGATCTGGCCCCCATGTAACAGAGGGTTTGCATTATTAAATGCGCAGTTGCACAAATTAATATATAGGTTTCAGGTGACAAGAAGATTATTATCTTCGTCGTAGTCGTCGTCGTCGTCGTCGTCGTCGTCGTGTTCGAAGTTGTCGTCATACTAACGCTGCTCCTTACCTTTTCTCATTAGCATGTATTTGTGCGCATACGGTACGCAAATCTTAAGCGCATTATTTTTAATTGCATTTGGAAATTTTCAAGTTAGCTTCGCTGAACAACATTTGCTTTCGTTTACCCCCCCCCC
>NW_011948426.1:4809778-4817114 GCF_000503995.2 Ceratosolen solmsi marchali | reverse complement strand
CGCCGAGCGACAGTTGCTTTCGTTTCCCCCCCCCCCCTCCCCCCGACCGTCCACAACTATAATGCAAGAACCTCGTGTTGTTACTGTTTTATATAATTCGGGATAACTTAAATTGCATTTAGAATTAATGTTCGAAAAAGCTAGATCAACGAACAAGTGGGCATTAAAGTAGAAATATTCTTCAAATACGAATCACGACTTACGCGATCAAATTAATTGATCCAATCAACATTATTTTGCCTTTTCGTATAAAGTTTTTCGTAACATTCCTTTCGCTTCTTGCTCCACAACACTCACATTATGTGCGATGAAAATGTTGCGATGTCCGATTTTGAAATACAGGAGGTTAGAAGGTATGGATTATAGATTGATTACAGAAAGATTCTTAATTCAATTGACGTTGGCACGGCCAAGAATACAACGGCAGAAACTAATGTTATTATTGCAAAGGCTAAGCACAAGCAACAATTTGACCCGGCAAATTTTAATAATAACATAAAAGAGTCCGGACTCGGAGATAAAATGCAATACGCGAGGATAAAGCAAAATAAACACGGCCGTTACGCAATCGGAGCAGCGGCAAGCCAAGGTGGAATCGTCGACAAGAAAGTATACGCGCCAGAACCGAATCCAGAAGCGTACAATAAAGTCTCGTTGTAGCGAAGATACTAATCTCCCAAGCCCCTCTCGTTCTTTCTCGCTCGCTTCTTTCTCTTTATCTGTCCGCCCTGTCCGCTCCTTGGCTCTTGTTGCGAGCGAGGCGCGGCGAGATTCAATTAAACTTTCCATACGGGCGGCGAAGGCTGAGTAAACGAAAATTTTGCGAGGCCTTCGCCCTGGCCGGCCACAACCCCGGAACTTTGTTCCTCCCCTCGACAGCCACGCTGACTCGTAAAACGATTAGTAGCCGCGAGGCTTTCACCCGAGGCGGCCACAAGGAAACCGGCGTCTTACTTCACGTCGGCGGCATGTGCTTGTGCGCGCGTGTGCGTGCCTGCTTTCTGAGTAAAAAAAGGTGCGCGATCGACATCCGGGCGGCCCTGAGATTAAGCCCAATGAAGGGGGAGGGAGAAAGAGATGGACCAACGCATCCGAAAAATCGTCTCGCGCGTGCATTCCGTTGATCGTTTGGCTGCACTGATGCGAGACCCCGGGGTCTTATATGTATATAAATATATATATATATATATATATATATATATATGGGCTGGGTGCCTCCGGTGTTGGACAGTACCCGCGCTCCCGATCTCTCGCTCTGCCCTTATTGTCTTCTCTCCATTGTGCTTGTAAATTGCCTATTTTTCAAAACGAGCTTCACGTCCTTTTTTTTCCTTCATTGTACCGATGATTTGTTTCCCTTTTTTCTCCTATTTCTCCAATGTAGGCATCAATGTCATATTTATTACAGCTTAACGAGACACTTACCTTAAAAAATGTGTCACCATTTATTAAAAAGTTAGCCTGTTTAGTATCTCTGTATTATTCAGAGTAGCGCTATAGGGATGATTATCGAATTATCTTTAAATTATAAAGTGACACATTGCTTGGATGCTTAAAGACGATTAATGCACAATATCTATGAATATATCCATGATCATTTAAATGCGTCCGCGAGCTGCGCTATTTACGTAAGCAATTTTGAACGCGCAATTATCGCTCGCTTTTAATAATCCCATAAAGTGTCAACATCAATGTTATTAACACATTGTATAATGGTTGAACACATTACCAACCGTAATGTACTTTGTCGCTAATTTTATAGTATTCATACGCGCTCGAAGCTAATGAAATCACCCGTATGCTATTTTTTTTATTTTTTTTTTTAAGAGTGCAATTATGAAATGACGAGGATCAACCGTACGTACGTACTGAAAGGTGCACCCAAACACGCAGACTAAGAAGAAAGGAGAGAGTGAGAGAGAGAGAGAGAGAGAGAGAGAGAGAGAGAGCACGTACATACGAAATAAAGGCGCAAAATCGTTGGACGAAATGAAGCATTTCTTCGTTCCCCGCCCCTCAAAAATACGTCAATTAAGTTCAAAAAAAAAAAAAAAAAAAAGTCTTCGTCTCCTACCAGGTATTATCCAATTATTCGGATAGGGCTCGGGTACAGCCCGGTCAAGCGCGCGTGACCCGAATAAATCGCCACTGGAAAAATATGATTGAGTTTGTCCGCGTGACGCGGTAAAATGGAGCGGGAGGAAAGAGAGGGGTCGGCATAATGAGAATGAGGGAGAGAGAGACAGAGAGAGAGAGAGAGACAGAGAGAGAGAGAGAGAGACAGACAGAGAGACAGACAGAGAGAAGAACTCACACAGTTGGTTGCAGAAAAGGAGGCTACGCTGTTTCTTAGGCCCATTTATTTGGGCGCGAAATCGGGGGAGAGAGAGAAGGATCCAACACCGGTCATAATCGTCATTCGTCCGGCGTGGCGCAAGCTCGTGTCATCGGTCCATGACTGAATGGGAGCACAACAACTCGCCGCGTCATCCTCGCACGAAAATCTGTTCGCGATCGTCCATCATAGGCAAATATGACAAGCGGGCAGCGCCCCCTACAAAAGCCGACCCGCAAGCGTGAAAAATCCCGACTGACTCGGCAGATTCGGACTCGAGGGCACCGGTCACCTTTGCCGATGCCCTCCTCTTCCACGAAGCCGACGATCCTTCGTGAAATCGAACCGCTCGCGTACCTGCACGAGGGTTCGCCTGTCTAAGAGGATAACGCGACAATTAGCCCGAATATCGCAATACATGCTCTGTCCGGGGCTTTTCACGCGCCGATTCCTCCTTTCTCACCTTCGCTCTTTCTACGGATTTCCTTGCCTTCTAATCCCCGCTTTGCTGCTCCTTGGAGCGCGCGCTCACACGCACACGCGCGCACAGGAGCACACGCGATCTACTAGCGGCTAAAATAATGCAATAGACGGAACGATGATGAGCGAGCGATCCCGAGGGTAAAACGATAGCTTCCTTGCCTCTGATCGCTGAGCTAAATTGAGGAAATTAATTTAGCATACTTCAGGGTGTCGATAAAAATTTCACACGCACGTCATAGTAGAGCTGAAAACTGTACTTTCTCTTCCTCCTTCCTTTTTCGTAAATATGGTCGGTCATTCTTCCTTACCAACATTTTGTTCACATGCAGCTATTTGTGCTTCTGCGTGCGCACGCGAACGGACGAGTGTGCGTATACGTATGTAGAAGCTCGTGCCTACGCATACGTATAAGAATTCTCACAGTATTTTTCATCGAAGATTTGAATCTTAATTTTTTAAATAAAATTTAATGTATTCACAATGATTGAGTAGTAGCTTATAAACCAATGACATACGTATTAAATACTTATAGATCGTAATACGTTTGTGGATAATATGAAGGTTCGAGGAAATTTTCATTTCATATATTTAATAGAGAAATGATAAATTTTCTATGTCATTGGAAATACTGATTATGTCGTAATGTACCGGTAATTTGTCTAATTTGTTTAACAAATGTCGTAATTACGTCCATCGGCAAAAACAATCGAATCAAATTAGGATATTATTTTCGTTATATTTGTCGTTGTTATTATTATTATTGTTTATAATATTTGCATTTTCTCCTTAAGTGAAACAATTAAGTATTAAGAGTCAGCAGACATTGTGAGCAACGAAAAAATTGAAATGAAAAGTAAGTGGATCGAGAGAAAGTCATAATTATATTTTTGAACCTTAGCCGTGGGTGAACGCATATCATCATAATGTTAATAATGATGGTGCGACTTAATAAATTTCGAATTATTAAAAAGACCGATGGAAAGGAAAAGTTGTGAATAAAGGAGCGTGTAAAGGATAGAATAAAGGAGAAGTGACAATTACGGCACGCGACGCATTGTCTTGCAGCGCAAAAGCCAGTAATTACGTATTACAAAAGCTGAAAACGTAGTCAATTCGGATTGAACGGCGGCAGGGTGAAGGAAAATTTGAAAATACTTATTAGGCCGATATAATGGCAAATAACTTGGTCGTGGGCAATTTAAAATTGTAAAAAGAGCTCCTGTGGTGGAATAGGCTGGGGAAGCGGGGCCGGAGGGAGTAAGGAAAGTTTGAAGGAATGAAGGTGGGAAAATATGTTTCCCTGAAAGAGAGTCGATTTCTTTCGCAAACGAGCCGGCCGCTGCCTCGTTTGTGTCAACGTTCGGGCGTTGACGGTCGCTCAGTCGTCGCGAATCTCCCTTAAGTAAATAAAGAAGCCGAGGCAGCCGAGTTGTTGGAGTTTACAGCCAAGCCGCGAAATAAAGAGAAAGAAGGTTCGTAGTGCGTAGTGCGAGAGAGTGAGAGAGAAAGAGAGAGAGAGAGAGAGAGAGAGAGAGAGAGAGAGAGTGAGTGAGAGAGTGAGTGAGAGAGAGAGAGGGTGAGAGAGAGAGAGAGAGAGAGCGCCGGAATAAATTCTGGCGTAGTCGAGCGGGGCGTCTTGGGCTTTCGCGCGCGAGCGATTCTTTTCCGTTTTGCACGAGCGCCGCGGCTATTTTTGCGCCCACGAGCGCGACAGGAGTGACTGACCCTTGGCCAGTTTGCGACTATTTTTAAGCGACTGAAAAATGCACCGCTGGCCTGTTAAGTGGCTGATGGGCGACATTGAACGCCGCCATGGTCGTCGTCCCCATCGTGTCGCGTGCCCTGATTGTCGAAATGGAAAAAAAAAACGTCGCAAAAAATTCCGCCCCGACGATCCCAGAGCCGCGGTATCCTTATTTTATCAGACATATCGAGGCAAAGGAAGGAAGTGGAGTTGAAGCGATTTGGCCAGTGGCAGATGCCCAATGAGAAAGTTAATAATACTAATTTTCTCGCGGGATACGTGAAAAAGGGCGAGGCGCCGTATAAGAACTTATGCCACAACAATTTTAATTATAAAATTGCCCCTACCATAGGTCGATTTGATAAATATTATAAAATCCGGACATTAGCAGCGTGAAGTGCAAACGGATGGCGCGGCAAAGGTTCAATTTTCTCCATTTCGTGGAATGATTTGGGATGCGGGGAGAGTGACGGGGGAGTGATGGCGAGTGACGGTGAGGGGGTAGAGGAGCCAAAACCGTGGCGTAGACAAACAATGGGCGATGATTGTTTAAAGCGGCACGAAGAACCGCGCGTCATTACTTAATATCATTAACGGACGCTAAAGATCGAAGAGACGCTGCGAAGACGTGATATATTTTCATAGTGATAGATGCAATAATTAGCCGACGGGCTTTGCTTGCCGTAGTTGGGGAATAGAGAGCCGTGATTGCCTCGGCACAATCTTCATGGGATATCCATGGCAGGAGCATCCGAAGCCTGGACCGTAGGCGTTCCTAAAACGGCCGCTCTAATTTTACGGATTTCCGGAAGCCTATCGAGGACGGCAAGAGTCGAGAGACGAGGCAGGGTCTACCTGTCCGAGTCGCTCGCCAATTTAAAAGCAATTTTCTCGAATCGGCTTTTAAGAGGCGCTCGAGGGAAGGAAAAGGCCCCGGGGCCAAGTAGAAGGACGTGCGGGAGGGTGACTGGCACCCGAGTCTCGTAACCTCTTCCCACGGCCGAATGGTCAGCTGGTTTGCGCTTAGGGCCTCTATTCCAAGCTGCATAGATGCAGCCTCTCTCTCTCTCTCTCTCTCTCTCTCTCTCTCTCTCTCTCTCCCTCCCTCTCTCTCGCTCATTCTACACACGCGCGGGCGCGTTCGCACCGAGCGTACGTAGCTCCCTTTCTTTCATTCGACCTCACCTACGCATTTTTTCACCGGCCCGAATTTTTCTACCTGAGTATACGGGCGCTAGGTCATCCGAGATCCAGGATAGCGAGTGCAGCCTCTCGGGATGCTTTACAGTTACGCGAAATGGAAGATCCTCGGGGTCAGATATAGAGACATGTGCCATGTGGATGATCGCCGAGGGAGGGTTGAGAGGGATATTGGGTAATGGGAATTGTTATTTAACTATTGTCGTTGTGGTGTCGTAATGCTCAGCTCGTACTTTGAAATTTGAAATTCCGACATTGATCGAGAGAGTGCCAATAATTTCATCGCCTAGTCATCGCCAAGTCTAGAAATGCAAAATAAGGAGGAAAGAAAAAAATATCTCATTATTCTGGCCGAGGGGAAAGAAACGGCCAATGGCATGTACGGGAGTTCTTACGGGTAAGAGTTGTTCGGTACTATCGCATGGGACTATCTGGATGTTTACGTTTTCATCCTTAGAGCAAGAAACATCCATTCAATTATACGTTTGTAGGAGAAAGTCGCATTATAAATATTGTAAAAATGTAATTTACGCGATTGACCTGAAAAAGTCGGAGGCTGCAGAAATTTATCAACTTCTTAGCTGCGTTAACGATTATAAAAACTTTGCACTTAATGTCGACCAAACGATTCAATGAATTCTGTAAATTGCACTTTACTTAAGAAAACAGTAGAAATCAAGTACCCAGATACGACTATGGTACTAATGAATTTTCCAGCGTATAATGAAGCTGTAGATATTTGATACGGTCGATTACTTAATATCCAACCCAATGACGAAGCATTAAACTGCGCAAAAGACGTAGGTAATTATTAACATTGTTGTAAATATATATCTTACAAGCAGAAGGTGTAAAAGTAAAATGTTCGTTAGATTAGCGGAATTATGTATTAGCGACGGAAGCTGAAGTGCATTGAAGGAGTTGACCTATTCGAATGTAAAAAAGGATGATGGAGAAATTATAGGAATGACTGGTTAAGAATAATATGGAGTTTGGGGAGCCCGTGATATCATTGAATTAGACTGACTAAACAAGCGGGTGGCTGGTTGGCGACTGAAGCTGCTCGCTTGAGTGGCAAAATCGCCGAGTGAAAAGAATTTTAATAGAATCATTATTGTCCTTCGAATGTAGATTTGGTATATATCGAGTGACATTAATATAAGATCGATCTTGGGGAAGAAGAGCGGAACGGCTAACGGTGAATCTCGCTAGATTGCGCTTCTTTATCGGGGATTCGCGGGGGCGTGACAATTGACAACGGGCGAAGAAATTATCGGGGTCACACCTGGACGTCCGGGGGACACGGGAGACGCAGATTAGAAGTCTCGAGATCTCGTCCCAGTTCGACGGCGCATGCATACGGAAGAATTAAGGAGGTAAAGAGCCATCCGCTCCTCCTCAAGAGGCGCATGAATGGCCGAAATTCGATCGAGAGGCTCATCGATACAGACGTACGCGCGCGCGTGAGAGCGAGAGAGAGGGAGTGGTGAGTGTGTGTGTGTGTGTGTGTGTGTGTGCGCGCGCGCGCGCGTGCGCGTGTGTGCGATGAGGGGCGGGGTGGAGGGGGGATGGGA
>NW_011948426.1:4806021-4809753 GCF_000503995.2 Ceratosolen solmsi marchali | reverse complement strand
GGGGGGGAGGGGGGGGGGGGGGGGGGGGGGGGGGGGGGGGGGGGGGGGGGGGGGGGTAGCAAGCGGCACATTTGACGCAAGATAAAAAAGGGAGGGAAGAATAAAGTATCGCGGCAGTGCTCCGAGTTCTAGGGCCCCGTTTTTACTTTTTTCTTTTTCTTCGATCACTTTTTACAAAATCTCCACCTCTCTCCTCCTCTCTTTCTTCACTTCATCACACACACACACACACACACACACACACTCTCTCTCTCTCTCTCTCTCTCTCTCTCTCTCTCTCTCTCTCTCTCTCTGTCTCTTTCTCTGTCTCCTTTCTCAACTACTTTCACGGTCTTCGACGCTTACCCCTTGGCCGGCCATCTGCCGCCCCGAAGGAAAGGGCGACCCCGAGAGACGTGCGAGAGGCTCATGGCGAGGCGATGATGAGTCTCGCGTTCTCCCGACTCTCTCGCCGAGTCGAACTTTGGCTGTACGGTTTTTTGAATCCTATGCTCCCGAGCCTCTACGTCCGAATGAAAATTTCCAAAGTATTAGAGCTTTATGGGAAAGTCCTCGTAAACAATGAGACGGAAAAGTAAATTTTACACGCCACTATTACGGCCCACTCTACACTTACTTTACTGCTACTTTCAATTAATCATTACTCTTTTTTTGTCTTCTATAGCGCGCATTTACAACTTTGAATTTTATGCTAAACGACACCTTATTAACAGAGCGGAAGCCAAGTTTTTTCATTCAAAGTTTAAAATGCTAAGTCAATTAAAATTGTCAAAATTATCTCCTAAGGTTTTTCGACAAATGCATAAAAATATTTAACAGCGCATAGAGAAGTGAAAAAATCGAATCGAAAATGAAAATCTATGAACGTCTTGTCTTGTCCTGAGCACTACCCCAACTATTTATCACGGATACTTTGGCGAAGGTCGTGGAAAGACTGGGGAAAAGTACATTGGTTTTCATCCTCGGAAAAGATAAGCGAAAACTCTTTGAAAACATCAATGGCACGAAAGAGATATTTCCAGGTGTAGATAAAGTTTGTTGAATATATGTAAGGGGTGACTCGAAGGTCCAGAAAAATCAGAAGACTTTTTAAAATATTTAAATAATTACGTTGAAATGGTGGTGAGAGATGACGACAATCGCCTTCATTTTTATATATTATATTTTCATTTTATATCTGTCTACTTGTTTCATATTATTATTTCGAAAGCCTAAAAGTCGTATTCTCAAGCCAATAATTATAATTTATATAGAAAAGATTAATTACTATATTACTACATTATTGGTATTTATTACACTACAAATTCTTCAGAGGAATTCGATATTCATAGAAGAAAATAATTCCGAACATTCTATTATTAAATTGTTATCAAATTTGTCAAAGAAATATTTTAATTTCGTTGCTAAGTGAATAGCTCTTATTATAATAAGTAATCACAAATTCTGTTGACTATTCATTAGGAATATTTCTTCCTCTTCGTCACTTTTATTATCATCGTAATATCTATATTCAACAAAGTGTTTTGAGCAATATCTACTTATTAATTATATCAGCTTATTATGCCAGTTAAAAGACATTCTTGATTTAATAAGTAACTGGATTCGAGTAATTAATCGTTCGAATATTATATGTAAAAATTAAACAATTTTACGTGACTCCGTGAAAAGTCGATGGAAATTCTGGATACTGCATATCTGATATTATACTTGGAACTTATGATATAGGAATTGGAATCAGTTGACACGATTTCTCCGCGCGCGTATTACAATTTTATTCCCCGTGCAATAATCCTGACATTTGCAAATTATTTGATTGGCGCAATTATGATATAAAGACTTTGCTGATATAAATTCATTACAAAAAGCGTATAATTTACTTCGTTATAATGTATTTCAATGGGTAAATACATTTAAATAACACATAATGCAAGGTTTTACGCTCGAGATTATTAAATAAATGTTCTCTCGAGTCACTCGTTTCATTATTTAACAAAGGTTCAACAAAATTGATTTGTGATCAATATATCCAACTCTCACTCACGGCTATCGTCAACGGAACTATAGGAAAAATCTTATACCATAATCCTCATACTTTATGAATTGACAACGATATACGTGATAATATGAGGAATAGAGAATATGGAAGGAAATATGATTAATTTTAATAAAAACTGAAATGCACATGATATATAAAAAGTTCGGAATTCATATTATAACTTTGAGAGATTATCTCGGCATAATATGAAAGACTAACGCACATATACGAGTGTGTTGCCGTTGATTTTTAGTTTTTTACGATACCCACAAGATAAATGCGACAATTATCAACTGACACATCGATCATTCGCAATTTTTAAACCTGAAATGGCTAAACGACCACTAGCAATAAATTCACGATAAAGATGTTAACTGCTCTCGCGCATTATACTATTACAACAATGTTGTTATAAAATTATCGATCTGAAAGCTTGAAGGCCATGCAACTTACGGATCAACGGAGCTCGAGGTTCCTTCGAGCCACATTTGGACAATGTGGCATCAGTGATATTTATCAAAGCAGTGCTAAACCGTTAGGACAGGAACGATTCCTGTGAGAAAGTGGAGCTATAATGATCGTTCGCGCATTATGCGCCCATTAAAAGAACTACGGCACGGAAATGCGTGAAAAGCGAAAAAACGAGCTCTCGTCGAGATTGCGGAAATAAAAATCTCACGTCGCGGAAACAGGATGCCTCGTTCTCACGCATCGAGTGCCCGCTTTTTTAGTAAAAAAGTTAAAAAAGGCCCGGCACTCGTGAAATTGGGGGAAAAGTCGTCGACTGCTTCGTCGCAACGAGCATCCGAGGGAGAGAGTGAGAGAGAGAGAGAGAGAGAGAGAGAGAGAGAGAGAGAGAGAGAGCGATCACAGCATCCCCCTCAATATTTTCGAGGTCGGAGGATCCTACATTCCTGTGAAGGCGCGCACGCGGGCATACAACCTAGCAGTAATTCATGTTTTTTTTTTCTCCCTCCTCCTCCTCCGAAGGCGCTCCTGTTTTTTTTTTTATCGCTCCATCCCACCCCATTCCCCCGCCTCACCGACCCTCGCTCTCACTCACTCACTGACTGTCTCTCTCCCTCTCTCTCTCGTCGCGCTCCTACGTAGAATCTGTGCCACTCACTCACAGGGTACCGTAAGGCTTTTTTACATCTCTCCCTTCCCGTTCGGCTCTTCCTGTCTTACCGGAGCTGCCCCTTCCCTTCCTCGAGACAAGGTGCATCCATAGCCGCGCACACCGGAACACTCCTTCCCCACCACCTCGGCAGCCTCCGATCGCTCACCCCACCCCACCCGCGGCTCCTGTTTTTCTCCCGCCGATACGCACGGGCCCCAGAGGCCCCCTCCGATCGCAAAAAGCCCGAAGGGTGCGTTTCGTTTTTTAAGCCACGAGGGGGAGAAGGACGCTGAGGAGAAATTAAAGGAATTCCGTGCACCTAACGCTCGCGCGACGGCACATCCGTCCGACCCGGGGGAATGCACGGCGTGCCTATGCCCACGTTTTTTATCCATTGGTTAATGCGCCTTTTCCTATGCGGCCTTCGCCTATGAAGGGGTGCTGCTCGGGCTACATCGTGGCACCGCGATGAGGGGTTGGTGGGGGAGGGGTTAGGGGGATGGGGTATCGGGGGAGGGTAAGGGGGAAAAACCGAGGACGATGAGCGATGGTGGGGATTGGTTACGGGCTGGGGTAG
>NW_011948426.1:4805756-4805977 GCF_000503995.2 Ceratosolen solmsi marchali | reverse complement strand
AAGTATGACGGTGAGAATTTTTTTATGCAAAAATGGACATGGGAAAAAAAACGAGCCTAGCGCGATAGGGAAGAGGAGTGCGAGCGAAGAGAGCCGCGCTATTTGATAGATAGACACGCATTGTTTAGAATGACGAAAAATCCGATACGTGACAAGTCGTTGCACTTGTGAACCAATTTCACTCCCTCCCTCACACCCCCCCCACCCTAACGCCCCCACCA
>NW_011948426.1:4788586-4805692 GCF_000503995.2 Ceratosolen solmsi marchali | reverse complement strand
CCAAGCCCCAATCCCCCGTCCCCCCCAAACTTTCCCCCTCCCCCCTCTATTATCGGGTGAAGTTTTTTAACGATTCGCCGCGGCTCAACACGAGATATTCTGGAAATTCGCTTTTTTAGACTTTCTCACCGGTAAAAAAGTCTCGGTGAGCGTTGACGAGCGCCACCCGAGCGCCGAGCACAATAATAATTCTTTAAAAAAATACACGCTGGGGATCTCTTTCTTAATCGTCGATCGAACGATGCTACGCGTCAGTTGATTATCCGATCGGACTCCCATACGGATGGGAAAAGTCCTGTATCGATATTTCCATAATGTACCGACGTCACTGAATTGCGACGCATTTATCTCGTTCGCCAAAATGATTGTGCGAACATATTGACGAGGTATGTCTTTCGATTTCAATACGCACCTTCGTATAGGTTGTTCGTACGATTTGGACGGACAATTCGTCAGTGGGACAGTCTGAGTCAGTGCCTGTTACCTGACTAAGCGACTTTAAAGTAAGTACCGAGCTTTCGAAAGCAGACAGGGAGAAAGATGCAGATATTTCATTGTAACGTTACAATATCCGTAGTATGCCGTTAATTCCCGAGTGAATTTGCTAAAGTACAAAACAAAAACGTTATATGCAGATTATGCGTCATGGTAGATTAAACCATTACCGAATGATTGTAGAAACAGCGAAGGAAGCAATGATGCCGACTCTTTGGCAAACGCTCTTAATCTAAAATTAAGCGCTTGGCAATTTCTTCCTTATTTCGTTTCATCTAAATTATCGTTTAATCTTAACGATTATATCAATGATGTCGCCAGCCCCTGATTATTCCCCGTCAAACCGAGCATCATTAACAAATTGTTATTAATAGTAAGAGTCCAAAGAGTCGAACCAAAGAGGAACGATGATTTTAGCAGTGAGCAGCTGATGATGCATCGAGCACAAATTTTCATTTCTCATCGCACCCAGCACGCTCGATTAATCCGTCAATATTATTGAACACGACCAAAGTTTTTAATAAATGGAAAATTGTTTAAAATTGGTAATTACATTATATTATAATGGATGACACATGCTCGTCGGAGGCCCCCGTTAAAACGCGTTTCGTCCCACTTGGAATCGGCGCTCGGAAATGAGCAACGCCGCGACCGCTGTGCCAGCTAGCATTTTCACAGTCCATTGTTATCGGGTTATTAGTTTTTCCTTTGCTCAGAGTCAGCCGTTTAATTTCTGATCCCATCGGATGGATCGAGCGATTGTTGGCTGAGGAGGCGAGGCCGTGGGCCTCGTTGGTTTAGCGTTAATTTCGACGAGTGTGCGATGCGGGCGGCCCGACAAACGCATCGACCGCTCGAAGGTGAAGCGTCGAATTGGTATCGTAGGGCCCGCCCGCCCTGGCCCCGCGGTGGCCCCGCGCAACCGCGCGCTACCACACGGCTAAGAGACATTGTCGACCGATGGCCGACTTTGGTCGGTGCGAGGGACCTAACCAAATTTCCCAGATGTACCTGACGAGTGCCACAAGGCAAACAGACGCGGCGAGCGGCGACTAAAGAAGAAAAAAATTAGGGAAAAATGAAAAAAAAAGATGAATAAACGATGAACAGAAAAAGAAAAAAAAACACAAAAAATAAAAATAAAAATATAAAACAAAATGAAAATAAAGAAGCAAAAAAAAATGAAAAGAGTAGAGAAATAAATGAGCCAGCGAGCACCGTTGCCGCCGCGCCAGTTAATCCCTGACTAGCTTCTAAGGACGAGGAAGGGCGACTCCGCGGCGACTCCGAATGACAGCCTCTCGCGGAGGTCCAAATTTCTAAACACCCTTGGCAAGGGGTCCCTCCGGTTATATTTTTGGTGCGCTGCTCTTGCACATTCATCTCGAGCGTGCACGACTGCATCATGCGGACGCGCGATGGCCAACGCGCTTTTTTCATCATCCGCTGTCGCTGCACTTACACGCGGGCGAGCGAGCGTTCCTCCCTTTCTTTTTCTCCTCTTTGTTCCTCCTCGCCTTCCTCTTTTCGTTTCGTTTATTGCCAACTGGTGAGCGCGCGGACTTTATGGCTATGATTTAGAGTTACCGAGAAATCCGCTCGAAACAACTGCCGCGCGCATGCATAATTAATGCGCCGAGGAGCTCGAGCGCGATTTTTCTTTTAACGCCATTTTTGACGGCTCCAGGGACGACGAGCGTCGGGCATGACCTTTTACTCCAATTGCCCGCCGATCTAATTGTCCGAGCTTTATTTCCTCCGTAAAAATTCACTTGCGGCTTGCTGCACGACTCAACCACCGCACCCCATTCACCGTCTCTTCCCCCTCGCCCACGCCCAGCGCCATCCCGCTCATTCGTTCAAGGTCTCTGCTCAATTAGCAACCCATTTGGCGATTCTTCTAAAAAAAAAAAAAGCTTAAGAATGTAAAAGCCAATAATTAGGCGAGTACGAGGAGTTGAATGCCCGTAAGGGAAAATCTTTAGCCGAAGAAGTCGTGCGCGTCGAATCATTGGGGCGCTCTAATGAGTAGCTCGGTGAAAAATCGAGCGCCAGGCGAGGGGTCGAAGGAGAGAAACAAGACTCGCCTAAAAGAGGTAAATTTAGAAAAAAAGTCGTAAATATCGAGTCTGAGTGAGCAAGAGGGAACGAGCGATAAGAGAGAGAGAGAGAGAGAGAGAGAGAGAGAGAATGAGAGAGAGAGAGAGAGTGAGAGAGAGAGAAAGTGAAAGTGAGAGAGAGAGAGAGAGAGAGAGAGAGAGAGGGGTTGAGTGGCAGAGGGATGGGGAGGGGTAGGAAGGGAGGAAGAACGAGGCGTGCTGGCGTTTGCAGCTCTTCGACCGGGACGAATCGCCCTCTTGCTCTCACTCTTCCCCTCTCTCTCTCTCTCTCTCTCTCTCTCTCACTCTCCCTTTCTCTTTCTCATTCTACCGTTCTCTCTTTCTCCCAGTCATCCTCTCTCCCCCACTAGCTGGACTCGGGGCGCGAGCGACGTCGCGACGACGCGGAGACACACATGTGCGAGCCCCCGGCCCCGAGTCGCCAGACAGCGAAGCTGATCTTTTTTGCCCCAAGAGTAAAAATAATCTTTAAAACCCCGAACAGGATGCTGCGCTGCGGGCCAGCTCCGGAAAGACGATGGCGATAGAGGGACGAGGGAGGAGGGGGAGGGAGAGACAGAGGGAGATGGGCTATCGTCGTCACCCGGCCGGCTCACTTTTTTTCACCCTTTGGACGAGCGATCGCTGCTTCTATAACGGGTGTCTGGAATTAACGGCACCAAAGCATCGGTCGCCTTCTCTCTCTCTCTCTCTCTCTCTCTCTCTCTCTCTCTCTCTTCCGCGCATCCGTACCTAAGCCGCTCTCCGTATGTGTGCGCGCGTACGTGAGCGCGGCTTCATCCGCGCTTATTTTCTAACGACGTTGAAACGGAGGAGGGAGATAGAAATCGAGTCCTAATCCTCCTACTCGGGCACTTTCTCGAGGATCTTCGGATATCGCGTCTATGCAGACGTAACGGTTGTGCGGAAAGTGAAGATGCCTATCGCGTATCTGTTAACTGAATTGTCGCCTCTATAAAGTCGAGAGTCTACGTGTCGTTCCACGGGCTTCCGTTTCTCCGCGCGACAACTCCATCCCTTTCTTTCCCGCACATATATTTAGAGGGCCGCATTTTTTTCTTTCCTTTTTTTTTTTTATGCAGCGGCTCGAACGATAAACGAGAGATCGACACGTGTTATTTCGGCGAACACGTGCTCACGCGCCGAAGCGAGGCGATCTTTTTCTCGTCTCGCGGTGAATATATGGCCGACGAAAAACCGCAGCGATTATTCTGTTTGGAAATTATCGCCTTGGGCGCTTCGACGACTTTTCGATTAATTTCCGTATATTCGAGGAGCATGCGAACCTTACCCTCACACATTCTTCATCTCTCTAACTATAAATCAATTCATCATTCTCGATGTTATTAATGTGGCGATGATCCAAGCCGACCATAATATTTAGCTATTCGTGGATTAAATGTTAATGAGCTTGAAATCGTCGCGCGTAATAATTAAGATTATCGACACATTATAGGAGAGTATCGTAATTTACGAGTAAACGCAGCGACGTCAGGTAGGAAACAAAGAAAAATTCCCAACGACTATCGACACCATCACGCGCAAATACAGGATGGATCAAAGAACAAATTTAATAATCAACGAGGTTTCCGAGGCGTTAGGGTGCGCTGCACACGATACTTAATAATCTTCGTTAAAATATAAAAGGAAGAGAAAAGGGACACAAGATAGATCGAGTAGCCTGGAAAGCTCTTTAATAAGTACGTCACACGCAAAGCTTTCAAAAGTTAGTAGGAACAGTCGTTTCTTTTGTCGAGGCGAGTGCTGCTCGCGCCTCTAATTTCATGTCGGCAAATGGAAGCGAGAGTAAGGCAGAGTGGAGAAGCGAGAGAGCGAGAGAGCGAGAGAGCGAGAGAGAGAGAGAGAGAGTGAGAGCGAGCGAGCGTCGTAGAGGGGGGACGGGTGCTCGCTGACCGACTCCAAACTCGATCGTGACGCCAAAACAATCCCGGGAAAACTCCCTGGCTCTTAAAGAAGAGCGACCGCCGTTGGAATACCGATTAGCTACGGTCGTCGTGTGTCTGTCTGTTCAGCTCCGACCCACGCGCACGAGAGTCGACGATTTTTTCGTGTCGCCTGCTCGCGCAAACAAACGTGGCCCTGGTCGAAAAATATTTTTTCTTGCGCCGTCGCGCCCATTTGACTCGTATTTGGCTCATTTTTCGTCGTCGCGCTCCCGTCACTTCTCAACGCCTTGAATGCGCAAAGAGTCACGCTCGTTCCCCGGCTGCCGACACGCTGACCAATATGTTTAATCAGTTGCGATGCGCCTCTTGCAAGCCCGCATATTTGACAATTATAATATCATATCATCTCATAACCTCGTGCACGAGCATACGGCTTTTCCTCTTCGTTACATAAAGTTAAAGGGAAGATTAAAAAGAGACAGAACAAAGAGCAAGAAAAGAAAATAAAGGGAGCAAAAAAATCAAACAGATATGTAATTTTTTAATGAAATATCCCCAAGAAAGACAGCGAAAGTGTTTATGATTTTTTTTAGGAATTTACTTTGGGCTTTGGTTGAAAAAAAAACGTAACCGGACGTCCTGTGACTAATCTATTCACATATCGTGCGTATATATTGGCTTAGCCTCGTTATATTGTACACAACTAATGCAGCAGCCTGTTTGAGAGAGAGAGAGAGAGAGAGAGAGAGAGAGAGAGAGAGAGAGAGAGAGGGAGAGAGTGAGTGAGTGTATGTCTGCATGTGTCTGTGTGTGCGCGCGTGCGTGCGTGTGTGCGAGAGAAAGAGAGAGAGAGAGTGAGAGAGAGAGAGAGAGAGAGCGAGAGAGTCTAAGAGAGTGTAATAACGTATGGTGTCGGCAGAGTTGGAGATCGGCCGTCGAGAAATTTAGGCTTTTTCCTCGATGACCGAGGCTCACTCGCCAACATTACGGATTTCACAAGCTCGTATCGTACGAGTAAGCCGAGATAATAAGCGTATACAAAGCACGAACGAAGCACGAACTATTATATAATAGAAAAAGACAATTTACAACCAATGCCCGGCTTGGTCAGACAAAGTCGAAAAGTCTTGTCTGCACGTAAATCGAGAAAAATTCCATGCGCCATGCATGCCGCCCCGGCATAGGAAAGAGATTAGGCGCGAAAGATAGAAGGCAGGTCCACTCGTGGCGAAGGAGTGAGACGGCAGACACGTAACAGCCGGCCCCCGGTTACGTTTCCCAATCCCGTACGGATAAATTTCCTCGAGAGCCCTTCCTCGAGTGTCGTCTGCTGGTTTCGGTAGCCACGAGCCTGGGAAAGTCGCCGCTCCACGTCCGCTTTATTTTCGCTTTGGCCGAAGGTCAAGGCCGGCCTCCCGGAGCCACGGCCAAGAAAATTAGAGGGCCAGCGTCTGCGAGAAAATACAAATTACCCGCGCCGCCGGACTCTACCAACGCATTTACAAAGACCAGGGAGTGGGAGTCGTAGCGCCGGACCTCGGCATCGCCGCGATGTACGAGAAAACCACTCAAAGGTTCTCATTAGGAGATAAAAATAGTCCACCACGCTAGGATATCCTCGGTCGCTGCAGCTGTTAAGTAGCTTCGTGAGATGCGCCTGCGAGCTCATTATATTACTCTCAAGAACATTTTTCCTTTCTTTGTTCGATCGCTTCTAGGGCTTTGATCGTTCATCGAGCACACTACACAGCTACACAGCTACACAGCTACACAGCTAAACACACTAAACACACTGCATACTAAATACTATACACTACATACTACGTATTAATACAAAAACTACAAACATACAATACACAAATACCTAACTCGTTTAACGAAATAATGGTATCGCGTGTTTGGTCACCGCGCATAAAAATGTCACGGCAGCTCGTTCGTTATTAGCAAACCGCTCATCATCCATCGCTTACATCGATACTCTACAAGCGTATGCCACTAAGCAATCTTCCGCCTTACAAAATCTCTTTAAACCATTCATACTTGCTTCAAATAACGCGGGCCTAAAAATAAAAATTCCACAAAATTTTATTTGCTCGGTTCGAGCGCTTTCGTATGATTTTATTTCTTACTTTTACTCATTAATCGCCGAGGAGCGCCATCGCGCTTTACGATATCCAATACCTTATACATTCTTACTTGCTAAACAAAGTACTACGCGAATAAAGAAATAATGCCTAAAGTACCAATGCACTATTTAACTTTACCAATTCGTTAAGGTGCAAAACAGAGGTAGCAGGTAGGGGATTTACGAGATTTTTTTACAAATTCGTTAATAATCCTCTCACACCCCCGCTAATAAGCAATGAAGCAAGAGCTATAAGCAATCACGATTGAATTAATAATGCTTAAGTTGATGGAATGTTAGTGTAATAATTTTATGAAATTCGTTCAAACGAAAATTGATAAAAACCATATCGCTATTTGCTTGCGAACCGGAGTTGAGACATAATGGTAACTCGCTGACCGTGTAGCCAGAAGCGAGTAAAGTCTGCCAGATTTTTGGAAAAGGTACGCCTAGATATTTAGAAGGATGGAAAGGACGATGGAAAGGACGATGGGAAGGACGACGGGGAAGGACGATGGGGAGAGCAAGTTTCTTGCAGGTAGGCATTCGCGCATAAGAGTGGAAGCCCAATCCAAATGAGAAAAGTGGTCAGTAACCGCAGAACAAAAGTGCCCCGTCGCTCAGGCAATTGACATGGAAACAATTTTGCCGATGACCGACTCTCGCTCCGTGCATCTCGTAGCTTCCGATGCGCCTCTACACCCTCCTCCCTCGCATCCATCATCATCATCACACCCCCCCCCTCCTCCTCCTCCTCCCCCCCCCCCCCCCTCCTCCTCCTCCTCCCCCCCCCCCCCCCTCCTCCTCCTCCTCCCCCCCCCCCCCCCTACTCCTCCTCCTCCTCCTCCTCCACCTCCCTTTCCACCCTTTCCCCCTCAGGCGCCACCGCCTACCTATCTCAACCCCTCATTCATCTCGTCCACTCTCCTACACCGCCGACCCAACGTAACCACTACCCCGTCCACCACGGCGGCAACCACCTCCTTGTCGCCATCATCGTCGTTACCGCTGCCTCCAGCAGCAGGAGCGACATCGACGCTGTCGTTCCTAAGCGAACCGCGCTTCGGATGATATCGGCTGCTGAAGAGGGGCACATGGACGCAGAGGGCCATAAGGGTACAGGGGACGCAAAGAAGCAAGGGAGAGCACATGTCTCGACGACTGCGCTCGAGGGGAGTTCGCCCGTCGACTCGCAGTGCTTTCCCTTTCCCGCCGGGCCGCCCGGCCGCTCTTCAACCTACCTAACCGCCCCACCCCCCTCTCCGTAACATCACCCGTCGCGCCGCCGCCGTCGCCGCTCCCCAGCCGCCGAGCCACGAACGTCGGGAGGCCGCGGCGACCGAGGGCGCAAACCACCCCGCGAGGCGGCGAGGGCTCCTGGACCGGCGCTGGCGGGCTGTCCGGCTCCCTCTCTTCTCGCCACGGTCCCTCTCCCCGATGCTCGGCTCTTCGCCGCCGCTGGCCGAGCTCGGCCGAAGCCGTCCGAAGCGGCGCCACGGCGCTCGGGCAGACACGCGCGAGTAGGAGAGTCGTGAGCGCCGCCGTCGTGCGCCGCAGCAGCAGCAGCAGCCGCCGCCACCGCCGCCGCCGCCGCCGCCGCCGTCGTCGCGATCAGTGCTGCCCCGAGACCAGGTCCCGACGTGCCGGGTTAGGAGCCGCCGCGCGCCCGCGTTCGGCCACAGTCCACTCGGAGATACGGCCCACGCTGGACCGAGTCGCCCGTCGTCGACTGGAGCTGCCACCCGGGAGCAAAGCCCGTGCACTGACAGACGCACGCACGCACGCACGCACTCACTCACGCACGCAGTCACGCACGCACGCAACCGATCAAACGAGCACGCGCCTCTGTCGCCGCCACCACCGCCTCTTCCTCCACCTCCTCCTCTTCCTCCGCCTCCTCCTTAGTCTCCGTCACCTCCTCCTTCTTCGCCACCAACTTCGTATTCGTTTAATCGTCATCGTCGTTATCATCAGCAGACTCATTATTATCATCGTCATTTACCTCCTGCCTCCACGCCTCGTCTTCATCAGGAACTCGTCCATCCTCCGCTACCACTACTACCACCACCTCCGCTGCCTCCTCTCCCAATCCCCCTGGGCCGAGATTCCCACCTGTCGTTATCCGGAGGAGGCATCGATGGCGCGAGTCGCGACCGGGGACCGGTGCCCCGACAGCCTCCAGCAGGAGCCTGCACCAGTGTGGATCCCGACCGAGTAGTCGGCGTTGCTACATATGCCGTCGTCGGGAGCGACCGCGCGCCCCCCGCGGACCACCAGCAGTGACATGAGGAACCGGGGGTGAGAGAGGATGAAAGAGGCTGAGAACGAACATTCCTAGTCGAGCTCGCGGGTATCTGTTCACGGCGGCGTCATTGCGCAAACTAAAGAACATCGTTGTTGTAATTAAGAAAAGGTCGGGGCGCCCGCTAAGAGTTCGAGCACAGGACAGAGATAGAGAGAGAGAGAGAGAGATAGAGAGAGAGAGAGTGAGAGTGAGAGAGAGAGAGAGAGAGAGAGAGAGAGCCGAGGATAGTGACTATTTAGCCAGAGACGTTACGAGCCGGCCGTCGCTAGTGTGGACGAGTCTCGAGGCAGGATCGCCCCGGCGACCCTCACTCCCGCCGAGAGTTCCGAACGCAACCCCAGCTGGAGGAGACTGCGAGCTGGGCCAGGCACAGCGAGACCTGCCACCATGAGGATCAAAATGCCAGCTGTTAGAATTGCCCAAGGTAAGAGTGCCGAGTGATAAGCCCCCTCCCCCTTATCGGTTGCGCGTCCTAATTATAAATCGCCACGCAAGCTCTCGCGGCGCCTCCGCAGGCTTAGCTGGCGACGGCGGCTAATTATAATGTTTTTACTCGTCCTCCGCGGGCTGTTTGCACAGTCGGCCTGAATTCCAGCCGCTGCGCTGAAGCCCGAAATAATAGACTGATAAGCGCGAACGCGATAAGAGGAGCGAATTCGGCTGGCCGCGCGGGCTAATATTTACACGGCCGTGGGGGCGGGAGGCGACGAGGTTTTCCGTGTCGAGCGCGCCTCCGAATCGAGCCGGCAAACTGCCGCTGCCGCGCACTACGGTGTGGAATTGTTAATTAGGCCGCCGTCACCGCCGTCACCGCCGCTGCCGCCGCCGCCGTCACCACCGCAGCCACCGCCACTTCTCGCCCCCTCCGTCAGTCCATCTAATCCCATCGACGATCACCACAACATCATCCTCGGCTTCCGTCCTCTTCGTCCTGCTTGTCTAGATACTGCAAAGAGACCGCCGAGGAAGCTGTCCTCGTCGTCGAGGCTGCTGTTTGTCATTGTCCGTCACCCTGTTATCGTGATTGTTGACGTCGGTGGTCGGTAGCGGCGGCGGCGGCGGCGGCGGCGGCGGCGGCGGCGGCGGCGGCGGCCACGGCGGCGACATTGTCATGCGCGCGTTTTTCCACGAGCGACTTTTCCACCCCCTTGTAATCCTCTCGCAACACCACTTTCTTTCCAGCATCTATAAGTTCCTCTCTCTCTCTCTCTCTCTCTCTCTCTATCTCTCTCTCTCTCTCTCTATCTCTGTCCTGTGCTCGAACTCTTAGCGGGCGCCCCGACCTTTTCTTAATTACAACAACGATGTTCTTTAGTTTGCGCAATGACGCCGCCGTGAACAGATACCCGCGAGCTCGACTAGGAATGTTGATGCAATTTTTATCGCAAAGCTCGCGTTATTTCCTCAGCTATTACGAATTCCCGTATGAACGGCCATTTATCAAAAAACTATTATTTATCGTTAACTTCATCTCCCCTATAAGGTGACAAATACCATGTTCATAGACCGTAATATCGCAATTTATTGTTTAATGAAAAAAAAAAAAATAATAATAATGAAAAAAAAAAAAAAAACAAGAGAAAAAATAGCAATTGTACTCCCGTAAAAATAATATCTGCTTTATGGATTATCTTATCGGCTCCTTATTGGGAAAGCGGCATAGATGGGGAAGTTGAAACAAATAGAGATTCTCGGAAAGTAGCCCATACAAACGGTATAATGGCGTGTGATTTAGAGTTTGGTGCGAAAGGATATCGCGGCTAAGTCAAGGAAAACGAAAAACTTATTCCTTCGATAGCCTGGCGGTCGATTCAATGATCGAGGATTGGTCGATGATCTGTCTCATTCGACACTTGGCGAGCTTGAAGCCCCGATTTGCTAAGAAAGCTACCGATGTCATTGACAAATGACACAAGAGTGACTGAACTGATAAACATCCTTTCTCGATATGACTTGGCAATTGTTATTGCAAATTCCCTAATCGGTCAACGCTCTCCTCCTTTCCCAAACTCAAATCTTTATATTTTTAAACACTTTACGAGCGCTTTTGTATATTCAAATATGCTCGCTCTCTTCTCCCCACTCCCGCCCGATCAACCACCCTCTCTCTCCCTTTCTCAACGCACAGCTGGCTTTGGCTCCCTAATTGCGTCGATAAAAATTGTCAGTAGTGATTGAATAATTGACAAAAATCATCGGGGGCCACATTCCCGGGATAAGGAACACCTCGAGTAATGAAATCCCGAGCCACACACCTCGCGTTCTAGCATCAAACGGCTCGATAGAAATTCGCTAGCGAAATCGGTAACCGAGCTGCTGCTTTAAGCCAGCCGCTAGATAAAAACGGCCTCTGAAAAGCCAGAAAATTTCCTATCCTAAGGCTGTTACGTAAGCCAGCAGAAATCAGTGCGCCGCGCGTGTTTTTTCTCCTTCATATTGCTTTATCAAAATCCTCGAGCGTCATAAATCTCCGGATTCTCGGCTCGAAATCCCCCGCTGGCGCGCATCCGTTATCGTCGCTGCGATTCCATCAGCAAACATCGTAAGCGACCGAGAAGAAGCGGCTCGCCGTGAATTTTCGCCATCGGACGCCTCGCCGTGGCCGCGCGAGGACCTGCAGCCCCGAGTGCCACCCGGAATCGCACTCTCGCGCAGCGCCACGTCAGCCGTTATTTATCAAACAAAAGTGCGTTTAACGCTCGAGGAGGACTGGCGTAGCTCACTGGCGGCACGTGCGCCGCATATGCGCGCCTCTTCTCGCCCGCGCGCTAAACATTGTCTTTGATGCGAGCCGTCGGCTGGGCTTCCCTTCGCGACGCAGACGTCGCTCGGGAGAAAAAACGAGGGCGAGGAAGCGACGATTTGATTCCGCAGATTAGGCGCGTGCCG
The DNA here is from genome assembly GCF_000503995.2 of Ceratosolen solmsi marchali. Taxonomy (NCBI): domain Eukaryota; kingdom Metazoa; phylum Arthropoda; class Insecta; order Hymenoptera; family Agaonidae; genus Ceratosolen; species Ceratosolen solmsi. The sequence goes on along the minus strand of NW_011948426.1, from coordinate 4,793,851 downwards.
CGTGCCGCGATACACCCTTTGATCAGGGACACGCGCCCAGGTAGGAGCCGACGGACACGAGCTCGCAAAAAAAAAAAAAAAAAAAAAAAAAACGAACGAGCCACTCATCGTCGCTCCTGCCGGGGGAGATGACAAAAACCCTCGGCTTCCTGGCTGAACCAAAAAATCCTCGGCTCGCGACGACTGCTCGATGACGCTCCGCTCCTCCCTACCTCACGCGCAACATCTATGTCTTTATCCCTCTCACTCCATCTCTCCATCTCTCTCTCTCTCTCTCTCTCTCTCTCTCTCTCTCTCTCTCTCTCTCTCTCCCTCTATCTATCTATCTTGTAATTTGTGCACGCGGTAGATTTCCCCGGAGGAAAGAGACTATGACGGATGCAACGTGGGCGCATCCTTAATCGGCTTCTCGCGGTGCCCTGTAGCGGGATTTGTCCCGCTTTAAATATTGAAAAAAAAAGTCCAGAGTACTTGGGTCTAAGAGGCGCTTAATGTAATTAAGTTTACATTAATGTAAGCAGTATGCTTCAGAAGTATCGATAAAGCATTTTCAATATTTCACGCTGACGATTTTCCGAGTTCCTTTCTATGAAGATGATCAGACTTTTTGTTTAATTATTATCGTATTATTAGCTTGGAATTTTTCATAATCGACTGAAATGATAAATATTAGTTGCTAATGTAGGGTGTTTGTTGACTGTATGTGCGTGTATCGAGATATGTGCGTGCGTTAGTCTGTGTGGATGGGTAGGCGTGTAAAAGTTTAAGGGCGCATGAAGCGAAGCGAAAAGTCAGTCTTGACTTGTTGCACTTGCGATACAACGATATTTACATTCCTTTACATAATTTCATTATATCAGCACACGCTTTCAGCGGCAAAATAAATCTTTTACTTACTATGGTTACAAACGGTTTATATATTCCCTAATCCGGTGAACAACAAGTGATTTTATAAATTAATGCTACTGGAGTTTTTCATGCTAAATCCTAATTTCGTTATTACTAATGCAATTTCCATTTAATTCTTTCGTCACATTTAATTCTTCTAGCATCTTTTATTCCGAGACTGCTGCTTTCAAACTACGAAATGTTAGAAAACGTGAAATAGCATGTATTTGGAAATCGAAAAAAGCCTTGAAATATCTATGTTTATATAATTAAAATTAAATTACTCTAATATAAAGAGAAAAAAAAAAGAAAAAAAAAAGAAAAAAGAAAAGAAAAGAAAAGAAGAAACAAACAAATAAAAAATTTTAATAAATAATTAAAAGAAAAGCATACATATTACCATCATTTGTACAATACGTATTAATTAATATACACACTATGTACATTAAGGCTTTCCAATTATTGTCTTATATTACATATAAATACTTTCGTATTTACATTACAAATGTTTTTTTTTACGTAATATAACGTCAAATAAATAGCGAATAAATTTTGCTTTTAATTTTTTTTTTTTTTTTTTTTTCTTCAATGCGCCATTACTATTCTATAGACGCGAAGAAGAGGCGAGAAAATAATTTTGTAATTGCCATTGCGATATACAAAGTAATCCGAAATAGCTTCTTATAATTTGAATTGCACGTTCGATTATTCACTCTTCACTCTAATCTCAAATCCAATCCTTTTTCTTATTTTCTTTTTTCTTAGGTTTTCATTTATTTATTTTTATTTATTTTTTTTTTTCTTTACCAAATAAACTATTTTCATAAACTTTTTACATTCGTATTATAAATTTATCGTTTCGAATGTATCTTAAAGTCCTGCTTAAATATTTCCTATTGTAACATGAAATTTCATAATATTCTCAAACGTGTGCATTGGAAAGTTTTAAGTCAACTTCGCGTTGTTGTAAAACATATTGCGAATCTATCGACGAATCAAGCTCGATGATTGACTTTTTGAAAATAATAAATTTAGACTTACGGGCATTAAAGTTAGAAGTTGGGACACCCACTACCCCCAATAGCCCGCTCGACGCTACCGTACCTTCGCTCATCCCGTTACACACAATAGAAAACAAAAAAATAATAAAAAACGAGCAGGAAGGAATTCACGAGTTTCGCAACGTCGCGAATCATCCAGCACCTCCTTCGTACGTCCTACGTCACGAGTCGCATAAATCCACGTAGCAAAATAATTAACCAGGTCAGATAAGGCATATAAATTAGCAGCCATGGCGGCCACGGCGTTTTCCCAAGAGCGTTACCCGGGCGGAGAGAAGAGCGGCGTTGGCCCCTGCCAACGGAAAAAGTAAGGCCACTTAATTCCGCGGAGATAATGGCGCGCTCGACTTTCCCTCGCGATCACCACACCAATTGACGCCCGCTACTTCCACCGCTCCACCGCTGGGAAAATAAAGAAAAGGCGACGCGGCTCATTTCCTCGCGAGTAGCACACGGAAATTCGCGGATACGTATTCGCCGCGGCTAGACGAGGTGGCGCCACGCTCTTAGGGTCCGACGATGCGTTGACGCGCGCTACTGAATAATGAGCTTCGTTATCGGGTGGGGGGCGTAGCGCGGCTGAAAAATCTCTCGTGCTCCTTCCGGCCCTTCCTCGAGGTGCATCGGTCGAGGTTCCGCGGCCCGGGACTACAATAGCGAGGAGCCAGGCTCCTTAATCGAGAGCCTTGGCGAGATCGCATCGCACCGTCGGATCGCCAATGAAAGCGCGACATCAATTGACAGCGATGACTGGCGAGAGGCAACGGAGACAGCGCCGATTCGTTCTCAGTCCCACCATTACGAATCCACGCTCTTTGGTGCTTTTACAATTAGGAGATTTAAATTGGATAGACGCTGGTTACCTTACACGAGGAGTGTCATTAGAATGTAGGGAGCTCGTTCGTTCGTGAATACAAATAAACTGGAAGGCGAACAGTGATGGTTAGAGAGCGACAGAGGGAGAGAGATATATAGAGAGAGAGAGAGAGATAGAGAGAGAGAGAGAGAGAGAGAGATAGAGAGAGAGAGAGAGAGAGAGAGATAGAGAGGAAAATGGCGATTGGTTATCTAAGCAAAGTGCACAGGTGGATTATGCGGGTGTTGTCGCTCTGGCTTATATGGTTTTCCATTTTTTTCTTTCTTTTTTTTTTTTTTTTTCTTTTTCTTTTTTAACGGATTTTCATGCACGCTACCTTGGCGATAAGAAAAGTGTCACGCTCGGCTTTTTCATCGCCTTGCTTTATCGCCATCCCGCGACTTTCTTGTTGCCGCATTACTTGTATTTGCCTCCTCCGTTAATTCGCGGAATCAGAAATGACATTCGCGACCTTGGCAGCAGATGATTCTGCGATAGGTATGCCACGATTAGAAGGAGCATTTTATTTTACTGTTCGTGTGGCGTTGCGGGCTTGCGACTAATTTACGCGTCGTATGTAAAAATCTTTACTTTATGACGATTACAATAGCGAAAGATAATGCGCCGTGATATCTTGCGTGCATATGTGTGCGGGAGTGGGAGGAGGAGGCGGGGAGGATCGAGGGAAAGTTATGTATGCGATACTTAATTATTGTTCGTAGTGATAAGTTATGCCGTTAAAACGACTTGTCGTTTAATTGCCATTTAATTGTCACGATTAAGTTTGGTTTGATATATTCGTAAGTGATCGTTTGTTTAAGTGAAGTTATTTATTTTCTATAAATAAAGGTTAACGTGTAACAAATTTTACTTCAATATTGGCCTCGCTATTCACCTTCGACAACTTTGGTTAAGAAAAATATTATTATTCTTTATCAGGTACGATTTTATTTCGGTTATAATTACACACTTGTAATACTAAAAATAAAAATCGTGCTTGTTATGATAATTAAACATTAATGGTTGGAAGATTTTATTTCTCGATCGGTTACGCTACGACAAAATTAAATGTCAAGCTTAGCGAAATAAGATAACAAAGACATATATTATTAATAATTCATAGGTTGAGAAAGTTCGGTCGCGATATTTCATTAATAATTTATAAGCTCGCGGTAATGTTTAAAGGAGTAAAAATTTAAATGATTTATAGCGTCAGGATGATGCGCGACACAGTGACACCATTATTAAACGTACAAATTTTATTTATTTCACCGCTAATATATTCGTATGTTATTTAAAAATTCGCAAGAGCACGTGCGTTAATAAACTTCATTAGGCATTGGCTTGTGATGGTAAATGTACTAATTATTTTGTTTTTAAATAAGCAGTTCGTAGTAAATGAAATTTATGAGTGTTTTTTTTTCTTTTTTACATATGGTTTTTTCTTCTTTTTTTTTCTTGTTTTTTCTTTATTTTCTTTTTTTTTTTCTTACCAACGAAGTTGGCGGTATTAAAAAATTTTGTCAACTGCCATAATGACGTTACTGCTGAAATCTAAACACTGTGCGTGCGTTTTGCAGTACTGAACTACTTGATAACACGAACGAAAGAAACTGTAACTTTAAAGAATAAATATATGTCTTGTGTATATGACGTTGCATTAATAATGAATTTTCTCGACTCGATGAATTTCAATGATTCTTTTCTTTCCCTCTCTTTGTTCTATTTCTTATTGCTCGTTTGTTTGTCAGATCAAGATAAAATATTAAAATATCACACGGATCCGGCACAAATTGTTTATTTTCCAGCCTTCGTTGGGTTAATCATTTAAGATTAATAGATCTTTACGCGCGCCATTCGACAGAATAAAAGAGGTTCGTCAATGTAATTTTCGTGAAGGAGAAATTTCAATATTATTGGACTTTAAAAGTCCTTAATATGAGTCTGCGCGTCAAGAGAGACGTAATGTGAAAGTGAAACGACTTTGTTCACTCGTAATAATAAAGTTTGCCGATATCCTTGCTCCTTGCTCAGTTAGATTTACACAATAATATGCTTTTTAATACTTATAGATGCGTATACCTGCAACGATATTAATTTCATAATAGACCCGACAAGATAAGTTTAGATTCTACTTGTAAGCAATTGTCTATAATGCCAGAACTCGCGGTTACGAGCGCATAAAAATGCAATTACTCGAATTCGTAAAAAGTACGGATGGAAAGAAAACTCCTAATAACTCGAGTAGCGAAAAATTCTTTCTTTATCTTTCAATCTCTTAAAGAAATGAGGAAAGCCTGGACGAAGGGCTGGAAGCGGGAACGATTACGGAGGTGATAAATCAATGCGAGGCGAGTCGCAGTAGAGGAGCGTAGGCTCCGGGCGAGGCGAAAAAGTTTCCGTCTCTTCCGACTGCAACAACGACGTCTTGTTTCTCGTCGCTGGATGACCGTAAGTCGT
>NW_011948426.1:4784396-4788567 GCF_000503995.2 Ceratosolen solmsi marchali | reverse complement strand
TGCGTGCGTGCATGTGTGCGTACGTGGGTGGATGGGCGCCGGTGCTTACGTCTTTAGCCAACAGCCCCGAAGGCTGTATATCGTCCATCCAATCTGCCGCTGGGCAATTTTCCCTGAAATACGACTGTCGGCAGGTTCATTCGCGACGCCCGCCCTTCGACCTGAGATTATTGGAACTCCTCGGCGACGATACGTTAAAAAGGGGTTAAATTCGTAAAAATGGCACCGACGGAGCTCGGCTGCACGGCTCGGAATGGTCTTTGGCGCTGAAATTGGACGCTGGAAGGAGAGTAGGTGGGTTTGTTTGGTGTGATGGTTAAGCGGGGGTGGGAAGAAGGAGGTACACAAGAACACGCACACGCGCACACGCATACACAAACGATACGCATAATTCTTTTGGCTAAGCTCGAGGATCGCACGATAATGAAACGCCCCGATAAACGTCCGAGATTGCGAATTGTTATTCCATTGCGCGGGGCGTCGAAACTTTATTGCCGTCGGCTGCCTTATTATTTGCCAGCGAGTATTGCGATTTAATTCCAATATGATTTACGTGTCTAGGCTGAGGCCTCGCTCGCCGCCTCGGGCTTATCTCCCGAAAAACGTCGTTTGACAAAAATGTGTAAACAATCCAATACATAACCAAACTGATAACGCTCGCTCGGCACAAAGCCGAGAAAACGTTGCTTGTTTAACGAGCGGAGGAGACTCGCATACAATTACCACTTAACTCGATCACACGCGAAGTCTAGATAGCAATAGATTAGCATATTATTAAAATAATTAACGGATTCCCCCTACCTCATCAACCCACCTCGTCCCACCTCCCTATATACCGGCACACTCTTCCAATGAGAGCATCTGTCTCTAACAGTTTGGCCGAACCTCGTCTTTTTCTTTATGTCTCTTGACGGGAAAACGCAGAGACGGCGTCTTAATTGAGCCCCGGCGGTCCCGTAACGCCGAGCAATTGGAATTGAAAATCGTCTCGCTCCCATCGGCTTATTGTATCTCCGAGTGACAAGACTGTAATCGATCGACCGCCCGCATCCCTCCCTATACCCCGCCGCCTATCAGAAGCCCAATTAAAGCCAGCGGCCTAATTAAACGGCACGGATAACGAATATTTCTCTGCTTTCGAGCGCACATTATTCGACCCGCGGCTCTCGCATTCCCAAATCCATGTGACTTTCCAGTCGCGCGCAATAACTAACGCATAACGAAGTAATGAGCGCACTTGGCAGACAAGCGGATCTGGCGCTGATAATAATTATAGAGGCTTTGGAAGGGTCTATTAAGCGTAGGGCTAATTCTAAGCCAACCTGTATCCGAAAATTGTCCGGGTTTGCTAGGCGCCCGAGCGAGCCCCGTCGGCACGTGTGCAGATTCAAAACAATTGACGGCGCTCATCCCTTCGGCGCACGCGACACTCGCATATCCTGTGTTTCAAATATATTCAAATGGCCTCTTAAAGGTCTCCGTCGCGTGTTTATCGTCTCGGCTCTTCTCCGTTAGCTTCTCACTCACTCTCTCTCTCTTTCTCAATCTCTCTATCTCTCTCTCTCACTCTCACTCTCACTCTCATTCTCTCTCTCTCTCTCTCTCTCTCACTCACTCTGTTGCTTTATTATTCATCGGCGCGTATGTACGGCGTGAGGGTCGGTCGTCGGCCGTCCCCTCGGACAGTCGCTGGAGAGGGAAATTTATCGCTGTTTACAGTGTCGGTTTCCCGAGCTATTGTCCGGTATTGTCCGAGTCCCGACCCTCCAAGACACCGAGCCGCGAACACACCTTTCGGCCAATAATCTGCTCGCATTATACGCTTTGTCGCCCCATTCACTTGTTGCCGGAGCCCGTGCTTGCGCCGCCGCCGCCGCCGCCGCCGCCGCCGCCGCTCCGTCTATCTACCTGACCAGGGGTCACTTTCTCAGGTGCCGCGTCGAGAGAGAGAGAGAGAGAGAGAGATAAAGTGTGAGATATATATATATATAGATATATACAGTGTGAGAGTTTCTTATATAAAGTGAGAGAGAGAGAGAGAGAGAGAGAAGTAACGAAGTATATATATATCTCTCTCTCTCTCTTTCTCTGCCGCGTACTTTACACGCGGCCAGCCCCTACGCACACGGGCCCACTACATAGGTGCCGAGGAGCCTCTTCTTCGTAATTGCCTTCGTCGACTTTTTTTCCGGCTTTTTCGCTCGGCTTCGCTCTTCCCATTGCCTGGCCGTGAATTTTTAATCGGCTGCTGCCAAGTGTATCGAGATTTCTCACAACAGATACGTTAATATTCAGTTCTGAATAGCTGCGCGTTTCTGGACATTCGCGCCTCTAGTCTGCGCCGACACGTCGAATATCACCCTCTGCGATTTTGAAGATAAAAGACGAAACTACTACGAGCAAAATTAGAGCAACTGCATAATAATAACTATATTATGCATTTGAAATTCATTCGTCCTCCTCCCCCCCCCCGCCCGCCACTCCCCTCATTGCCGAAACCTTTGAATACGATAGTCAACGAGTTCACGTATCGAGGTGACAGCGGAAACTGCAATTTTCTGACTTATGCTGTAGAGTGGATTAGATGAATCTAATTGATCATTAATCTCACCACTAAATCAATAGTTAATAAATGGTTAAAGATACGCAGTAGCCAGCCAGCCAATGACATCGCTTAATAAGTAAAATAAGCGGTCGCGTTACACGAACGAGCTCCATGCATTTCACGGACAAATAAAAAGTAACAAATTCTTGCCGTTGCTGTTGCTGTTGTTGAACTCAACAATGATCCGATCTCGTTATTAAATCCGTTAGCGTTTGAGAGGAATCGTGCGTCCGACCTTCGTCTATTCACTCGAATGCTCACATGTTTATTAGCATACGCGTCATTCACATTTTTTTTTCTATTCCAATAGATATTTTCCTAAATTCTTCGAGATTGACGTGACATAAATACTTTATTTCGAAATTTTTCATTTCCAAGTTTTTTTAACTTTTTTTCAATTTTTTATAATAGAAATACGCTCCTTGTTTTTCTTTTCTTCTGCTTATATTTTTTTTTTTGTTTTGTTTTTTTTTGTTTTTTGTTTTTTTTTTTGTTTTTACACTCTTTGCTCTTCTTTTCCGCAACTACACGGCCGCACCTTATACAATTACCAATAGTTAGTACGTTATATGCGCATAAATTTATAAAATTTTCACACAGTCCTTATTCATAGAGTTTAATGCTTTGATACAAATTATTTCATGCCCACGAACGAGTGCTCTCAATGCTAAAGACATAAATTTGCGTAGAATTGAAATTAACTTTGGTGATTTAGAGTGCCTTTGTTAATAGCGAAAATTCCCTTCTAATCGCTCATTAAACATCAGCAGAAAGCACAATGAACCTCTAAATTAAAAGTAAAAGCAGAAATTGATGATTTAAAATTCAGTCGCCATGGTTTTCCTATAGTGGCGCGTAAACAGTAAAGAATAGTCTCGGATAAAGAGATAAATCGCCTATTGAAGAGCCCAACCGATAGCTGTACTCGCGCGAATTTAAAACTCGCCAATAACTCGTCATTCCCTCGGCCGCCCAATATCGCAACAAACGCAAATCCCACCATTTCGTAGATCATAAGCTCGTCACAAGTCCCTTGAGCATTAATATTGCAACTGCTGGTGTGACAAGGCCGGGATAAGGGCCAAACCTAACGCCCAAGACAGTACAAATATCACCGGAGAAGCCAATCTGGAAGGGGCTAAGGAATATTCACGAAAGATCCCGAGTATCACCGGGTCACGGAACTGTTGTGTGCGTCGGCGTTGTCGCGAGCGAATTCGCCGTCGAAAAAAACGACTCGCTCGATCGAACGGCGTGGCTATTTTGCCTCCTCCGTGAGTCGCTAACCCCTGCCTCTCCCTCCTCTTCATAAAAGCGGCCGGACGTATCGACTGGCTGCTGCCTACGCGGCAACGATTCCCAAAATAGAGCTCGAATGAAAAGTCCCAAGTTCAGGGGAAAGCGCGTGCGTCCGTTGCCGAGTAGCGGCGCCTTTAGAATTTTCCCTCCGGCCGGCCCGCGGCGCCCGATGCTCGAGCGCAGCACAGACCTGCCGACGCTTCCTCTCCTACGCCGCCGAGGAGGGACGAGCAGATAATGGCCGAAGAGCCATGGGAAGGCTCTCGA
>NW_011948426.1:4778434-4784376 GCF_000503995.2 Ceratosolen solmsi marchali | reverse complement strand
AAGAAGCCCGGCAGAAAAGGAAGAAGCGCATAATACCGTCCGCGCGCGAGAAAACTCGAGGATATTTAATGTGCCGGCGGGTTCGTTCGCCTCCTATCAGCAAAGCCACCTCCTTGTCGCACCAACCAGCCAGACCTCTCTCTCTCTCTCTCTCTCTCTCTCTCTCTCTCTCTCTCTCGCTCGCTCGCTCGCTCGCTCACAACCTCCATACCCCTCGCCATAACCACCCATCCTTCGCTCCCACAACGTCAGCGACCATCCTCATCCGTCCCGCCCTCCTCGTTCTCGTTTCATCGAAGGTCTTTACGACCGTATAAGGATAGCCAGGCCCGAGATGTTGGTTTTCGAGGCTTTTCACATCCCCGGGGACTTGCGCGCGCGACGATCCTTAACTAGCAATTACGTGCTTCATTTCGCGAGTCGAGGATTTTCTCAAAGAATGTCGATTGTATTGTAATTTCACTTTTATGCTTGTTGCAATCGGCCTCGGTTCAGGACTCGAGTTTTTTTTTATTCCAAAAAGTGTAATCCATCACGACAGGGAGAATCATTATTGCTCGTTTCTTTTTTCATATTGTAATTATTATAAGATGAATTATCGTGTAGAATATCTATCGGATAGAAGAGGATATACATAATAGACAGTGAAAATGATGTCTTGGGCCTTTGGGACTCAAAATAGATAATCCAACCAAGTCAATCGCTTTCAACGTAAAGAGAAATTCATGTATCCACGTTTCAATCCCTGAACGTAGTAATGACACAGCAATGGCTAGCCAATCGCTACGAATTAGTACGGTATTTTTGCTTCATACTGCACGTCGTTTCGCGTATCAAAATTCATTACTCCCCATGGTTATTATTCCATGCCATTAAACAATAAAAATAATCATAGTCCTTGGGACGACAAAGAATTTTACTCCGCTTCCGCGACGCTAACGTGACGTGCCTCCACCATTACACCAAGACATTTCTTCCTAATATTTAATCTCCCCTAGTCACATTTAGCCACAAATGTAAATCAATATCCACTCAAAGTCGGCGGACGTTACGCTGTAATGGTGTACTATTCTACTACTACCGAGGCGCTCCGTTGTGCTTGCAACGACGGCAAAGGAATTAAGGATTTTAAGAATCGTCGGTTAACGTATGGCACCAATCGACTCGGCAATCCATCGAATTGGAAAGTCGATAGCGCACTCGGGATAAAGTGGGAAAAGGGCAATTTTGCCGGGGAGCGCGGATGAAAATTGGCCAGTCATCGGCCGCGTCTCGCAAGACCGGAAAAAGGAACTAAGGATATTCGGCGCGATCGGCCGCGTTGCGCAGGATATTTGCTTGAACGCGCGGAGACGTCGCGAAAGTTCTCGCACGTTTGCCGTCCAAGCGAAATCCCGACTTATCACGTCCTGCCGTGCTGAGCCGCTTTTTCACGTCCTCGTCGTCGGCAAGGTTTCCTCTTGCATTGCCATCCCTCTTGCCCCCGGGTTCTCGACCGCTCGTGAAAATGCCCTTTGCGAAACGACTCAATGGACCTTAAAGCGTTGCGCCAACGTCGATTGCGGCAGCCATTTTTCCAGGCCCCAGCCGAAACGCCATTGGCCTGCGTCTTGAGAATAGCGCAGCGGGATCTTATTATGACAAAATTAATTAACAATTACGCGAGCCACCGGGCGACAGTTGGAGAGAGATTGGGAATAGCAAAGGCGAACGATTGGGGGAGGGAGCGGGACTGCAGGGGGCACACGGGGGAGAGGAGGAGGAGCCTCGGTGTCACGGTTGAGGCGCTTAATTCTGCGGATGGCGACTTGGCGTCATCGCGACCGCGACATTACGCGGAAGATGTCGAAAGGGCCTACGAGGACTCTTTGGGCCTCAATATACGGGATTTGCGCGGTATTAGAGCGAATTTTTCACCCCGTCTAACGTGCCTCGATCGTGCCTCGATCGTGCCTCGATCGTGCCCTTAACGTCGAGACTTTTGCTTAAAGGATCGCGCGATATCTAATCCCTTCGACTTTAATGGTAATTAAAGAGGGCGCGCGGCTGAGAAAAAGCCAAGGAGATGATGAGTTGCGCGGATGAAGGTTGCCTCGGCCGCTGGGTCGATTCGTCCGATTACGCCAGCCAAGTGAAAGCCCTTTCATCGGGCTCGTTCTTTTAAAAGTTAATTTGCCGGGAGCATCGGGAAAATGCGAAATTGATGGAAAGTGGCGAAAAAATACATTCCCCAACGGTCGGTTATCCCAGCATTCGCAACAAAGGCCCGAACTCGTTCCAAAACTAATTAGAGTTAGAAAAGAGTTTAGGACCTACCCAGTCCTCCGGAACTTTAAACTACCCGTCTCGTGTCGTAACCTCCGATCAATTACATCCGAGCGAGCGTATCCTCCCACGATTACAAATAAGTCGCGCCTCCGAAAATTTCACTAGACGTCGACCTCTCCTCCCCCACCTCCGACAATCCAACCCACTAAAGCACACAATCACGTAGGCGCACACGTACGGGGCCACGCACGGAGACGTAGGCCTCTCACTCGCACCGCTGTGATCCCCGACGCTCGTAACCAAGTAGCATTTTCGGCATTCGCTAATTATTTCACGCTCGACACGCGTCGCTCGCTCTGCTCTCCGTCAAAAGTTCGTTCGCGAGTTTCCCTCGGCGGGCGATAAATGTAATGAGCTCGCGCGGCCGCCACGCGTAACTTTCTAATTAACCGCCGGCGGACTCGCCCGGGCAGTACAAAAGCCCGCGTCCCGGTCCGGCTCTTTTATATCCCCGCGGCGTACGGAAAAAGGCGATCGTCGACGTTATTCGGATCCAAATGAAACGCTGATTGGACCTGCGTGGGCCATTGTCGAGCCCGACGTCGCCAAGGCCATTGTCCGGAAAAGCCAGCAGCCTTTCGGACCTCGACGGGTTGACAATTAAAAGTTTCGGCGACCGCGCCCGAAGCCCGGGAATGCGCTCCCGAGCGACGACCGACGACCGACGACGACCGCCCGACGTTCATTGGCCTCTCGTTGGGCGCTAGCGCGAAGCGGCATCGGTGCGATACCCGGACGCGCCCGGAGCCGCGATTCATAACAGGAGTTCGCTCGCGTCAGGAATACGAGGAAGATACGTTGGCGAGTGTTTCTCACCCCTGGGGACCTCGGCCCACGAATTTGCCGGCTACGTGGATCGCGGAAGAAAAGCGGCCGAACTTTTTCCAATAGTCGAATCCCAAGCTGTGAATAGAGGACGGCTGGACGTTGCGGGGAGGAGACCTGGACCGGCGGGGGAGGGGAGGCGGGGGCTGCAGCTGTGTCATCTCGACGAGAGAAAAACATAACTGTACCCACGTGATTTATTTCGATCGAAAAAAGCGAAAGGGGTTTTTCGACAGTCGGGGGGGATCGACGGGGGCCGGGGTGAATGGGCCGCGGGACAGGTCAAGCCCGAAGGGACCTGCTACCCGGCCCCAATTTCAATGGACATCGTCCTGCGAGCGGCCGGGGACACAAAGGAGCGCCCGAGATCCTCCCACGATACGCGGGTCGCTCTCTACTCCTCTCTCGCCTATTCAGACGCGCCGTGAGAACGAGATTTCATATTTTTCATGAGCGCCGACGGTGAGTGCGTGCGAGGACGGGGCCGTGTTTATCTCGGCTTGACGGGCCACCCCACTCCACTCCACTCCACTCCACTCCACTCCACTCCACTCCACTCCACTCTACACCACTTCATTCTCTCACTCTCTCTCTCTCTCTCTCTCTCTCTCTCTCTCTCTCACTCTCTCACTCTCCCCCCACTACACTTCGACTTCTCTCTCCTTCTCCCTCCATCTCTCTCATCCTCCCCCTTTTCATCCTCATCGTCCTCACCACCCCCACCACCACCCCCGATACAGTTCTCGCTCCCCACACCTCCGTCTCCCTCCGGACGTTCTTTTTCACGCGCGTCTCTACCCGGCCCGCGTCTCCTCGTCTCACCGGCTGCTTGGTCACCCCGATTTCACCCGTTTTCTCGGAAATAATGGAGAGCGATCCCGACCTTTCCCGTCTCGGACAATGTGTACACCTCCGCACTATCTGCGAGCGAATCTACCCTAATCAAGCCTACCGTGGGAGCATTTGCACGAGCTACCGTTTCTGCCTCCTTCTGTCGCGACTTTACCGTTCTTCTCCGCTCGGATTCCGTCTTTTCCCGTCTTTTCCTTCTCTCCTTCGTCTTACCATCTCCCAGACTTCCCCCCCCTCTCTCTCTCTCTCCAACCAACCCACTCCATCGCTCGCCCACCTGACTCGTCGTCCGAATAATGACGAGTTGGCACGGACTTGGCTAATCGGTGCCGCGGACTCGTTTTCCCATCCGGGATCGGAGTCGCCGATGCCGAGGCATTTCCTTACAATGGCTTCGAGTCTTTGATCCCAGGCGTCCGTAAAAAATGGGAAATTATCCCGTCGCGCTTGTTTCGGGCGACCTTTTCTGGCCTTTGTGCCCGCGTCAGCTCGCATTCCGGACTCTCGGACACGTCCGGTACGCATTCGGCTCTCCTTCACGGCTTCGCTGACAAATTCGTACGCGCGACGAGTGGGTCTTTCATTCCTCGTGCTCGAGGAATACTGGAAATTGCCAAAGGGACGCATAATGCCTCGCACGCAGGCCCACTTTAAAGCGGACAAATCAGCTTTATTGCTACAAATCGATAAGATCGCTTGATCGTAGAGCGATGGCAGCGAGATATAATCATTGCGCGATCGACGAAACAAAGGTCAATGAACGTGATGCCAGTAGCGAGGCGTCCCTCTTTCACGTTCCTACGAGCGCTCGGTCGATCGGTCGCTCGCACTTTTTTTGTCTACGGTCACGTCATCGTCTTGGTGCAAGCACCGGTGACAGACCTGTGACAGAGGAGAGACCCGAAAAAAGGTGCGTCAGGCCCCGTAAATGCGCGCATCCTTTGTGTCCAGGCATGGGTTAATCCGAAAAAACGGCCATGCGTGTGTGAGATTCGTACCCGCACGAAGGGGGTTGAAAAAGCGAGGTCCCTGAGTGGTTCGTAGAAGGAGAGACGCGGAGAAAAAAGAAAAGTGAGACGAAGTGACGTGGACCGGAGAAAAGGAAGGAGGTCTGTCTCTCTCTCTCTCTCTCTCTCTCTCTCTCTCTCTCTCTCTCTCTCTATCTCTATCTATCTCTCTCTCTATCTCTCTATCTCTCTTTCTATCTCTCTATCTCTCTTTCTCTCTCTCTCTCTCTCTCTCTCGCTCTCTATCTCTCTCACCTCGCCCCGTATAAAAATCATCCCCACTACGCGCGTCCCGACTCGCACACACGCGGGCACGCACGGGTCCTTTCTATTCTTTTGATATCCTGTCGGGGCCCTAGTCGCCTCGCTCCTGCCCGCACCAGTCTGCATCCGAGCATGGACCAAACCAGTGGCCCGTCGCGCTCTCCCCTAAATCAAACTGTGATACTTCTCGCGCTTTATCTCGGTGCCATATTAGAAACTCTGGCGTTGCGGCCTCTTTTGCCAAAGGACGGCCGACGGTTCGCTCGACTATGCATCCACGCACCAGGATCCGGTAGGAGTACGCTGCTCCGACCTTGAATAGGAAGTCCAAAGTCTTGCTCGTCCCATTAGCCAGGCACCTACGAGGAATCGGACGCTCCTAATGACGCTTTCAAGGGGTAAAAGTAGCTGAAATTCGTTGCCTAATCGACGGCTAAATTGCGCTCATAGAAGCCTATGGACCTATCCATCGGTTGATGTACCCAGTGCCGCTCGGCCGGTACTTTCTTTCCTTTTCATTTCGTTTATCTTATCTTTTTCTTCTTTTACATTTTTGCTTCTACCAACGCGATCACATAGTGAACTCGGCAGAAAATGATTGCTCTCCTACTCCCCGTCACAATCCGACACACACACACACACTCTCTCTCTCTCTCTCTCTCTCTC
>NW_011948426.1:4765440-4778374 GCF_000503995.2 Ceratosolen solmsi marchali | reverse complement strand
CTAACTCACTCACTCACTCACTCACTCACTCACTCACTCACTCACTCACTCACTCACTCACTCACTCACTCACTCACTCACTCTCACTAACTGTTTCTCTCACTCAAAGGCTCGCCCTGTCTCTTTTCTGTTTTCTGTTGTGGGTTTTCTGAGAGGCCCGGGCACGAGCATTAGCACGCGCTCGCCCGGTCGTAATCCTCGTTTACGTGCCGCGGTGACGCCGAGGGTACAGAAGTTGCCGCTGCAACTCAATACTAATGGATAATGGAATTATTGGTTTTGGTCGGAGATGCGAGCCAAGCCGAGCCGAGCCGCGCCCGGGGACGATCGTAATTCAATTGTTTCTATGCGTCCTCTGGACGTTTTGACAGGACGGATGTCCTAACAAGAACGCCGCCTCGGGTTATATCATCCGACGACTACGGCATACGTGCCCGGGCGCGCACGCAAACACACAAACGCACGCGCACATCAACGTCGCGAAGGAGATCGCACGCGAGCATACGTAGGTGAAGTTGAGGCGACGTGTGCTGGGTGTGTGGTGACGTACGCGGCGACGTCGTCGCTCTGCCGTCCGCGCGCTAACTTTTTGCCCGAAAACAAATAGCGTTATTGTTGGAGATCGCATTAAGGAGGATTCTTTGGGAACTGGTGTATGTTATTATTGGATATTATTGGGATGCGAAAAGAGACGGAGCGAAATATTGGATGCGATTGATAATTAGATAACGAAAGACAAGCGAGTTCTCCTGCGAAGACGTCCTTGTTAGCTCGCCTATGGTTATATAAATGGCAGAGGAAGCGAAGAGAGTGACGTAAAATAATGATTGCGACGATTTCGCGCGGTGTTTGGGCGGGTGCGGGGTGAAAGGGGTCGTGAAAAGGATGCTCCGGGAATGTAAAAACAATTGGATTTGGTATTGGATTTTGAGGGAATAACAAGAAGGTGAAAATTCGATAGGCCAACATACGCGTGAAGATGTTGGAAAAAGCAGTTTTCTCGGCGCGCCCCGTTTCTCGAGCGCAATCGACAGGGTGACATTCCCCGTTATAATAGCGATCGCACGATCGATCGTCAATTCGCTCATTACGTGGCTGGCGCAAATTTGCCCGACAAACGGAGTTATGTCCTCGAGTTCGGCAAGCAATATGTTCAATTACATGGGAATTACATTCACGGGGATGGGAGTCGCAGGTCGATGGGAAAATTACCGAAGCGCTTTGATTGTGTTTTGCGCGTGCAGGACGCCGGCAGCGCCTCGGCCGTCCAACTCGTCGAAAGATAAGAGACCGACGGACGGACGCGCGGCTGTAAGAAACTGGGAAACGGGACCGAGCGGGGGATGCTGGATTAAGCTAGGCGATAAGGGCGAAACGGCCGATACACTTGATCGGGATATTAAGGATGTATAGACCAATCTGTAAGCAATCCAACTTGTGCTCGCGAGGCAATATTGTATTTTTATGTCGCCGCTCCTCTATATCCTCCCCTCCGACCTTCCCCCACTCCATCGCCCGTTATAACGCCACGTGACTACGACTCGCCGTCTCATTTTCTCCTCCTTTTTCCCATACTCACCGAACTAATCGATCGTCCAGAGATAACAGCCGTCCGTGGACCCGATCGTGCCGAGAAATGTCGATCCGAATCTAATTTTCATTATGGCTTATTTCTTAACAGCGTGAGCCCGTCGAGATAAAAATGGACGAGAGTTGTCGCTTGGTAACTGTTATCATTGCAATGGCGCCGCTTGCTTTGCATTTTACGGCTAATCATCAAATAAAGTCAGCCGGCCAGGGATGTTAAAACGCAAAATCATCGGCTTAGTTTCGTCTGCCCGACGCTTGAGAAACCCTGATTGGTGCAAGTCGTTGGATAAGCTCGTGGGGTACAAAGGGTCAGGAGCTCGGACCGTAAATATAAAGTGAAGCGTAGCGCGGACATTTTTCATTTTCACCGGATCATAACAATCCCTTGCTACGGCGCACGAGCAATTTCTATTAACGAAGAATAATTTTGCCGGGAGACAAGATGAAGGATAACGGGGAACGAGCGGACGCCGATAGGCGCACGATCTCGAGCTCATCCGGGATTCCCCAGGATGATTAAAGGCGGTAGGGAGTGACGTAAAGGGCACGCGAATCGTGTCGCGTATCCTCTCCATCCACCCGACTCCTCGTACGCTTATTATTACGTTTCTCGTAAAAACATCTGCCCCCCGAAAAAACAAAAGCCCATTGTTGCTAACGACCGGTCGCGCGTCTCTTGTTTCTAACCGAGTGCTTTTGAGTCGTAGGCGAGCCACGTTATAACGGACCTCGAGCACCGCATTCATCGTTCTTCCTCCACCCCTCGTCCTTTCCCCCCGTCCCGTCTTGCAACTTTCGCATCTCGCGCCTCGCGTCCTATTCTTACTTAAATTTTTTTTCTCTTTTTTTTCATTCCTTTTTATTTTATTCTTTTTTTTTTTTTTTTTCATGTTCCTTGCAACAGCTCGCAGCCAGAACTGTAGCGACTCTTCCCGGGCTTTCGACGTTTTACCGCTATTTCTCATTCTCGTGATCCGCACCCGAACTTACAAGCATCATCCGCATTTGCGTGCGCACGCTTACATATACATTCAATGCATTTTCCGGCCAGCGCTGCTGTACCTCTTCTCCAAGCCTCTCTTGTAATTCCAAGTTTACTATCGCGCGGCTACGTTTCGAAAATCCCGCACGTTTATCAAATACACCACGTTCTCCTGAGAATTATTCCACTTTGAGGATAAAAATACGTTATCTATCTATGCGAATGGTGCAGTTCGCCTATCAATTGGAATTTCCTTAAATACTCCTTATGTGTCTTATGTAGAAATGTATTTGGACATTTTGTCGATGAGATATACATGATAGTCAAGAGTTTTTTATCCCTGGATATTGACTTGTTAGACGGGTCAAATCGTCATCGCGAGACCAAATCCATTGTATCGCAATATCAACAATAGCTAATTAGGATAAAAACTTTCAACCGCCATCCCCCTTGACCATTTTCTCTTGCGTGTTCCGCCAACCATCGATAATATGGTCGGAATAATGTGTTTAATTTAACTCTTCTCACTCGTTCGTTAACTCACACACACACACGCACGCACGCACACGCACACGCACACGCACACACAGACACGCACACAGAGACACGCACACAGAGACACACACAGACAGAGACACACACACACACACACACACCCCTCTTCATATAACTTTTGCCTCGCAACGTAACTTCATCTCGCTCGATATTTGAATTTCTACGGGGCAAAAGTGTTTCTCGGCTCGATCCCTCGCATTCAAACGAATACGTCCGGCGTCCCGACTTTTAAGGACGAGACGAAGGGTCGGAGGCCCTACCCCGCCCTCATTCTTCTTCGCGCCCGACACTCGCAACTGGACCATGGGGCGAGGACTTCCCGCCCTTTAACCCCGCGAGGGCTTCCATCCACCCTTTGAAGATCCGCGGATCCCGCGGCGTAGAGCCGTGAAAGGTGTGGCCTCGTGGTGTGGCCGAGCCGATGGCCAATGGTCAAGGATAGCCGAAGGTGCGCTCCGCCCTTATCGCGGCCCGTCTCTTCGCGTTGGTATTCGCTCGACGTGTGGAGGGAGCGATGGGGCGCGATACCGATGAGCGTGGAGACGAGACGCTAATGAATTTGTTGGGGAAGCGAGAGAGGATTGGGGTCGGCGATTGGCAGGTAAACATTCCGGGAATGTCGTTTGGTGAGGCAAAGTTTTATTCGCCTCGGGACTTGGGCGCGGGCAAAGCCAATAAGAAGCCATCTGCGCAGAATTCGAGGCTCGGCGGTGTGTAACATCTGGAAAGTGGCATAATCGAAAAATCGAGCCTGTTAAGCCCGCGAACCTTTACACTGGAAATCTATCTGGATCGAATGGCCAAACTAATGAAATTCTACGGCGTTGGAATATCGATGTACTAAATGCACATTATTGCTTAATCAATAATCGCCAAGTCGAGGCCAATGATCCATCGGATTATGTGAAGCGCGTGTAGAGAGTCACGTTGATTATGCTCTGAGGGCGATTTGGAGCCTTTGAGAGAAGGAACGAGCGCGAGGGGTCGGTCAGACATAATAGTGCTCGGGTGCAGAGTGACGCGTCATCGAAAACACAAGCGAGAGATGTATTATGCGAAATAATGAAACGAATGGGTGGATGTGAGGAAGAGGAAAGTGTGGTAGAACGTTGCTGAAAGGTTGGGAGGGAGGGAAGGAATGAGGGAATGAGAGCGAATGAGCGAATGAGTGAATGAGTGAATGAGGTAAGTACGAAAGGAAGGAAGGTCGAAAGGAAGGAAGGACGAAAGGAAGGAAGTAAGGAAGGTAGGAAGGAAGGAAGGATGAAAGGAAGGATGAAAGGAAGGATGAAAGGAAGGATGAAAGGAAGGATGAAAGGAAGGATGAAAGGATGGTTGAAAGTAAGGATGAAAGGAAGAAAGAAATGGAATAAGGACGAAATCAAAGAGCGGAGATAGGAAGGAAGTATAGGAGGGTATGGGAGGTGGAAGGAAGTAAGAAGATCTGAGTAGATAGATAGATAGAGAGGGAGTGAGAGAGAGAGAGAGAGAGAGAGAGTGATGAAAGAGAGAGAGAGAGAGAGAGAGAGAGAGTGATGAGATAGTGAGAATGCGAGTGATTAGGGAGGGATGACGGGTGGAGTGAGATGAAAGGGTCGGTGTGGATGGAGCGAGGGAGGTAAGAGGTGGCGAGGAGAATGTAAAAGGGGGAGTGTGTGGGATAAAAGAAAATGGAAGGCTCAAAGATGACTCTAGATGCGAGAGCCAACAGACGCGTCTGGCTTCTTGTTTTCACGGACTCCTGGCAGCAGCCCATCAGAACGGATATGGTACTTGAATTCGTTTCAGGAAAAAGATCAATATATGAACTCCTGCCAATCTCTATGTTAATCCCCCACCCCGTGGCTTGCGCACGTGCGCGTACGTGTGGACTTGGGTGCGCGCGCCTCTGTATCGGTTTTCTCATTCTTTCTCTTTGCTCTTTACTCTATTGCTCTTTGCTCTATTGCTCTTTGCTCACTGCTCTCTGCTAACTGCTCTCTGCTCTCTGCTCTCTCTCTCTCTCTCTCTCCCTCTCTCTCTCTCTCTCTCTCTCTCTCTATTTCTCTATTTGTCTGTCACGCGAACGAGGGAGGTTGTTTAGTGTGCGGCGCGGATAGTAGCCATGCCAGAGAGAGAGAGAGAGAGAGAGAGAGAGAGAGAGAGAGAGAGAGAGACGCTCCTGAAGAAGCCCTAAAAATGAATTGTTACATCTGCGGCTGACCTCCCGACCTATCCGCCGTGGTACCAGCCTGAATTATAATTCCAGAGCGGTCTTTTGCCACGACCTCTAATAGCCTCCCTTCGAGAGTTCAAGAGCGCTATTAAATTCCCCGGCATATAAATTTGCTCCTATTCTTCGCTCTTGTAACTATTTTCTCCCGCCCAGCTCCTTTAGCATCCGAGCCGCTGGAGATTCAAACTAATGATCGTAGGAGCGTTGCCGCCACGCTTATCCTCTCGATCCCATCGTATCCACTCGACATTCTCGCCTTTGCGCCTATTTACGATTAGAAGAGTGCCGATGCTTTTTGACACGGCCACCTCTCGTTTGAAACAATGTGTACAGTTATAAGGATGACGAGATTGAGCGTCGTAAGAGGCCGTGGAATGTGTTGCGCGCAATTCCCATACGTGGTGTTTATATATATATATATATATATATATATATATATATTTTTTTTTTTTCTTTTTTTTTTTTTTTTTTTTTTTAATAGCGATTGGAAGCGCGTGAGGCGATTACGAATTCGATCGCTGATTTTTAATTGCTCGCGCGCGGCCTATCTCTGCTATCGCGATATCCGAACGACCGGGCACAAGACGAGGAAGCGAGATTTAATCAAAGATTACGTCTCTACATTCTCTCAAGTGACACGAATCTCCGTTTCTTCTCTTTCAGCGGAAACATCGCAGAACGCGACGCCGCCCGACATCGTCGTTTGCGGCGGCTGCAGGGCCTCCTATCCCCTCGGGGACATCGTGCGGTTCATCGAGCACAAGGTGAACCACTGCCGGAGCAGCCTGCAAGGCTGCCAGAGCCCATCGCCAACGGCCGCTCCCGAGGACTCCGACCCGGAGGACGCGCTAGCGCTCAAGGCCGCGGCCGAGAGCGAGAAGCTTAACTCGGTGCCGAGCATATCGGCCCCCATTACCAAGAGGACGGGCCGCGTCGAGAGCCCGCCCACGCCCCAGGGTACCTCAGCCGCCGATGCAGTGAGCCCGATCGAGCTCAGGGCGAGCGCGAGCTCGACGCCCAAAAGGCGGACGACCGAGGGCCCCGAGGATCCTCTCGACAAAGAGGAAGCACCCAAGAAGGCCAAGACCGAGTCCGTCGACGCCGACACCAATACCGTTAGCACAGGTGAGCTTGGTCGATAATCCACCGCCACCATTACGAATATCATTGTTATCGCGTACCCGCCGCCACCCCCTCGCCTAGCACCAAAATTCGCGGATGGCGATCGTTGCGCGCACTACATTGTCCCGGATGCTACGCTCCCGTGTGCATTCCAGCCACGTGCCATCGAGCATATATATATATATATATATATATATATATATATACATATACACGCACATATAGAGTCTCGTGTCCCTCGTATGTAACGGGCGGTGCTTAACGGTTTTAAAATCGATTATCCTTTAGTTTGCATCTCCCAATCGCCAATCATTTGCTAACCCCGCGCGTTTCGTTTGTCATTGCTTGTCAGCGAGAACACAAATGCCTTTATTAAAAATTTTAATTGCTTCGACAACTTTATTAGATTTAATAAGTTTAATAGGTGGAGGCGCGTTGAAGGAGCGTCTTTGATTTCGGGGACGGGAGCCTTTGCACTCGCGAGGCTATTTATTCCCGCCTCGATAATACTCGCACATCGCCGTAATGCCGATGGATGATTAAACGAACGTAAAATTTGCACGCCAGACTGAACGTCTCGCCCCACTATCTCAGCCGCGAGAATGACATTTTCTTCGAATCAGACAGTCGAGAATTGAATAGCGCCATAATTTCCCTTCTACCTTCCACTCCCTCCTAATTTTATACTCGTAATAAACAGTTTTTCCATAAAATGTATCGACGAGCCACGTCTCGTCGCCAAATGCGTATTAGATTTATCATTGCGGTAATGATGTAATAGGCTCGTCGCCGGTGAAACCCTCCTTTCAAAATGATTTTATCTCCCCGCCTCGAATCGCTATAAGCACTCGGCAGCTCGCAGCAGCGAACGAAAACTAAATTAGCATATCCGCCGAGGAACGGGTAAATAAAATTGATCGCGATTAGAGGGAAAACCGAGGTTGAAAAAAAAAAAAAAAAAAAAAATCGCTCCTCAGTAGAAACCTATCAATAGGGATCTCGCCGAATTTCTCTCACGGATCTAGTCGACATTCGGCAGTAGGAACGGCGAAATCCAGCAGCGCTATTTCAGCGATGAATCGGGTGCAAAGAAAATTACACGGCGACTGCCCGTCGCCATCGGCCAATCCACTTACTCGCCATGGCGACGTTTAGATTTCGCGCACTGACTGGGTGCCGCACCTTTCACCGCAGGATTAACAAAACTCGCGGCCCCATAGATTATGCATCGATGCCGGCGTACTTTAATTGCCCCTAACTCGCCCCCTTCGCCGTGTGCGCGTCGGTCGACTCCCTACCTTGGCCACGTGGATCCGAAGCCAGCAGCGTCGCCTCCCGCTGGATCTCCATGGTGTCGTTAAGACGATGGAGAGCCACTTTCACGTTCCGCGCAAACCGTGAAAAATGGGCGATGCCGCCGCCGGGATGGACAGCCGGGGTAGGCAATTTCATATCGTTATCGGACAATCGTAGCGCATCTCGACCCTTCAGCCTCACGCACGACGAGTGTCAGCCAGGATTTATTCCGACGTAACCTGAAAACCACCGCGGTCCAAGTAGTAGCCGCTGGAGGGCATCAAGCTGATCCTCTTCCACCCTTGACCAGCTCATAACGATCGCTGCCCCATTCAATGTCAAACTTATGCGTTTGGCATCTCTCTTCCGCGAGATTTTAACATCGGCTTAATTAAGTAGCGGCGAGCATTTTGGCGCTTTTACGACCTCGGTCGCGAAACTGTGTGAGCTCCCTCGAGATCCTTAGACGCGTGTGTCTGTGTCGTCGGTGAAAGCGCAACGTTTAGCGATAAACGCTCTTTACCGAGTCTACTTTCGTTCGAACGTTGCCCCTCTTATGTTAGAGCGCTAAGGTCTCTCCCCTCCTCCCTTACAATTACCTCTCGTGTCCTCATCGGCTTCTGGGATTATTATGAGGGCACCTAGAGCTTCCGTAGCCGCAAGCTAGCTTTTGAAATAATTTGCAATTTATCGTGAACGTTGACGCGATCGTTGAGCAAGCATCCGAGCTTGTCGCAATAAACGAACTTTACATCAACGAGCGCATAGATTTGGATTTTCAAAAAACTTTCCCCTCTTCCCCGAAGCGTAACCTCTCGTCTCCCCATGATTATCATAGTGACTGTTACGCTAAAAATCGTTTTAAAGAAAAAGTGCCGATGGTTTTATATTACGATGTTAAATGTGGTAGTTTGCTCTTCTCCTACTCGCCGAGAGCTCGAATTTCCAGAGTCAGAATACCGATGATATACGTGTGCCCGTGCGTGCGTGCGTGCGTGCGTGCGTTTGTGCATTTGCGTCATTCTCCATTCTTATTCGTGTCATTTTGATTCTCGACTGCACGTACGTGCACAATTGTTTACGACAGTACAATATTGCGATACGTTGGTCATCATAACAAACGGTCTTTCACATTTTCTCGCAAAATTGTCTCAAAGCAGAAAATCCACATTAAAAGCACAACGAAAATCAACGCCCCGTAGCGTCGAACTCGTTATTATTCGGAAAAGTCAGCCACGCTAGCTCGATCAATTAATGTAAACGCACGCGATGGAATTATCCATGCGCAGACAACTCGCGACGATCATCTCTGACTTTGCTTTGTAAAAAGCGGCAGCGAGAAGTTCCGTAATGAAATTTCGCAAGGATAAAAATGTATATCTTTGCAGGAGACGAGGACACCCATCAGACCCGAACTAGAGCGAGAGACCTTAACAACGCGAAAAGCGATAAATTTTCGAGCGATCCAGAGAGAGAGAGAGAGAGAGAGAGAGAGAGAGAGAGAGAGAGAGCCAAATAGCGAAAAGTTCGTGCTATTAAATCAGCGGGTGTCCGCGTGGACACGACCAGTGCGTCACCGACGAGGACAGATCGTCGTGGCGAGGTCGAGTGGCAGTAGTGCGGGATGGCACGGGGTGGCGGATGGCGGGTGGCGGGTGGCGTGTAAGGGACGCAGGGCAGGGGACGGCGGGACGAGAAAAGTTTAAAACACCGTTACCCGATCCCAGGGATAAGAGGGCGAGCGAGAATCCGGGGTCCATGGGCTGCGTCCAAGCGGTGATCTGGTTCGACGGACCCGAACAATCCCCCCGTTCCTCCGCCGTTCCCCCGCCACCGCCCCCCCCCTCCCGCGACGGCTCGAGGGGCGCAGAATTCGATTTTTGAATTTAAAGCGCGCGCCCGCTGGGGTGTGCATCGCCCGGCTCCTCATTGTCCGACGAGCAATTGTCATTGTCGAACGCTCGCACGAGTGCCGCGCGGGTGTCGCCACGCCAATTTTTTATTATCATGGGGATTCGAACACTCGGAGCGCTGAATCACCGGAGCCACGGCTATGCGACCGTTGCTGGCGAGTCGTGGACATCGCCTTCAGCTGGCACTCGGTGCTTTTTTAACCACTTTAATCCCTGGATTGGACGATCGGCGTGCGCTGCCCCTGCCTTATGGCCCTTTGCACGTTTCTTTTTGTCTTTCTTTTTTCCTTTCTCTCTCTCTCTCTCTCTCTCTCTCTCTCTCTCTCTCTCTCTCTCTCTCTCTCTTACTTTTCTCTTTATTTATCACCGGGCGAATAGTGTGAGGAACAAGGGAACGGGCACGTTGACACGGCTCCGCTACCGATGACGAACGCGCACGAATGAAAATGCATTAGTGCCGGCTAAAGAAGCCGCTGCTTCGTTTCGTTCGCAGGAGCCGTCTCGCCCCTACGCGGACCATCCGATTATTTCCAAGGTCGTCTATACAGGTTGTCACCACATTAACGGCGATACGCCGCCCTCCTAGTACTGGCCCCTCCTAGGCAACCTTTGCAACGAGCGTTAACAATTAGTAGAGAACGTTTTAACGATCCACTGCCGCGAGTCGACTCGGCCTCCTTATGTCGACGCCAGAGGCCATGGGGCGGGAAACAGGCCGGACAAGCCGATTCGAGATGATCGGACGATGAGGACTACGAGCGGTATTTGTCGATAACAACAACAACAACGACGACGACGACATCGCTCGTAACGGCGACATTAAGAGCCACGATAATGACGGAAGACGATGACGATGACCATGAGTTGTAATTTCGAAGTGACCAATACAATGGTCGTTGGAAACGCGCACGAAGTCAGAGGTAATAATAATAATAATAATAATAATAATAATAATAATAATAATAATAATAATAATAATAATAATAATAATAATAATAATAATAAGTAAGTTTGTAGTGCGCGAGGTTAAGCGAGTATGTAGGCAAGCGGTACGCGGCTACTTAAAACTTTAATCGTCATCGCAGATGCACGCGCCACCGGATTCAACCCTTCGTCGGGCACGCAACCCCGCTCGGTCCTGCTCATCTTTGGCTAGTCCCCCTTCCCCCCCCCCCCCCTACTACCATCGCCGACCCATCCTTCTTGCTGGGCTTTTTGTCCGGCTTTTTTGCATCGCGCGAGCGGCGAGCCCAATTAGAAGCATTCCATTGTTTGGCCACGTGGTTGACACGAGCCGGTGATGCGCTGCTCTCGAGGTGACGCGCGTGCGCCCAGGTACGGACGCGTGCGCCTCCTCGCTCCTATTCCAACTTGCCAGGGGCCCTTTGTTTTCCTTTTTCCCTCCTCTCTCCTTGTCGTCGTCATCGTCTCTCTCTCTCTCTCTCTCTCTCTCTCTCTCTCTCTCTTGTTTTCTGTTTTTTTTCTTCGTTTTTTTTGTTTTATCTTTTCTTCCCTTCTTTTTCTCTCTTCTTTTTTCGATCTGTCGAGCGACCCGGCGCCTCTTCTGATCTCCTCCTTCATTTTTTTGTTTCCTCCTTTTTTCACCCGGCCATCCCTATAATGAAGTTAACGAAGGTGCTAAACGCCGATGGTGGGCGCGCGAGGGACGGCGATTTTCTTCGCGGACCCGTGTAAGGCGAGCCTGGCAGCGACTTAATTGTATTCTCGAGCCGTGAATCGCAGGAAAAGCGCTGCCTCGAAATCCATTATCCCACAACGCCAAAGGAAATATTAAATTACAGGGCCTCCTGTAAGCTATCGCGCCATCATCTCTCGCGCCAGATAAAATTGTTAAACACACTCAGTCTCGCAATAAAAGGGAAGGAGAGATAAAAGGAGAGGAATTGTCAGGGAAAATTCGAGGAGGAAGGGCGAGTGTCAGACGATAATCCGGCGATATTGACATGAGCCTTGTGCTCTACGGCTGCGATAGGCTGCCGAAGGACATTTTTACATTCAAAACGAATCTGATTGAAATATGCGAGGAGCAGTCTTAACAAATCCCCTGCGCAAAAACGAAAATGGCCAAAGTTATCTCTACATTTATTCTCCGCTCCTTTCTATATTTTCAATTTTTACTTTTGACGCGTCGAACTCTTCTCGAATTTAAATAAACTCGAGTGTAATATTTCTGTCTACCGAATCGAGGCGATACATGCAATTCCATAGTTTCGCTCTCGCCGAGCCGAAACTTTTAATAAACTTGTATCTTGTAAGGTGGATATTGCTAATCGTAATTTTGTAGCGATAGGGAAACGATAGGATAGCGATAGGAAATTTGTTCAATTCCTCTTTGTCTTCTACTTTGACGTATGCCAATAACGTAAAGGGGAATAAAAAAACAAAAAAGAAGAAGAAAAATAGCAAATTCAACGGCGCTTTCTTTATCTCGATCGAGCTTCAATGTGTTTAAAAAAAATAATAAATAAAATAATAAATAAGGAGGGGGAGAGATGAAAAATTCAATGCGAGAAAGTGCCTATTATGTAACAATGTCCTTTTGCGAAAATCCTATTTATTCGTGAAACAATTACAATGTTGTAGCATCTTAAAAATTAATAATACACACTTAACGACGGCTGATTAACAATTCCATTAATTACAATGAAATAATGTCGATCGTTGAGGATAATAGAAAATTGACAATAAAATTGATAGAGTAAACGTGTAATCTACATTTCAATTATAGCGAAAGCTATGTAAGGATTTTCGATAACGTAAATATAATAATAATAATTTCATGTAACGTCCACGACAAATGTTTCGACAAATGTAGGAATAAAAAATTTCAAGCAAAGCGTCTTGTTGCATCGATGTCGAGACGTTACATCGAGAAAACACAGAAAATATACTTTCATTAGCAACAACGACAAATGCTCCCTCACTTTCTAACCTTTCGTTCTATTTACCGTAATATTACTTTTCACTTCAAAAAGCTTCCACCATTGGCTCGCCTCTCGTCGAAATTTAACGCCATAAAATTTTAAACGAAAACACACAATCCCATACGTAGTATGTTTAAAAATATATAAGAATTTTTTTAAAGAACGATCAACGATATTTAATATTTAGACAATGATCCATTGTAAATGGAGCACGACAAAGTCATGCAATAAAAATTTTTACTCTCCAATGTTATTAAATTTGTTGGTGCACATTATTGCAAACAATGTTTTTCGAAAAATACCACTCACTCGCACT
>NW_011948426.1:4762270-4764556 GCF_000503995.2 Ceratosolen solmsi marchali | reverse complement strand
TCTCTCTCTCTCTCTCTCTCTTCCTCAATCTCAATATATCGGACTCTGCGACTCCGTGGGCAAAGAGAGAACTTTTAAGCGTTGCTTCGTCGCGCGATCTTCTTGGCTTCCGATCCACCGTGGCCGCGAAATGCCTCGCCGCCACTCGCCCATCAGCCCACTGCCTACGTAACTCAAAACATATGATAACAGTGCCTCCCCTCCCAACGCGCACTCAAACTTCCCGCTTTCAAATATCAGATGGTGCCGCTGATAAATAAATGATCGGTCTCGCGTAGCGCCAACGCGCTCACTTTGCCTACTGACGTTAGATAAGGCGACGACGACATCTCACTCCCCTCGTCCATCGGATCTAAAATCCACCATCCAATGTAAAATTTAATGTAAAATTCATTGTAAAATGGGATCGTAGGAGAGTCGAGAGGCAGCTGGTCCGCGTTAAAACGTCGGCGAAGAGGCAAAAAATTCGCCACTACCGGGATAAATCGATAGTAAGGCGCTCGGTGTCGTCTCGCATGCGGGTATCCGTCGGGCCCCGAGACTTTACGAGCATACAAGGCTCTCCTCGCTCTCCTCGCTCTCCTCTCTCTCTCTCTCTCTCTCTCTCTCTCTCTCTCGCAAACACGCTGCGGTCCGTTGCGACATAAAGGCCCGGCTCTTAAGCGCGAGTTGACCAATCCGCGGCTGCCCGTATCGGCGAGCGATCGTCCCGCGCTGACCACAAGTAGACGCGCCCGACGACCTCTCGCCGCCGACATTAACGCCGAGAACGCCAAAACACTTTGTCTCGCTTGGGCCCGCGTGGGACTCGCTGGTATCTCATGGCCGCGGTAAAAGAAAGCCGAGAACCTCTCCGATAGTGCCACGTAATCTTGGCGTCGCTCGCTTATCGCGATAACGACGCGCTGCCGTAATATCGAGGACTGGCTCGGCAACATTTCCGCAGCGAATCATGTTACCGTTCGCTCTCGCGCAACGCGGATAAATCATCGTCCGCGCGACGCCGACACGCCTCCAACCCCGCCCCCACACAAACCATTCCCCAACCATCCACCCGTAGCCGTCGCGGGCCCGCTTCTCATCAACCCTCGGTGTCCTCAAAGTGCATACGTTGCATACACCGGCCAATCGATATTTTAATATTGTCAGCGCGACCAGGGATAAAAGCCTTTGTCGTATGGAACTTAAGCGGCCGTCGTGGTCCCCCGCTCCCCCGCGCCATCGCACAACGGCTGTAGCCAGAAGGGTAGCCACAGCACTGCTACGGGGGATTCTTCCGTACAGTTTAAAAAAATCCGTCTCTCTCTCTCTCTCTCTCTCTCTCTCTCTCTCTCTCTCTGTGGTGTGTCTGTGTGCGTGTGTGTGTGTGTGTGTATTTCGTGGCGAGGTCGATTAGGTGAGCGGACGCGGCGTATGGGCAGGGACGCGGACGGGCGAACGGATTCTCTAGCCGCGCAATCGGCTCGGTCGTCGCAGCACGCCTTTGAGAGGAGCGGCAAAGCTGTCGAGAGCCAGGGCGAGACCGAGAATCGTCGAGGGGACCTCGAGTGAGTGCGCCGCGTGAAATCTGCCGTGAAAGGGTCGCCGGAGTGGGTATATCCGGGCGAGATGACCAGGGAACGCGAGCCTCCTAGACAATGGCGTCGGCCTTCCGAGCGATTTGATGGCTAATAGCGGCGAGCCGATGACGATTTCGCCTCGGCCAATTTCGGGAGAAAAACGCTCCGGTCACTGGCCAGGACAAAGGCTCGGCGCCGACTTCTTCTGCCTCGGGGAGCGCGTTCTCTGGGGGCGCCGAGCCCAAGTTGGGGGGGGGGGGGGGGGGGGGGGGTTAAGGGCCGTGTTCGCTTCGCAGCCGCTTTGTTTTAACGAAGCACAGTGTTATTGACTCCCATCTAAAGAATACAAGAGAGCCGGGAGTGCAATTTTTATTGGTCTGATTTTTCATCTTCGTCTACATCTCCTTCTTCTCCCTCTTGGTCCCTTCTGTCCAAGAACGCCGAAAATTTATGCAAACACGGGACGAACAATGGGAAAAGCGGTGCGCGCGTGCTGGAGAAAAAAAAACCGTGAGCGTGAATTAAAGAATTGATTTAAAGAGTAAGTAGCGGTCGAGAGTTGGGACACAAAAGAGAGGCTCGATGCTTTATTTCTGTATTGGCGTAGATTTCATAAAAATAGATCACGAGTTATGGTAAGACTATGGAAATGAGTTTACTCGAAAATGAGAGGCACGCGCTGGAGTCCGAGGACGAAAATAGATGGCTATCCGTTGGATAGGGGGGG
>NW_011948426.1:4761049-4762145 GCF_000503995.2 Ceratosolen solmsi marchali | reverse complement strand
GAGAGAGAGAGAGAGAGAGAGAGAGAGAGAAAACAACAGAAAAAGAGGCTGGGATAGAGAGAAAAACGGGCGGGCGTGAAATCTGGAAAATAATCCAAACGGATGGCCACCCGCAAAGTTTGCATATGAAAGGCCAAGCGTGAATCGATACACCTTTATTATGCTCGAGCACTTGCTTATCTCTTAGCGCCCTCGGCGATGACGGCACCGGCGGCTGCGGAGCCTTTTCCAGGCGGCCTTCGGGAAGTCAGCAATATTTTCGACTTCCGGCCGAGATGAGTCGAGGGTGGTGGGACGTTGTGCCACGGCTGCGGCGAAGGGGAAAGGGGAAAGGGGAGTTGGGAGTGGGTTGGTGGGGTGGGGGTGGGGCGGTTAGAGAATATATGAGAAAAGAAAGTGTGAGGGGGAAGTGGCCGATATGCTTCTGCCGTCTCTATATTCGCGATCCAAACGCCCGGAGCGCAAAAGAATATGTCGTCTCGTCGCGCTTGAAATTCGATGGGATTTCCTGTCTTTTCCAACTCCCTTCCTTCCTACCAATGACTCGGCCCGTCTCTATGGTAATTGAAACATCGAATCAACGAATACTCGCAATTTCTTCGCAATAGGCTCGAGCCCGTGTGTATTTGCGTAAATTATATTCCCTGTTCATTCATCGTTGTATGGATGTCGTTAGACCAAACTTCTTCTTATTGTCTTATTTTGAAAATTTGCATTCTTCGCCACATCATTAAACGGCTATTAACGTTTTATTTTTTACACTATAAACCGTATTACGTAATTCTAAAGAAACCCTAATCGCCATCCCAATTGGAAGAAAAAATCTTATAACAACAAAGGCAAATAAATGAATAAATTAAAAAATGAGCAACTTTATTTGGTTCTCGTGCTTGCAAGTTCAATAAAACGACCTTTACCTTCTCAGCGAACTTTCTTAAAGAATTAAAGATAGCCTTTTAATTAGGAGGGCTTTATTCAACTTTTCCATCGTCTTTTGTTTCGCTCTCGCTCCTTCTTTTCTCTCCTTCTCCTTCTCCTCCTCCTTCTTCTCCTCCTCCTACTCCTCCTCCTCCTCCTCCTCCTCCTCCTCCTCCTC
>NW_011948426.1:4756340-4760872 GCF_000503995.2 Ceratosolen solmsi marchali | reverse complement strand
TCCTCCTCCTTATTCTCCTCCTCCTCCTCCTCCTCCTCCTCCTCCTCACCACCACCGCCCCACCCCATTCCCCCTTACCCGCCCGACCTTTCTCTACTTCCTCTTGTTATTATCATTATCTTTATCGTTATTATATTAATTATTATTATTATTATTATTATTATTATTATTATTATTATTATTATTATTGTTATTATTATTATTGTTGTTGTTATTATTATCATTATTCTTCCCCTTCCTTTTGTTCTTTCTCTTCCTCCTCATCTTCCACTTCCTTCTTATTCTTATTCCTATTCTCATTCTTGTTATTGTCATTATTATCATTACTATTATTTTTCTTCATCGTCATCTCTCCCTCCGTCTGCCGCTCGGTCTCCTTTATTTTCCAATACGAATTGTGTCTCGGTCGCAAAACACGAAGGAGAGAGTTTTAGAAAAGGAGCGCGAGAACTTGAGACTATACCACCAATGCTTCCACGACGAGCTTACAAACGATCAACGGAAAAAGTTTTCCGTCTTAACAGGTCACTTAAAGCGCGCCGCTTACTTTCTCCGTCTCTTGAACTCCCAAAGACAAAACGAGCAATCATAAATAGTAAAAAACGATGCCAAAGATAGCGTCATTCTATTGTATTTATTCTACAAATGAAAGTTCTATCTTCCATTTCAACGAGCCAACAAAGATATTTTGAATACAACTGACGTAAGATGAGATCGCTTACATATATTCATAAAAACATTAAGCAACACGTATCCCCGATGAGCTATACTGGAATATAAAACTACCACTACAAAGAGTTTTACAAAGCATATATTCAAGCATTTAGAGACAGTGTTTTCACAGGTCTTACCTCGTATTATTACAAGTTACAAGTCATTGCACAGTAATATTAACAATTACATGTTAATTTTCACTATTCAACTTGCGTTAGAATCAATTGATTATCAAAGCAAATAAGCTTGGATATGAAAAATTGATGAATTAATAGGGCAATTAACCACATGTTGTTTCATTTCCATGACGTTCGATAGTGAAATGAAAAAGAAAAAAAAACAACGAAGAAAATGAGAAAAAGAGAAGAAATATCTATATACATTCACTCTTTCTCTCTTGAAATAGATTAGTTCTTGAAAAATGTCTTCATGATATTATTGCAAAATTGTCTAATATTGCATTGATATGATAAAAATAACGATTCGTGTAAAAAATACTTTTCCGAGCTAGTCATTCTATAAAATGAAATCTTAATAAAACGATATTAATAATTACATTAGAAAAAAGCAAACTTGACTGCACTTGTCTTATCGGTTCATCAACGATTTATAAATTCTCCATTAAAACATTTACGAATTCAATGAGCATCCTAATCGTAGCAATGGCCATTTCAAGGTTATAAATTCTTGAGCGCGGTTGTACATCCGCAAATTTAGATCTGTGAATATGCGTGCGCGCGCGCGCGTGTATGCCAGAGTAGGCGCTAGTGTGACTGCGCGCCCGCGTGTGCGTGTTCGTGTACGTATATGCATAACCTCGTTTCAACCTCGTGAAATGCCAGCTTTGCAATACCTCGAATTTGTTTGGAGGTCATGTTAGCGGCCGGTGCCACGCTATTACTTCTTACTATCGCTACTCCCTCTCTCTCTCTCTCTCACTCTCTCTCTCTCACTCTCACACACACACACACACACACACACATATCGCTCTGTCTCTCTCGCACCCCCCTCCCCCCCTTAACAACTATCTCATTCTTGCTCGACGCTAGTGAAAAGAAAAAAATACAGTATATATATAGACATACCTATATATATATATATATATATATATATATATATATAAAAGGGGGAAGAGGCAGAGGAGAGCGAATACGAACGCATGCAGTGTAGCTTTTCCTTTCTTTGCCGAACTCGACGCTCTCCTTTCTTGGCGAGGGTCGAATTAATAAAAATCCCACGGACAACCCCAGGCGGTCGTTGGCGCGGATGATCGCAGCACGCGGAGCGTGAAAAATGGCTGAAAATCTGATATTCCGGATTAAAAACATTGAAATTCAAAACCCGTCCCTGCCCGCGCCGAGAAAAGTCGTTAAGGGTCAGTTTCGTAGCTTCGACTCCCTATTTTTATCATCTCTCTGTCTCTCTCCCACTGTCTATCTATATTTCTCTCGTCGTCTCTGGCTCCCACTCCACCTCCCATACGACCTCGATGGCCCCCACGGAGTGTACGTGCAGACTGTCGTCGGCCACATTAATTCGGCTCCCCGCGTAATTTTACAACAAATTTCGGGCCGAGCGCCCGGAATTTCGGAACCCAACGTCTAACCGATGCCGACCAAAACACAAGCTAACCATCTCGACCCCCTCTGCTTTACCCATGTTTTTCAGAACCAAAGTGGCTCCAGTGCTCCCAGTGCTCGCGGCGCCTGCCCTCCGCCTGGGAGATGCTTCAGCACGCCCAAAGCGTACACGGGGCGCGACTGTACTCGGCCAACGCCACCTCGGCCAGCTCGTCGTCCAACACGCCGGCGCCAAGCCCGCCGACGCCGACGCCGACGCCTACGCATCAGCACCAGCACCACCTGAGCCCGCTCAACCAGCTGAACCTCAGCGGCAAGTCGAGCGGCTCCTCGGTGGCCAACTCCTCGGGCGGCACATCGAGCGGCAGCGGCGGCAGCACTGGCCGCCAGCAGCTCCAGTCGTCCGGGCCCCTCGTCGGCGACCCCCTCCACAGTTTCCTTCGGCTGCCCCAGCACCTCGAGCGTGGCTTCGCACCCATGTTCAGGCCGGAGTTTCTCGCCCTTAATCCCCTCGCGGGCTACCGCGGCCTCCAGGACCTGCAAACGGCCACGCGCAACCTCCAGAATCTGGGCGATCCGTTGCGCGCGATCGACGGTCTCAGCCTCGGCGACCCCCTCGTGCGCAGTTCCCTCGACAGCCTCAACAACGCGAGAAACCTCGCGAACCTCGCCGAACTATCGCACGGCCGCGGCCTCTCGGCCCAGGGCCACCCACCACAACTCGACGCCAACCTGGATTTTTACTCGGCGCGCCTAAGGAGCCTCGCTAACCCGTCCTTAGGCGCGGCTCCTCCCACGACAAACCCCCACGGCGCAGCACCCGTCGGCGGCCAGCCGACCCACGGCGTCGATACGCCGACCCCCGCGGCACCCGCGGGGGCCGGCCCTAATGGCAACACGGCCATCGTTAACCAGACCCAGAAGGAAAGCTCACCACCGTGCTTCGGCCAGAGCCCCCCGGGTCACCACAACAACAACAACTCCACGGACAGCGAGAAGACGGCACCGGCGATCGCGGGACCCGAGGGCGCCGAGACCGTCTACAGCTGCGAACTATGCGACAAGAAGTTCCGCTTCCAGTCTAATCTGGTCGTGCACCGGAAGAACCACCGGGAGCGGGATTCCGCTCCCGAGGTGGCGCGCTGCGAGCTCTGCGAGCTCGATCTCGGCAGCCTCGCCGAGCTGCGCAGGCATCTGCGCAAGGAGCATCAGCAGCAGGCCCACCATCTGCTCACGGGCGCCCAGAGTCCCCAGGGCAGCGTCGAGACGGTCCCCGACGACGACAGCAGCTGCGACGATACGATGGACCTCGACGAGGCCGAGGAGACCGACGAGGCCAAGAGGGATCGCGACGAGGCCGAGGAGAACACGCCGGAGGACCTGTCGACGAGCCAGCCGCAGCTGGGCGACGACGAGCCCGGGATGGGTGTCGGCGTCGGCGTCGGCGTCGGCGTCGGCGTCGGCGTTGGCGTCGGCGTCGGCGGACTCGGCACCGGTGGACTCGGCGGACTCGGTACCGGTGGACTCGGCGGACTCGGCGTCGGAAGGCTCGAGGCCAAGCCCTCCCTCGTCGGCGACCTCATGGAGAAGTTCGGCCTCGGCAATATCGCCCAGTACTCCGAGGCCTATCGGCAAGCTCTCCAAGAGAACCACCGGAGCGGCTTCATCAAGGCCGAGTCGACGGCGAGCCTCGCCAACTCTCTCAACAACAACAAGGAGAAGAATAGCGGACTGTCGCCCGGCGGCTTCGGCACGACCAACGCGGCCAACATGTTCTCGGGGCAGGGGTTCCCGAGAGCCGGCGGCCCGGACTTTGGCGGCCTCTGGCTAC
The DNA here is from genome assembly GCF_000503995.2 of Ceratosolen solmsi marchali. Taxonomy (NCBI): domain Eukaryota; kingdom Metazoa; phylum Arthropoda; class Insecta; order Hymenoptera; family Agaonidae; genus Ceratosolen; species Ceratosolen solmsi. The sequence goes on along the minus strand of NW_011948426.1, from coordinate 4,756,747 downwards.
CGAGCCCCCACTACCTCGAGGGTAGCGAGTTCAGGAAGGCCAGCAAAGCCGCGAGCTCCGGCCTCGCCCTCCAAGGCCTACCGAGCCCCCTCCTTAAGAAGGAGCGCAGCGGACGTAACGACACCTGCGAGTACTGCGGCAAGGTCTTCAAGAACTGCTCGAACCTCACGGTCCACAGGCGCTCCCACACCGGCGAGAAACCCTACAAGTGCGAGCTCTGCTCCTACGCATGCGCCCAGAGCTCCAAGCTAACGAGGCACATGAAGACTCACGGGAGGCACGGCAAGGACACGTACAAGTGCCGCTTCTGCGAGATGCCGTTCTCGGTGCCGAGCACCCTCGAGAAGCACATGCGCAAGTGCGTCGTCGTCGTCCAGCAGGGCCCGAAGCTTGGACTACCCTACCCC
>NW_011948426.1:4718840-4751340 GCF_000503995.2 Ceratosolen solmsi marchali | reverse complement strand
TAACCGGCCAACGTTTCCCCAATACTTTTTGTCTCTAAATCATAGTCTGTTAGTCACTTAGACTCTTCGTATCCGTTTATCCTTATTATTTATTATTGTTACATTTCTTTTCATTTTTTTTTCATTTTTTTTTCATTTTTTTTCATTTTTTTCATTTTTTTCATTATTTTTTCATTTTTGTCACCAATGTGATAATTAATTGATGGCGTGGTTATTGGGGGAAATGGACGACATCTGATTTCCAAACAAGTGTTAGTATGATATTCAGAATCCTGTCATTCTCCCCTACTTTAGAGCGAGCTCCTTGACGTGCCGAGAAACGCGATGCGTCAGTGTATGTCGAATTGCCTGCCATAAGGGGCAAAAACTACTGGGGTGCCAATATAATAATGATACATTATACGTCCCGTAATGTGAATATTTTTATTTTCCGTGGTAACTGTAGTATCCAATATTTGCAAAGGATGACTATTATCGTTGACAATGAAAATTAATATATGAGCACGAGCATGGTTTATTATTATCAAGATTTATCAACTTTATAACTATATTCCGATAGCCGCTGGCCGTCGCGCATTATTAAAAATATAATCGCTTGCCATTATGTTTATAATATACAAGAAGGAAGAAATTTATCGGCCATTGAACCGAAGTGCCAGTATGCTGATTATCATTTGCTTTTTCAACGCGAACTTTATTTTATTCACTACAACGCAACAACAATCGATTGTTATAATACAAGTAAGTATAACTTTACGAATAAATATCTATATTTTTATTCATTCATTTATTTATTTATTTATTTATTTATTTATTTATTTTTTTTTTTTTTTTAAATAATACAAAGATCAGATAGAGATTTATTTGTCTAAGCTATTATAATTTTATTCTTATTATTATACGAACGTGGATATAATGTCGAGTGACTGCACCGAGAGAAAACTTAAAAGAATACGTAGATCGACTACATTATAAAGAGATTAAATCGTAAAATTAATTACTACGTAACCGACGATCGTGTGTCCTTCGTGGTGAAAAAAAATAAAGTCGATGTGCCTTTTATGACTTAAACGTGAAACTGAAATAACTGACATCATAAGCGAATTATGTATTCTCTCGGACGAATGGATCATACCGATGAGGCATTATTAATAAGAAAAAATGTCTGCAAAAATCGTCGCCGTTAATTCATGATTTATTAAAGCTGAAAAGAGAATGATGAAACTACTGTTTGAACGTATTACCGATCGTTTTATTTAATTTTTTATATGAAATCTCATCTTGCCATCGCTTGTTCGCGTCGACATTAATGAAACAAGCGAAAAAGCAAGTCGTATTATTTAATGAACTCGGCTGACAAAATTCTTCCAGCGCGGAGATGAAATATGCTCTTTTATTTTATAACGCGGAATACCGTTTAGCTAATGTGCTTTCCCACATTTTGTAACTTAACGTGCTTATCAATTACGAAGGATAGGAAATGTCAAAATCACTTGGTCGCCGATGATCAAAACTTTCCTAATAATACTAAATTAATCTTGGCCGTGAAGTGATGTAAAGGGGAGCTTAAACAACATAGATAAAAAGAATTAATACATAATAGAAATGAAAGATAAACTATCGCTGTGAAATTTTTGAATAAATTATCGTAAATAACATTGGGCGTAAATAATAATGAACAACTCGTCATAATCATAGAAAGCTTTGAACATTCGTTAATCCTTAATAGTTAGAAATTATTTTATTGAATTTAAACAAAATTTCTTCAATCATATTACATGTTTTATTAATTGTTACTAATTCTTAATTATCGCAGTCTTGCATCACACTTGAGCGCTTTTAAATGAAATCAGTAGCTCGTAGCTTTGTTTCATTTAAAATTATTGATTACGCATTTCACGATTATGTTATATGAAATTCACGTCGATTCGGTTTACGCATCTGCGTACCGCCAATCACTGCCTTTTCTTCGTTACACGAGCATTGGTTTTTCTCAATTATATATTTATGAGAAAAGTATTTGACAACACTCGAATGCTTAAATTATGACGAATAAATAAAAGATAAATTGTCCGTAAACATCTAGACTGACTCGCTCGTAAATATAATATACATCGTATCTATAATTATTGGTTAAGAACGTAAAATAATCTCATTATATTTGTAAATATTTTTAAACTTACGTCCCTCCCACACGTGTACGCATACATTGTCACAGAAACGAAATAGCTTAATAATTATTTAAATTTATAAGGAAAAATTAACAAACTATCTTATTTTACGATCTATAAATTGGATAAAAAATTTTATTTAAGCCGTTTATCTAATGCTAAAGAAAAAAAAAATGACAATTACAATGACAAACGAATGGCTTACAATTAATAAAGTGATTTTGTTAACAGTCGCGGGTTCTCTTAAATATAACAAATGATGCATCAGCAGAATTTCGAAAATTTACCGACATTGCGGACTTTAATTTCCTGTCATTAAAAATGTAAGACTCAGAGAACCCAGTGTTGTTCGCGGTATAACGCTGGTAATTGTTCTTGCTGAATGCATTGATTAAGTACTTGTTGTACATGTTGGAAATAATCTGCATTGCGGCATCATTTGTCCTTAGCTAATCTAATAATTTTTAATTGCTGATAATAAATATTGCGAACATAATTGTGCGTTTTGTATAAAACCTTTCGCATCTATCGGCAATTTGTCCATTCTAAACAATGTGATAAACGAGTGAATAAGCAATGGGAATATCTATTGAATGGTATAATCGAGAATCTTATGAAGAAAAAGATATGCGTCCGACGTACATTTATATCTTTGCTTGAGTATGTGTTAGATTTCCAATACTTTTCAAGCCGTTCATAAAATCGTTAATTAACTTTTACAGTATCTTCCCACAAATGTCTGTCGCAAAAACTCAGCCATGACTAATGGGTGATAAAGCACCATCCCGTGTCTTTTATTCTAATTTACGTTCCTCATTCGAGTACTTTAAGCAACGAGAAAAAGTATTTGCAATAAAATCGTATGAACATTGTTGATTGACAATTTGACGTCTTAAATTTAGTCCCATTCAAGCCCACTTCAATGGAAAGACTATTATTAAGGAAAACTCGAAAGTTTTGCTCGACTATTCCATAAATTTATTGTTATCTTTCTCCTCTCCTCTACTTGACTTCTTATTATTTTTCTTCTTTATTTTTCTTTTTGTTTTTTTCTTTTTTTTTCTTTTTTTTTATAACTTTATCACTAGTATTATTATGCAGAAATACCCTAGTATTTTCACCTCCGACTTTCTCCAATCTCCGTCTCTCTCTCTCTCTCTCTCTCTCTCTCACTCACTCACTCTCTCTGTTCATTCTTATCTCTATCCACAGATTATCTCATTGCTTCTCAATTTCTCTTTTCATCTATCCTTTTCAGTTTCCCCAAGTTCCAACATTAATGCCGTCATTCCTTCCACTTGTTTTACTCATAAGTTAACTATCTTCTCTTTATTATATACTTACTTCATCTTCTATGTTCGATGAGCTTTTATAAATCGTGTATATATCAAACTATATATTTTACGAATAAAAATTATTATCATTTTATAAACAAAAATTATTATTATTATTATTATTATTATTATTATTATTATTATTATTAGCCTTAGCATAGGATGAATAAGATTTCTGTAAAAAATATTATTAGTACCAAAGTAAATTGTATTGTAAACGATATAATTAAGCTCCTGAGATTAATTATTTATATTAAAATAGTGAAATAATAATTTCCCATTAAAGAAATCTAATAATTTTTGAATTTCAACATTAATACACGTAAAATTATCAATATGGTATGACTAAATAAACTATAATGTTTGTAATTATGTTTTAATACTAACCACTAGAAGTTATAAGTAAACAAATTTAGTTTACTTGTATTATATTGCTATATCCCATCAATATTGAACTATTAAATTTTTTTCTATTTACTTACAGACTTCATAGTTTCTTCAAATTGACGAATACATTAATAATTTGTCACATTAAAAGTACTAAAAGTATGTTGCATACATTAGAAAACAAGTGACAACACCTAAGAGAAATATTATCTTTTTCAAATACTTGTTAATTCTAAATAAATGACGTGATAATGTATTTCATTCTTTTTTCTTTTTTTTTTTAAACTCAGTAATAAACTGATTTTTCAAATGATTATTATTATAACGAATTAACGTTAAAGATATTTCAATTGAACATGACTGATAAAGTTGACTTATTGCTTGAATACTCTGTGATATAACTTGTCAAATAGTAATAATAACTATTGTTATTATTTTTATTTATAAATATTGAATAATCGACACTTGGAATTAAATTACCAAAATGCGGCATATAAGTGATAATATTAATAATTCAAATGAAATACCTTTGAAAAGTAATATGAAGAATATAATTAATAAAGGGTAAGCTTTCATATTTTGAAGATTATTAATATCGAATTTGTTATCGTGAACTTCATTGTACTTCCTTTAACAATCAAATTAGCAGGAACAACTTTGCTAGAAAATGAATTAAAATTCCTCGTTTCGTATCACCGATGAATACAATTATCGCATAATTATTCGATAGCCCACTGCACTCATTTAAATAAATTAATATTTTCTAGATAATTTTAAATAACAAAATTAAGAAATATTGAATTTGGTTTGTTTTTTTTTCTTTTTTTTTTTTAATAATCATCAGAATTGAAACGACCGAGCGTTGCTCTGATCCTTTATCCTTTTTCTTCAAAATTAGTTTTTCATTATAGTATAATATATTTATGCTCATAGAGAAAATATACTTCCTAATCATAATTTCATGCCATAAATATCGCAAATAACATACTATAAACTAAAGCCAAATCATCTTGTAGACAATTAAAAGAGAGAGAGAGAAGAAAAAGAACAAAGCAATATCAGCGCTTCTCGTACCAATAGAAATAGATAAATATTAATGTTGTCGCACAATGAAAATCGAAACAACGATAATTCAAAAATTTTGGGAAATAACGCACTGTCGCCGGGGGCAATAAATCAGCTCCAAAAATGTCTTGGAAGGCTTTGGCAATCTTGGCTGCTCCGTGTCTCGAATCCGCGCACTTCCACGGCAAGGATCTATAGCGAAGTCTTCGCCGATGCGTTTCGCCCGTTCGCCGGGGATCCCGAAGTTGGAACAATGCCGTTGATTTTTGGCCGACGCCATTGTTCCGGTCCACATTCATCCGTCAAGTGGCACTCCGACTCCCTCCCACCTCCCAAAATCCCAACCAGTCTACTCGCGGCGCAGCACACGCTCGCACACCAACTCCTAGCCATGGAAATCGCCATCATCGCTTCAATTGTCGGCCAAAGCTATAAGCGCACATTGTTATCCTTGAAAATTTAATATTTTCTTCTTTTTTTTCTTTTTCTTCAAATACAGCATCCGCGTTTAACCTCAATCTGCCGAAAATCAACCGACAGAGTACAGCCGTTAAAAACTCTAAAAAATTTAAAAAATTAAAAACTTCTCTCTGCCGATAGATCTTCGCCATAGATTACCCGAAGGGATTAACAAAGCCGAACGGCCGGCGGAGCTTCGATCTTGGTGGAAGCCTCGTCCCGGGCAATTTTTCCAGCGCGCGTAATCCGCGAGCTCGACGTCCTAATCCAGGCAGAAGCGCGATCGCCCATCTTTTGGCGAATAGCGAGTGGCGCGCGATTACGGGACTGCGGAGTGAAATCCGTCCGCGTCAATTGTTTAGCGTGGAGCGCGAGTCCTCGCTGAATGAGCGTTAACCGGGCTGACGTCGGCACAATGGCGGACACTAATCTGCACGTCAAGAGCAGAGGTGTCCCCGCCCGTCTTCTATCTCAACCTGCTGCCCCCTCTCACGGCCCCGGACCTGTCGCCTTCCCAGCAAAATATGTCAACTGCCTACGCGCGACTATACGGACACTCGTAAATACGCGCTTTGGGAGCACCGAGGGTGAAAAGCCTCTCTTCCTCACACCCCCCCCCTCTCTATATATATATATATATACATATATATCACTGTTCAAAGAAACTCCGCCCTCGCAAGCAGACAACTCGCGCGAATGACTCGGACATCAATTACCAGTAATTTAGGAACGAAGGGTAAACTTCGCGGATATGTGGAGCTTCGTCTCTCTCTTTTGCTGTTGCTGCTGCTGCTGCTGCTGCTGCTGCTGCTGTTGTTGTTGTTGTTACTGCCGCTCGCATTGAGAGATGATGTACGCGTAACTACACTGTATAAACACTGACGTATACTGTTAACGATTTAACTTGTCGACTTGACTCCATGGTACGCTAACACACAAATACCATCTCGTTTTATTCGACAAGAACTGTGATCCAGGATATAGTATGTTTTTGAGATACAAAATGCCCATTATTAACCCACAGCTACGTGCAATTGATTGTGCTATTCATCTCAAAACAATTATGTACATTAGCATTTTTAGTCTTAATGCTAATTCCTAATTGTATGTAGATTTGTCTTGTACGCGACAAATTCTTCAGTGCCCTGGAACACATGGAGTTTCTGTACTTGTGAATATAATAAGTAAGGAATCAAATTCTTAATGTTTCGAGTAAATATACTTTTATGAATTTCAGTAGCCTGACAACTTTGACGTAGGATTCCATTATCGTGAGAAATTGTATAGATTCGATAATTGACATCGTTATTACCAAAGGCACATAAGCCATTGTGATGGAGAGAAAGAATCAAATTCCACGTATTGCTCTTGCACAACTAACCATTCATTATCTCAAATATGTTACTAATCAAAGAATAATAATGGATCTTCGTCCAAAAACCTTTACTCGCCGGTTTATATGCGGCCATTCACTTATATTTACATATCGGCGTTGCATAGTGTAAATATATTGCAATCGCAATACCTCGTTTGAGTATTAAACAGACCTTTTCAAATATTATACTTTGTAAAAATATTTTATAACTATTGCAACAAGAATTTATTGAAATGTATGTCGAGAGAATGGTTATGCATCCGTCTGCGTGTGTGCGTATGCGTGTGAATAAGCATCAAATATTAATCAAATATTCGTTTCAAATAGAATTATCGTACACAACTACCACTACAACTGCAATAAAACATTTTGAAACTAACGTTCTTTTAATGTTCGTTAATACATTGACTGTCAAATTCCAAATAGACGAACTTTTATTAAATTCGCAATGTTCGCGATGCCTTCATTTTCTCATCATCCCAATATTTCGAAGGAATATTATATCTCAGACTGTCACTACTCTCCATTAATATTTATTTTAATTATTTACTTTGCTATTTATTTTGTATATATTTATTTATAATCTATTACTTACTACCATCTTCTGCTTTCTAATCAGTTTTATTTATCCAACCGTACGCAATCATAACATTTACAATAAACCATTTCATCGAGTTACATTTACGTAATACAACATTTTCCTTACAATATAAGCTTTACGTAAAATTATTTATTATTCCCTTTGTATATTAATTATATTAGTCTTTAGACTGCCCGGCATTACTATAATATTACAATAAATTTCCTTGCAAAAATATCGGATCTATTATTGGCATTGCAAATTGTTCTGTCATTTTTATAAAAATCATTAATGATATTGATAACGATTTGTTACACTGTTATTAAAAATTATGGATTTATCATACTTGTTAGAAATTACGAGTCCATTGATCGTTTGCTGCGTAAAATAAGCCGACGGAGATACTTCAGAATTTTGCACCTACATTACCTCAACCCGTCAGACCCGTAGGCACGATCGTGATAGCTGCTTTTAGGCGGTACAGTTCGTTTCAAAAGTCACACATCGTCTACATTTGCCAATTCTAATCTTGCAAATTTACTCGCTTACAGTTCTCTTCCATACTTCATTAATAATTCTAAATATTATAATAATGGAAATTTCAGCTTGGGGATTAAATAATAATACACGACAAATTGCTGGGACACGATTACATGGTATGGTTATTAAATATTTTCATTATAATCCATCGTGCTCCATTATGTTTCTAAATGAGTTTTTCACGTGCAATAACGATACGAGAACACATTAATATTGAAATAATCCTTTAATCTCCTTTATTGATTTTCTTTATCTGCCTTATAATTAATTAATCATACAATAAAAATAGACAAATAAATAGACAATAAATTTTTGGCCATTTTATTATATATTCTTTTAATATAAAGTAATAATAATAATAATGAAAGTAGCACTGTTATGTATTAAATTAAAGATATTTACTATTTTGACGCGCGAATGAGAGGAACAAAATTATTGGGTTTTCAATAATTTTCAAATAGCAATTTCACATTTCTTTAATGTAATACACAAGCAGCGCTTGATAACATTAATATAAGCGTGTGAAGGTTAAAAAAAAAAACAAAAAAAATCGCCCCAACAGGCCCGAGCAATGCTGAAATCTCAATGCAATTTGGAACTTTACTAGCTGGCGGAATTAGTCGACCGTTGAAGCAGATAAGCAGACGACACGACTGAAAACGATTGTACGGATTAGAAGGCGACAGATCTCGAAGTGAAAATAGTTATATCTATTTTCACTCAAGGGATTTATCATTACACACCAGTCCTGTAAGAGAGCATAAATTACAAACATGTTCATCAATTCAACAATTTCAATTATTAACAACAATAAGAACAATAATAACGATGATGATGACTATGACGATAATAGTAATAATAACAATAATAACAATAATAACAATAATAACAATAATAACAATAATAGCAATAATAATAATAATAATAATAATAATAATAATAATAATAATAATAATAATAATAATAATAATAGAAAATCGGGAGAAATGATCTTGTTAAGGGTGAAGTGGCTTAATACGTCTTGTTTGAGTGCTTGGAATGAAATTAATTTGAATCTCATCATAAGTCATACCTCTACTTCATTATCATGAAGATTTTCCTTTTCAAAAGGGACAACTAGTAAGAGAAATAGGAAAGAGGAGCATGTGAAGAAAGTTGAGTTTGAATAATTCAAAACCAGTTATCAGCTCCTTCGTACAATTAAATGTATTATTATCATGTATTTCGAGAATGAAGTTGTGGGATAAAAAGACACGTGAAGCAGTGTCGAATGAAAAACTGATCCCTCGTATATGGTTGACGTAATCGTAAATAAGATACATCGATAGCGATTGTAATTTCAATGGATTGCTTGTCTACGCTTTATTATAATATACTTAAACGTTCTAACGGCGGTTAATTAAAAATTCTTTATATGCGTAAAGCGCGATTCATTAAGCAATCGCCAATGCAGGATTGATTAACCGACGTATATAGCTTAAAAAAATTTTTGCAAAAACATTGCCTCGGAATGTACCGACATATTCCCCGCAATGGATAATGATAAAAAAGCAAAAATCCAAAAATTTGCTTTACCATTTGGGTGGTCCGTCTATCCTACGTTAAAATATAAAAAATACTAATGGAAAATCTGAACTTGGATGGAGATATTTATAGGTATGAGGAGAGATCGTAGACAGGGATCGCGAAATTGGTAAAACAATAGTCGAAGTAAACGCCGCTATTATCATCGGAGGAGCCGTCTTCTCAATGCATTTACACATTGTTCTTGAATATTAATGTGTTGGCATAACGAATCGGGAGCCGAATTTGTAGTCGTGGGGGATAGAGAAACAAGACGGACAATACTTACCCGGCATTGGTTACTGAGCGCTCGGAGGATTTTCACCCCCTTCCCGAGAGCGAAGGGTCAGACAGAATATCGGACTGATGGAAGGGTGGCTTTGACCAATCGGGCGCGAGGGTTGGCCGTGACGCTTAACTGACCAATCGACTGCCTCTTGAATGCTCGAGCGTGGCATTTCTCGCCTCGGCGTGGTCGTCCTTACCTAAATCGTCGAACCTCCACTGCGGATTGCTATTCTCCATATAATTAGCGCTTACATGTTAATAATAATAATAATAATAATAATAATAATAATAATAATAATAATATGAATATGAATAAGGGCACCGATTGGATTTATCAGAGCCGTGTGTCATGCACACCGAATGCTTTACCGTCTCACTCTACACGTAGGTTTGATAATTCAACGGCCGTCGGACTCCTTTCCAAGTTGTTTGTCGTACGAGACGCCGTACGAGCTCGTAATGCCTAATTACCATGAGCGAATGATCTTACGCTTAGACGTCCGTGCGCTTTAATAATTGTTGAGATATGTTTAAATGGACGAGCTGTAAAAAATTTCGAGCTTTGCGACTTTGGGTAGAATAGTATTAAAAGTACGATTAAATCGACAGTTGGATAATTTTAGGAAGCATGAATAATACGAAATTCGAGACAAAGTAAGAAAGCATAGTTATATATAGTCTGGTAAGAACGAAAAAAGATGGAATACAGGAAAAATATTATTCTCTCTCTCTCTCTCTCTCTTTTTTTTTTTTTTTTTTTTTTTTTTTTTTTTTTTTTAAACTTCTACATAGCACTACAAGCCAATGTATTCATTAATTTATTAAATTCAACAAATTCGCATTCCTAGAGTCACTAACAATAGATGAGCCGAATCGAATATTCTCTCCGACCTATTACTACCTGCGATACATCCAATTAGGAGAAAACAGGCGAATAGTGGTGCAATTAATATCGAGGCATTGAGCGAAATATTTCGTTACGGCAAACTCGCACGAATACGAGATCGATTTGACAAAAGATTAAAACAAAAAAACTACAAAACAAAAAACAACAAAAAAAAAAGGAACCTATAAGCAGAAAACTTTCTTTAAAGTTACGTTACAATTTGCACAGGTGAAATAAAAACAAAGAACTAAAAATATCGCGTTTTCCGTGAATGGCCAAAGCATAACAAAAGGAAGAGAAGGGCGCATTAGGTGGTGGGAGTATGGGGTCGGGTGATGGTGATGGTGGTGGTGGCGTCGGCGGCGGCGGCAGTAGTAGCGGGGTGCTGAGGTTTGTTGTGGGGCGAGGGGCGAGGGGGGAGGAGGTAGAGAGGTGCAAGGGAGTATATTTATATAGTCGCTCTATAGTGATGTCGGATAGGCAGTCTGTCTCGCTCCCACCCTCCCGTCCTCTCTCATTCAGTTTCCATTTCTCTCTAGCACGCTCGCTTACTCACTCGCGCCCTCACCCCCGACCTCAACTCGCTCGCTTCTCTCAACTGGACAGATAATAATGATGACGGTTCGGTGTCTGTATAGCACGAATGAATAGTGAGAACGACCGAGATTCGGAGAATGAGAGGAGCGGAGCAAAGGGACGAGGAGAAGACGAGAGAACTCTGTTAGTGTGACGATATTTGCAATATCTATAAGGGCATCATCACTCCTGAGATAAAAATTTTTTTTGCGCTTCATAGCCCGCCGATACGCTTTATCGCGTGAATAACATGTTGCGTCGCGGATGGCATTTAAAAATGACTTCAATCATCGACTGTCGATAATCTAAAATTATAAATAATAAATACTCTTATAGATTGTTTATTTTGTTTTTATTCATCTTTTTGTCTTTTGTTTTTCCATTTTCTTTTCTTCTTCATCTTCCTTTTCTTTTTTTTCTTTTTCTTTTAATTGCAATCTAACGCGTACGAGCGAGCTCCTCGACTTATAATAATTGCAGCGTTCAAGTACCATTAAGCTGTGGAAGCCTAAAAATATAATGGATATGGTAGGATCCGATGGAAGTTCGTATATTACTTAATGCAACATTTACTACGACATGGGACTACGACGTGGATTTGAGAAGTGGAAGGAGGCAAGAGTTTAGCGCAAACAAATGCTTAGCTCATTATTATACACAGAGAGGGGACAAGTGGACTTAAACGCTCGGCTCGTTTCTTAAAAGCAATACAACATGCGTAAAAAGATATTTTTATTTTTTATCACGCGCAAATGTGGTACGAGCGCGCGTTAAACAGAAAAATGAAGGAAAAAACAAAAACAAAAACAAAAAAAATGGGGCGAACGATTAAGTGGAATCACAATAGAAGCGCATTTGCCAGTCTCGATAAATTACCGACTTGGGAAGCCATGCGCGAGCTGTTGAAAAAAAAAAAAAAATCGCTTTGCACATATTCATTTCATTATCGCCGGCTGAGAAGCTATAATTTTTAATATATCATGACATGCGAATAGGTAGGGAGATAAGAAAAATGAGCACGCGCGCGCTAATTCGCACGTCCGATCGAAGGGATCGAAAGGATGCTTTTTCTGATCCTGGCTATTTTCATCCTATTGAATATGTAAGCTGAGAGCGGAGTGGAGGAGGGCGATAACTTGTTACTCGCTCGTTGCGCTAATCGAAACTTGTTTTTCCTTCTTTTATTTTCTCTCGTACGTCAACGTGGCAGTCTTAAAAACGCCAGATAAAGATATCTGAAAGTTATTTGCGCTAAGAGGGTGGGCGAGCTTGAGTGTGGGAGCGGAGAAGGTCGCAAGCGCCGGGCGGCGGGGGGGTTGGGCGAGGTAAGGAGGGGGGAGAGGGGTGCGGCGGAGGCACGGCGGAAGGAGGAAGGAGAAAGGCAACTCGCGCGCGCCTCGGAGGGTGGGTTATACATTTGAGTACATAAATGTATGTAACATTGAGTTCGTGTTAGAGTGGGCGTCGGCCATCTTGTCCGGTGGGTATTGACCGAGGCGACGACCGCCAACGCCGCTGTCGCTACGCTCAAGAGGCTCGCGTAGACGGGGCGAAAAGTGAGACCGAGGCCGAGCGAATGCAACAACTCTCTACCCCCCATGCCCCTCAACCCACCCACCCACACCACCCGGAACCGACCCACCCCGGCAGCCGCCACCGCCATCTCGTTCATCCCCCTCTCCTACCCCCTGCGACTCAATCGCCGCTAGCGAGATGCTAATTGCACGTGTATAAGTTGCATCTACTTGGTGTCCACGATTATCCCCATTCACCCCACCCCCACCCACCCCATCCCCCCAAATCCGTGGTCTCTTTGTCGGTATTACATCGCGTCCCGTAGAATGTCGGTTGACTTTGGACTTTGGGTCCAGCTTACCGGCGAACGACATCGGCGATCAACGGATTCACGGTCACGAACCAAAGTGTTGCATAAATGATTTGCCGTTTACACAAGCCGCCGGACTTTTATAAAATTCTGTTGAAATTGCGGGGGATCCGAGCCCTTGACCCAACGATACGATTATCCTACGAATAGAAATGGAAAATGGTGGGCTCGCAGCGAGGAAGCGATTAAATTTTTCTTGCCAATCGATAATTAAGAAACGACGCGTCGGCACGTACTACGCTACGTACTACTAACCACCACCACCACCACCGCCCCTCCGCAAATTAACTGTAAGCGGTGAGTAGATGGGCCGAAAGTATAAAATGAATGCGTACATCGTAAAGCGTAAGATCGACTCTTAAGCGCTCGACGGAAGATTCACGAGCTGTACGAAAGTAAAAAAAAAATGCAAAAAGCCGTCTGTCATTAATTTCAAGCGATACAGGAGCACGAGAGACAGGAGAAGGCGGCGCTCGACGACGTAAAATAAAAATATTCCTGCAGCGTCCGGTCTGTTTCACCGGCTGTGAATTTTCTATTTCCGTACCGTCATCTCCCTGTCCGCCTCTCCCCCATCCCCCTCACTACCGACCCAATCCAACCCCCCTCCACCGTACCCGGCCCTTCCACAGCCCGCGACGATCTCACGATATAAGCCGTCGTACATTGATCTCGAGGCCAGAAACGATCTTAAAATCTCTCCGCGACGTGACTCGGACGCGCGCCGCCTGTCAACTTTTCACCTCCCCGTCGAGGTGTAGGCACGTGCCCCAGAAACTCGTTTTCCTCTTCCCATCTTGTTTTTCCTCTTTCTTCTAACCCACCCACCCATCCGCTACCGCTGATCTTCTTCCTCTCTCACACACACGCGGGTACGCACAATGATTTATTTATGCTGGCGAGTATCGCAAGTGCGGAGAGGCGCAGTGTTTACGAACGATAATTTCCATTGGCGTTGCCAACTCCCGTTATCGTAAAGCTTATGCACTCGTGCAAATTCCAGTATTTGCCCAAGGAATGAATAGTAATTGGTTTTGTTATGGATCTTCCAGCTTTAATAGGGACGTCGCGTGATACAAGAGCTTTCTGAATTTAATAATAATAATAATAATAATAATAATAATAATAATAATAATAATAGGAGAAGAAAAAACAAATGAGTTCTTCACCTCACGCATAACTGAAATTCTTAACAATGTAGCTTGAGATTATTAAGGTCAGGCCTATTAAAATTTATCTGCCTCGTGTATCTCACCAAGGTCGCGATAAATAAATAATCCCAGCGACTCACCTTTTATTTTCACTTTCTTGTTAAATCCAATTGAACTTTTCATAATTGACTGGATGAAGGCTACGCTGACGTCGGCTTAGCGATATTTATTAGTTAAATTTTACATTTGGTATTCTTAGTCATACGCATTGGTGCGAATAGAAAAAGTGAAATTGCTTCGTACATCAAATGCTTAATTAATATAATAATTTGCTCACCAATTTTTGCGACGAATGCTAATGAACGGGATTTGAATTAACGAAATATTGCATTTGCGCGAGTAATAATTAAACGTAATTTCAAATTCTTAACGGTAAATTAAATGAGTGTGGTTGAGTAAGGGAAAGCCGGGACAGTGGAAACAACTTTCTTTTTATATTCCCTTTTATTTGCCCGGCTGCTTTTGATTGCGATAAAATGCATGACGCTTACGCCTCGATTGAAACGCTGACCTACGATCAATAATATCCTTGATCAAGTATTGAGGTTTCGTCTAGTGTATAGTCCTCATAGCGTTTATTTTTTGACTTGCATCCGCCGACTATAATTTCACTGGATTTTTGCTCTTTAAATGCTGCTCCGTCCTATCTGGAATGAAATGCCAACGACATTATAGCGAGGCGAGTATTCGTCCGTAATAATAATGATAATAATAATCATTATTTTACTGGCTATTCTAAGTATAATTATAAGACATTTATGTTATATTTATATAATAATGATAATAATAATTAAAATCATAATGGTAATTGTTATTGTTATTATTATTATTATAATATGTTCTTATAACTGTAATGATAAAAGTCACGGCGGGTCATATTTTTCAAAGCTGCGGCAAAGTATTATTTAAACAGGACGGAGCTAAATTTGTCATACTCTACGTTTCGTTCATAAACACTTTATCAAAAATTACCTAGCGAGGTACTTGAACAATTGTTAAATAATAATCCGCTGACTCTAGGCAAGCTTCACTCCACGATAGATAAAATATTGTGTTACCTGCAGATCAAAGTTAACATTTAATTACATTCCGTAGAGACTAAAGACCGTTTCAATGGAAGTTCGGTGTTTAAAGATTTTAGCAAATTATGCTCGGCTTAACGTATAATGGCTGCTTTTGTCTGGATTTTAAATTTTTCTACCTACGCACACTAAAGCCTACTAATATTAGTTGGCGGGCCAATGAATTTCACGATGCATCAGCGACAGAACCAAATTACTTTCTATCGAACGCGGCGTCGCGTTCCCAGGCACAAGGATAAGAGAACAAAGTGTACGGCGTATGTGCCCAGCCGCCCACGACTCCCACTGTCATAAACTATAAAATTGACCGAAACAGCGTAACTCGATTCGCGGAGTTCTTCTTCTACTTCTTCCACGGGGATGTAAACTTTACGCTCGCAACTTCGAGTGGGAGGCGGCCGCTGGGCGAAGGGGAATTCCGGCGTTATTCTTACAAAGTATATTCAGTGGTTGAGCGCG
Organism: Ceratosolen solmsi marchali; assembly: GCF_000503995.2. Lineage (NCBI taxonomy): Eukaryota > Metazoa > Arthropoda > Insecta > Hymenoptera > Agaonidae > Ceratosolen > Ceratosolen solmsi. Next base: position 4,735,479 of record NW_011948426.1, on the reverse strand, counting down.
CCGGACGTAAAAATTCCAACCGGCCCCGACGCATACGCGCCAAGCTCGCGAAGAACGCCGTTGGCGCGTCTGCGTCCACGGGGAAACGAAAGAAGAATGAGCGCGACGAAGAGGGAAACAGAACAAGACTCTAATTCACGCTCGGAATTTCTCGCGAGCCGTGTATTTTAAGGCAGGCAACAAAGCTAAAATTCCACCCTCGCCCGAGTCCACCTACGCTCACCCTCCGCGTCTCATCTCTTTCAACCCTTTCTCTCCCTCTCTCTCTCTCTCTCTCTCTCTCTCTCTTATTTTATCCGTGCATTCTCGCATTACCACATCCTCCCTCGCTCGCTCCACCCTCCTCCCTCAACTTCCGACCCTACGTCTCTGTCTCGCTCTAGCACGTGCGCGCGCCCACACACTCTCTCTCTCTCTCTCTCTCTTTCTCTCTCTATCTCTCTCTCGTTCTACCCCCAACTCCCTCGCCGACTGCACTGCAAGGTACTCGGGCTGGTCGACGTTGTGTACTATAGTGCCTGTAGATATAAAGGTTGTTCAGCCACACGGACTCGTCGAAAGAGGAGGCAAGCCAGAGTGTGAGAGACAGAGAGAGAAAGAGAGAGAGAAAGATAAAGGCAGACTATAGTACACAACGTCGACCAGCCCGAGTACCTTGCAGTGCAGTCGGCGAGGGAGTTGGGGGTAGAACGAGAGAGAGATAGAGAGAGAAAGAGAGAGAGAGAGAGAGAGAGTGTGTGGGCGCGCGCACGTGCTAGAGCGAGACAGAGACGTAGGGTCGGAAGTTGAGGGAGGAGGGTGGAGCGAGCGAGGGAGGATGTGGTAATGCGAGAATGCACGGATAAAATAAGAGAGAGTGAGAGAGAGAGAGAGAGAGAGAGGGAGAGTGAGATAGCAAAGGCAAATAGAGAACGACGGCGGCAAACTCCAGAGAGCCGCTGTTGCACAGAGGAGAGAGCCTCGGCCGTCGCAAGGGTTCCTTCGACCCTTAAGGGGTTGTGGCTAGGATCCACAGTCCCTCGTCGACCGACCCCCCTCCTCGTCTTCGACTAGCCCGTTGGCCACCCTCGCCAGCCCCAGCGCACCTCGAGCCCTTGCTAGCAAACCTACGCTCCGCAAGCCGGCGGCCATTTTACTACCCTCCTACCCCACCTACCCACCTCCCCTCAACCCCACACCCAACTACCACAGCAGCCATACCACGCTCCTGTCATTATTCGCACGGGAGCGTAATCTCTGGCCCGGAAGTCCGAACTCGCGTCTCGAGCTGATCTCGAGATTCGGCCGCCCAATTATCACAAACAGCCTATTCAGTAATAAGTGAATTGTCGTCGCTGACGCTCCTCTCTTCGCTATGACAAGCCACAGTCTCGTAGGCCTCTATCACCCATCAACATTTCCTATCCCGAGCATTTTCCGCAACAATTAAACCGGAGATTTTTGTTTGGTTTACGAAATAGCGACGATTACGTCGTAAGAAGCAGTAAGATCGATCGGTTTTACCAACTTTAATCATAATGAATCCCCATAGGATGAACAATGGAAATAATTAAACGGTAAATTACCCGAAAATCCACTAGTTTTCTTATAATTACGAATATCATTAAACGAACGTGTGATTAATTATAAATTGCCCATTATTATATCAATATTTAGATACGCAGGATGCTGGAGACAAAAGACTTTTGTAATAAGAACTATGTTTTAATGCTGTAGCCGTTGAAGTCTCGGTAACGATCAATATTCAAAATAAATCTCATCCGCGTAGGGTAGAAACTTCGGCGAAATTCCATACTAATCGAGGGAAAAAAAAAATTCTCCCAAGCTCTCCATTTATTCTCATTATCCTATTGATTGTGTAGGCTACGTCAAAATGCGTATCTGGTCAACATTGGTTGCGATGCAACAATTTCGTCATTTCGGCGTTGCGCGAACAGCCCAGTGTATCCCCGGCACTTCTCGTGGCGTTTTATTTCGAAAGTCGACCCTCGGCGGCGCTCTCGCGATCCTCCAGCTCGAGGGTAATTTTCAGAGGCCTAGCCGCAATGCTTAGTCCGCGTCCTTAAAAAGCTCGTGGCCGCCAGGCTTTAATTAAGCCACCCTCCTTGTCATTTCCTGGGAGCTTGCGAACGCGAGGGAGTGGCTCCGGGTCCAGAGCCCGAGGGAGCCACACGGTAATTTAATATCCCGATGGCCGCTGCCATCCGATTGGTCGGCCGCGATATCGTATCGGTGCTAACGCCAAATTACCTGTTTACGGTCTGGCTAATGGAGCCGAGCCCGGATTCCGGATACCCTCGGACGGCTTTTGTTTGGTCTTACCGTCGTCGCCGCCGATACCATTGCCGCCGCTAGTTTAGCAAAATTCTAAACTCGTGCGCACCACCGATGCGAATATCATTTTAAATTCCCGTCTAACATAACCTCTACTTGCCTATTTTTTGTTTTTGTTTTTGTTTTTTTTTTTGTTTTATTCTTCCGCGCCGCATTTACGTCACCCGTGCCTAAGCTTTTAAACGTAATTTGTATCTTTAATACCTTCTACTTTATGAACGCTCTCCTTCGTGTAAAATCCTTTATTTTTCATACGCATGCAAAATTGCTGTAATTGTGCGTAAGTTTTGGAATTGTGCGTAAGTTCCCAGACTCGGCATCCGAGCCCCAAAAATTCCATCGTCAAACTCGGATAAATAGCCTTTTGTAGATTATATATATATATATATATTAAATGCAAAAAAAAACAACGATACTGCTTAAAATGCAGTTAATAAATAAACATTAATTATTTTATTACCTTCGAACGTACACGAGGTCACGGAGAAACGACCTTCAAACTAAATTCGATTAGCAGGTGTAAGTATTGAATTATAATACGAGGGAAAATTCGGATAGGAATTTATTATATTTATTTTTACACTTTTAATTTCCTCTTTTTTTTTCTCCTTTGTTCAGGAATTTAATATATCTCGTTAAGCAGTTACACTAATGTGTTACTCTAATTATGAATGTAATGTATGAGTAATTCACGTAGAGTTACAACTTATATCCTTCACTTCCCGCAATGCAATCGTTTTCAAAATCCTTAGGCCGAGCATCTGAAACAGAATAAAATATATTTCAATTATTACGGATCCAATAATTAAATCTATCGATCGAATCTCGAGATATAAATGATTGAATGTCAATTAAATTCAACTTAGACTGTAAGTAGAAGCTTGATAAATTAAATTAGCTTGTGAAAGTAAGAATTAATTGCTTGTTGATTAACGGACGATTAATGAACGTATATTAATTGTTCTAATCTTACACATTATATAATAAAATAGGTATTGTGTGGAATTTTTTAGTTAAATGTTGTCTCATAGAAATATGAGTGAACTTAATGGATGGGTCGGAGAATAATCGACGAATCATTGAAAATGCAAGATTTATGTAATAAAGATAATCCAATAGTAAAAACAAAAATTAATATGGAAAATAAATATTATAACGGCAAGTAGAATAAGATGTAGTGGTTATTAAACATTAAACGACAAAATTCAACATATTTCTTCGAGAAACACGATAGGTTTAAGCGTTTCATTTTACATTTGTTTGCAAAAAAATTACCGAATACTTAATATTTCGCAAGTCAAATGGAATTTTATCGAATTATACAATTAAACTGTTAATAATAGAGTGAGTATATGTAATTTATAAAACTGCATAATCAATATATATATATAAGAAATTCTCTGAATATTGTCGTTTGTTAGGACTGCTTATTAAATAATAAATACTTCAAATGAATAATAATAATATATTTATATGTTAATTTATATCGAGTTCATAATTCATCAATGAGAGTGTTCATAATATAAAAATCAATAAAAATCAAGGGTCTTCATAATATAAAAAAAATGTGAGATAAAAGTAAAAAAAAAAATATTCGATATTATTAAAGCGATAAAATATATAACTAAAATTATACGTGTAGTTTTTAATTGTCATTCATGAGGGTGTCATTATCAATTACAAAGATTGCAAAATTCAATTTCATTAATTAAAATGTATCGTTAAATGAACGAGCTTATTCACCAATAATTCCAATACAAAAAGTTTTATTTCGTTAATAATTATTAAGTCATAACGGCGAGCATCTTGCACTTAAAAGTTATGAGTAGTAAAAAAAAAAATAAAAAATTACCTGTTTTTCACGACCGTCTTATAGTGATTATTATTAGCGACAGAGCTCGAACAATTACAAAACAATTTATTTAAAATTTTTATAATATCCGAACGATTAAAGTTTTTAATACTCCCTACATAGATTTTATGTTTCGGTAGAATTACTTTTTTTTTCTTCTTCTTAACTTTCTTTGCATTAAAATTACAAACATTTTTACAAAAAAAAAAAATAAAATGAAATCTTTCTCAAAAGAATTATAATTATTTATTATGTTATTGTTTAATTATAGTGATAAGTGATATTTATAAAATTAACAAAGCCAATGAAGGTACGACGTATCTTAAGATTCGAACAAACGATTGTAATTAAAGTATTCTTCTAATATATAAGCAATTATTTACGCTTGTGTGTGTATGTATGTATATATATATATATATATATATATATATATATATAACTATCCAATAAGCTGGAACACTTTTTTAAAGGTACAACATGCAAACACTTAGAAATGGGATTGGCACACTCTCTTTTACAATGTGAAAATGTAAATAATGCAAAGGGCAATTTATCACAAAGTTCGGTGTGGAGGTTCGCTTCCCTCTACACGCCGTCTTTTCACTTTTCTTCAATGTGCTCAACGGTGCACACTCGACCGGACAGTGAGCCCGTAATTCTAAACACCAATTCACCACTCCAAGTAAACTGCGTTCGTACACTGTATGAAGCAATTATTCCCACTGTCGTCGACTAATAAACAACCTCGACTGACATTACTCGCGATACCCCCACTAGTCAGTCGCCTGCTTAAAAAACATTATAAACGACGCCACTGCCGAGCGCCTAATCGCGGACCACTAATTTCACATGAATAATCCCCGTGATTTTCAGAGCATCCGAATACCCATAGCCCTCTCCGTCGACAAATGGTTAAATGAATGGTTCGCGCGTGGAGTCGTGGACGATCGTATCGCGGCCGGCGGCCATAATTTGTTGTTCAGCAACATTAGCGGCATTTGTCATCCGGTCGAGCTCGCGCGCCTCTCTGTGTTGACAGGCGCGAGCGGACCCTCGGGTGGGGCTGGTGGACCGGTCGGTCGTGTTGTCGCCTGGCCACAATCGCCCTTGTCGACAAATGTCGGCCAGTGGCTATCATCCGACGCGTCCTAGCACCATTTCGCGAGCTTGTAAATCCTCCGCAGAGGCTTCCGGGCCCAGCGCTTATCGCCCCATCGCGCGTGCCTCGCCCGCTTCCCCTCTTGTCCCTCCCCGCCCGCTAATCCATCCAGCGCCCACCGGGGTGTTTCATCGAACGTCGCGAGAGGCAGGATTTTTTTTTCCAATCAACGCTCTACGACGTAGCCGGTCCTCGGAGCCGCACTACCTCGTCAAAATCCACCTCCCACGGTAGTAAGGAGCCGCTACTTTGTTGCTTCGTTGCTCGAACTCCTCTAAACCGACCGAAGCCGTGATAATAGACAGAGTAGGCGGAGGCCCGGAATTTTCACCAAGCATTATTAATTTTGTAAAATTGTAGGAGCCGATGGATGGAGGACTCTGTAGCGCGTGCTTGAAATATCGCAAAGGCTGTGCTGCGCAGGATATCGACGTGGCTGAGGATTCGGTAGGTTTCTTTGATGAGACAAGGTGTAATATCGGTATGCAATGATAGAAGAGCGTGGCCGACTGAAGCATCGCCATCGCTTCGTACTCTTGAGCATCGCAAACAAGGGGGTTTTGTTTTAAAGCACGGAGCGGCGACTGAAATTCTGCTTGCGTGAACGTGGAAGGGGGCACATTCGCGCAAACATTACAAGTGTAGAAAAGCTCTTCCCGAGCTGGACTCCTTTACTAGCTGGCGATGTAGTCGGAGCGAGAAGGAAGGACGAAGAAAGCGTTCCTATATACTCACATATCGACATCAGCCATGCATGACAAGACGCCTGGCTGGCCACGCCACGAAAAACGATGAAAACTCAGCGAATACAAACTCTTCTCTCTTGCAGCCTTGCTCCCTCTACATTCCTCCACCCACGTCGCTCCGTGTATTTCTCGGATCGCGAGAGGCGGACCTCAAAGCTCAAAGCTCGACTTTTTCCACGGTGCGCTTGAACTTCCGTTCCCCCATTCTTTCGCTCCCGCTTTTCCTTCCTGTGTATAACGGCCAGACAATGAACGCCGCTACCGAAAAGTGCCGCTGTCTCCTTATGATGAGAGATTTCGAAAAGTACCGCGTATATTGCGCGTCGTTATGCTTCGCTCTTCTTTCGCCCATCCCACTCACCGCTTCCCGCGTATATCGCCCAGGCGATGCGCCATTTTTATCAAATTATCCGCGACATTGCACGAGACACACGCGCGCGTTTCCACGGTGACTCGCGGGCTGCATAACGCCGAACGTCCAAAACTTGAATTTCGAGACATAGCGAGGAAGATCTTTGCTATCTTCTACACGACATTTTTATTTCGACTGAATGACGGGGTTCGGTATGTGCTTTCGCCATATGTTTTTGTACGATGCGAGAAACGATGAGAGGTTGGTGGCGCCCTACACAGCCATGTGTAGCTCGCCTATTGCTCAAGAGAGTTAGTTTGGATTTCTTTTCTACATTAGAATAATACGGAGCTTATAATCGATCAAAGGCGCAACAAGTAAATTGCAGGGGATGAATTCATTAAAATGTAAATTAAAATGCCTTTAGTCGATATAATATAGATTCGTATCGGTATAATGTTGCCATTTACATTCGTAAACACGAGCATACGTATGGAACAAGTATCGCCAACTTTATCGCGAATTTATTTAATTCTGTACATCCCTCTCTCCGGTCGTGCAAAACGAGCAAATTTCTTTTATATACACAAAACAAACTGTTTTCTCTCTCCCATCATAATGTATTGCAGCATAAATTTCTGTAAATATTTTTTTGTTTTTACAAACTCCCCCCCCCCCCCCAGGAATATTAGCTTCAAATCGTTAAATTTTATCTGTATTTATACATACATATATATATATATATTTTTTTTTCAAATAGCTATTTTGGCATAATTTTAACCTCTCGAAGGATATCCAAGACTTTTTGTTTTCTTGTCTCATTTATAAATTTATAAACTCGAGTATTTCTCCATTGGCTTTTTGCCAATGATTTACAACTATTCAGCTAAAATTATATAGAATAATTTTATCATGCAATATATTATTAATCAAATATTTTATCCGTAATAGTATGATTAAAATTGAGCAAATTTCTCTCCGCTTGCAGAGTCCTAATCAAAAGTTCTAATTCTAAACGATATCACAGTGTAATTTATACGTGAAATATTGAATTTTTCAATAATACCATTAACATATGCAGCGTCTATTGTAAACGTTATATTCTTGCCCGACTGCTAATCTCTTTAAAAGTCCCTTTGTTGTTGTCTGTGAAGTAACTCTTTATAATGGACTATAATATTTCCTTTGATATATTATGTATATATATATATATATATATATATATATATATATGGCGACAAATTCATAAAAAATTTAAGAACACGGTAGCAAATTAAAGTCAATGAATACTTAAATATTACATCCTTTCGTTTTATCGATACAAAGTATTCTCTAGATTCAAGATTCTTTTTATTTCAAATGTAGCGAATGAATAAATAAAATGACGACGCAACATCTATTAAATTTGATGTACCATGATATTATTATTTATTACTCTTTATATAAATATTCTTACAATAGCAATGAGTGAACTATGAAAAAAATTTATAAAAATTATTTTTTAATTGAATCATAGAGAGAATTATAAATCTACTTTTATAATTTAATATTGAATTTTAAAAAAATTATATAAATATGTTTTCAATATATGTATTATATTACGTATTACGGCCGTTCGTTTGAAAATTAAAAATATTCTTTTTTAATTTTTTTGATTTGATTGTAAATGCATTGTAAATTATTTTAATAAATTCGAATTCGTAATATCTATATTCGCATGTTTACAACTAATTCTATCACAATATCCATTGTAAAAATAAACTTGTTCGTACGTTAAATTTTAATAACAATACGAGTATTTAATTAAAACTTTATATTATATAACTTTTAGATGTCATTGATATATCTTCGAGATAAATTTGCGCAAAATCGTACTAATCCCGTTTGAATTTTCAAAAATATTCCCCATTTCAAATGCATAGAGAATTTAAGCTCATGTTTTTCCATATATTGAAGAGTAACTGCCGCTTTTAATATTTTGTAATAACTATTCATCGAAGATCTATTATTTCTTATTTTTCTCATTGGGAATGACTTGACGAAAGTTTATTTCGCTCTTGCCTAACAAATTTTCCGACTCTCTTATAAAATTCAACAAAGTTTCTGACACTCGTCGGTGTATTACATTTATCGTCAAAACTCTCTACATTGGAACTTGCATTCTTATACAGCATTGCTCATATCCTATTTACGAAACCAGCTTACACCACTAATGTTTAACATCATTCACTTCATAAATCATCGTGCGTCAGTTTTAAGTAGTCGCAATAAACCGATAACGCACTTTGAAATATAATTTCTTTATTCTGAAGCGTTTCTTACATTTAGATTTGCTTTTCTCGTTTCTTGTTTTTTTTTTTCCTTTTTTTATTTTTTTTTTTATTTTTATGAACGCACGTATTTGCGTTTGTGTGTGTACATACAATTGTGCGGTCGGATAATTCATCGTTCAACTGTTTTACAAAAAAAAAAAAGAGAAAAAAACAAGAAACCAAAAACAAATTTGCGCTCTGAATGTTAGGTTTGTCGAGTAAGAATTCTCTTATACGCATGAAAAATACACAATGATATTTGTAACAGAAAAAGAAAAAAAAACAGAATACGCGTTCACTTTTTCCGAAATTAATTTGTATTCAGCATCCACAAATTTTCTACTCTAATGCATTCAAGAGGTGCGAACTTCTTGGAAGGACATTAAAAAGTTACAATACCCTTGCGGAGGTAAAAGTCAAAAGTTCTATATTGTCATATGTTAAAACATAATTTTCGAATTTTTATTTTATTATGTTAATTTCAAATAAATATTTAAAGGCTTTTATTTGTAAGCGGGATAGGAATAAAATTTATATATGCACATTCGGTTGTTGTTGAAGTAATTCTTATATTATAAATATTACACTAAAATATTTGTATACTAATAATGGACTTGGATACTTTCGAAATGTTGTCTCGTAGATTAATTTACAAATGTCTGTCGTTCGTAGTCTTATGATCAGCGTATAGGTATATAGGTGTATGTAGGTGTATATATGTATAGCTCCGAGTCTTCACATTTAAGACATAAAGGGCTGTCAGTAACCATACAGAATTCGGAGGGACTAGGATTTGAAACGCCAAATTGTTCGTCGAGTCAAATCAAAATACAAATTGCGCTGCGAATGCAAGAGTGTGGTGGAGCTCTGCGAAAGTAAATGTTTTGTCTCGAATGCAACGGCGCAGAGAGACGCCCAAACGACGATGAAGAGTGAGCGAGAGAGCCGCGGCTGACAGCGAGTCGCGGAGGGGGTGTGACTGAGGGGGGGGGGGGGGGGGGGGGGACAGGGGGGGGGGGGGGGGGGGGGGGGGGGGGGGGGGGGGTCGCTCAAAAGAAGATAAAGGCGGGCTTGAAGTAGGACCTAGGTGCGTGCTCTGCTTTAGTTATCGTCTCCCGGCTAGAGGAATTGAGGTCCGAGCGAGGGTGACCTAGCGCCGAGGAGTCGGGGTGGAAAATTAAAAATGCGCGAAAATCCGCGACGTTTTCCAGAACAGTGCTTCGTATCGATTCCGAGGGGCCTCGCGGGCGTTGCTACGTGATGGACCCTTGTACAGCTGGAGAGGAGACTCTCGAGTGTCGCCAAGCTACCTCCTACCGCTCTAGTCTCTGCCTCAATACCGAAGCCTCTGTAGCTCACCTCCGCCTTTCCTTCTCCCTCGTAGTTTCGCTCGTTCTCTCATCCCAAACTCTTCCCTCTGCGCACCGAGAGAGAGAGAGAGAGAGAGAGAGAGAGAAGTAAGTAAGCGACGGCGGAAGGGAGGAAGAGAGGGAAAAACCTATCGAAGAGTCGACGAGCCGACCGGTGACGTAGCCAAGCGCGAGAGTTACGACGAACTGGGATGAAATCATCTACTGATATCCGACGATCCGTGTTTAGATCTCTCGGAAAGGACTTCTTTTTACTCTCGAAATATCTGCCTTTTCTCCACTTTTTCTCAGATAATGTCGATCCAGCGGGAGCTTTATAAAAATTGTTCTTCTTCCCGAGCGTACGCTGGATCACACCAGCCTCGACTTTCTCTTCTTTCATTCACAATGCGGCATATGCCAATAGAATTTACCGGAATGTTAAATAACATTTTAAGAACATATATACTATTGCAAAAGATTGAAATGTATGAATGTATTACTAATTAACTCGGATACTTGGGATTAACGGATATTTTTCGATCCGCCTGACTATTATATTATATTGTATCTTTAAAATCTAATCATACTACTCGTGAAAAGAATTTATGTTTAATTGGCTCTCGTAATATGTAATTTTATGATTACAAATTAATGCTTTATTACGTATAAACATCATCGACGCCAGGCATACGAAATTTTAATACATTTGTAATATATTAACATTAAAATTATCCGCGCCAAGATAATTGACACCAACTCGGTTTTAGATTTTTCCAACTGATGGGACAATTGTATTACATTGTAATTCAAATTTTCAACACTTTCATCTACATTTATCCCGTAAAATATTCATCGAATTGCGGTCGCACTTAAATTATGTTAAGTCAATTACACGATGAAAAAGATTGAACTGCTAGGAAGATAAATAATGAAAAAGACCTACCGTCAAACCTGTTGGATAGTTTGTCAAAGTGAAGTTTCCAGTTCAGACGGTCCAAAGTCTATATCAGGTGAGTCGTTTTACGCAAACTCGTATGCAAATTCAAGCATGTGGTCAATCTAGTCCGGAAGCTGGAACGTGCTACTCTGCCAATTCATCTAATGATGATGCCCCTGGCTTATCCAACTCTGTAACACCTGACCAATTCATTATCATACTCATTATCTCCCTCGTTGCTTTTATATTATGGGATATTAATAAGACTATTCGGGTACAATGTCATGAGATAAGTGGATTTTTTTTTATATACGTAACGAATTCTTCGTCCGATACAATTTATAATTTCAACAGATTATGTTCTCTGGAGGTTGCGCAGGAAAAATTTCTTCACGTTATTGTTAGTTTGACCATTCCATTAATGGAAAAAGCAAAATTTCACAATAGTCTCTTTGATCTAACAACTTTGTAAAATATTGGTAAAATATTAATAAATAAAATACTCTTAGCTATACAGATGCTGAGAAAATAATGACAAATAATTAAAGCGTCTAAATATTCCAGTTTCAATGGAATTAAATCGCGCAGGGCTTTAGAAAAGGCCACAGCATCGAATAAAATAGTACGGCCTTGCGTAATTTATTGTGATCCGGCAATCGACAACAAAATCATTAGCGGATAATTGGAGCACCGATACAGCCACACTGATTAAGAAAACTGAGATGAACCGTAGCGATGATTACAACACAACTTTATCCCGGTAACTGTCGCTTCAGCAATCGCACAACTATCGATTGCTGCGCCAGGCACTTCAAGTAGAAGGGCGATTAATTAGCTCGTCAGAGGGAATCGAGTTACTCACCCTCCCACCTCCTTACGATTTTCATCGCGGGATACTTTCCCTCCTTTTAATTGTCGCCGCCCGTCCGTTTGACTTTGACTCTTTTGATAGCCAAGGCCATTTACATATTCTTGCCAAAGATTGCAAATCTATTGTGAAGAGCTTGGCTCTCTCTCTCTCTCTCTCTCTCTCTCTACTTATACGGCGTCATTTCTATCCAATATAGCTAGATAACCGTAAACAGCTCGGATTCGCTTAGATCGGATTGCAGTAAGGCAACGAATCCTGCACCGGAGGCTCGAGCCGAGCAAATTTTGCTTACGAGCCTCATCGTCGCTTAACGAGCTTGTGTTTCTCGAACGCGTCCCTCCTCCGAGGGACTCTTACATTTTATTTAATAAGCGCCCAGAGCGAGGGTCAGCGAGACGTGAACGAGGGTCGCGTGCGAGCCGAACTCGAGCTGGGGAGTTGAAAGAGCCGCTCCCTGAGCGAAATGCGAGGAAATGAAAGAGAAAAAAGAGAAAACGTTGGCATTCCAGGCTCTTGCGTACACACGCGCACCGTACGACGACTACGACGACGACGACGCCGACGACGACGATGTTGTCCTTCTGCTTACCCAATGAGAGAGAGAGAGAGAGAGAGAGAGAGAGAGAGAGAGAGAGTGAAGCACATACGCACACGCACACACAACTCCCCCGCGACGACTTTCCTTCTTTCAGCCAGGCGCGGTTCCCTTAATTGGGTCCGCCATTTTCAGTAGCCAAAGCCTACACCCTCCCTCAAAATCACCCATCTCTCTCCCATCTCACTCCCATATCTCTCTCTCTCTCTTTCTCTCTGATGCGCGTGCTTGCAGTGCCACCGAGACCCCGCAAACCCCTTGGCTCGTTCGAGTCCCGCCCGGTCCTTTTCCTTTGGCGAGCAGTTCGCCGCTCGCCACCCCCCTTTTATGCGCGACAGAAGGGTTGCCCGTCCTCGCTCTTCTTCCTGTCGGCGTCCTTCTCCCTCTCGTGCTCGGTACTCGCTTACTTACCCTTGTAAGCCACAAACTTCTTCCAGCCTCTCCTACGTTTGTGCGTACGACCGTGCGTGCGTGCGTGCGTGCGTGCGTACGTACGCGCTTGCTTGCTTACTTGCTCGCTTGCTTTCCAGGGCGCGAACGAGCGAGCGCCGGAGATACATTATACGCGCAAGTGGCTTTTGTTTTCCTCCCGGAGGCTCCCCACCTCGATCCGTCCCCCGCCATTTTGAATTTATGATACGTCGGACAGTACCAAAAAACTTTGGTCGTTAAGGGAGATATTGCACGGCTACGCGTACGCGTACTTCTCGCTAATAAAGGCGCAAGAGGGCGACCACCCTTTCCCTTAGCAGACGTCAACGGTGACGCCAACGCTGAATCATAGATTGGCCCTTTCGTATTAGCACCGATGATTTTGATATGGCATTCCTCGGTTGTAGATAGATCGCCGTCCTAAGCGACTGAGATAGAAAACAATATGGGACTCACTGTTGCTGCGATGATGCACTTATTGGTGGAATAGAAATTTTTTAAGACGGAATAAGCCTATTTTACCTAGATTTCTCCTCCCTTCCCCCTCCCCCCACTGTATATTACTTGGGTAGGAAAATAAGTACGTCGTATAAATGGCATACATATAATTAGATAATTCTAGCAATACTTAACAATCGCAATGATTATCTAATCTGAAGAATTGGGTAATTTTCTAAAGAAAAATTCAGGAATACCTTATTTTGACTCTTAATGGGCGATATTACGAAGGTAACATGATTTTTAAATATACTAATCGCAAATACGTAAAAATATGAAATTGTAAATAAACGCGTCTAGCGTGGAGATAGATAATTTTAAGGAAGGGGGTATGAAAACTTACCTACTCTCTAGCACCTTTTATTTTGAATAATTTATCATTGAATTGATTACGTACATTTTTATTACTTACATCGATCGTCTATGATAATACAATGCGAGGGGAAATGAGTTTGAACGTTCCAAATTGAATTAACGCTATTGGTAATGCATAAGCATCAAGTTTTACTAATTCCATTAAATATCACTTACATTGCATCGATCTAAAATACTATCTAACCAAAAGACATTACTAAAGTCCTATTAAATCTATTAAATACTATCGGGCATTGACTGAAGATTCATGAAATTATAAAAAATAATTTGCATACCTACAAATAATCGACTTGTCACTCCAATCGTTTCAACCAAAAGAAGCTCTATTGACCCAATTGAATTCGAATACAAAAATACAACATCGTACCAACAATCGAACTCTATTACAATGAATAATGTAAAAAAATTCGCGTCACGTATATATTGGGCTTAATAACATGACTCATATAAACTTTCTATTTTTCACCAAACCTATTTAATTTCTTAAGAGTAAAAAATAGCGCCAAGCTTCATTAAATCCTCGTTTATATAGTATCTAAAATACGAAGCATGAAATAAAATAATAAAAACTATTTCTGTGGTATGGCACGAGTAGCTTATCGGCCTGAGTGTTAAATTCGCTCTAGTAACCGTCATAGCGAAAGTGCAGAATCTGACATGTTAACGCGACATGCGATTGACGCCTTCTTTTCTTGTGCGATTTAGCCACGACTCTTTACTAGTTGGTCTTCGACGCCAATTTTTTTCCACCTCTGAAAGATTGACAATGAAGTGCCAATTATATCTCGCTCTTCTATAACTTAATCATTACAATATTTTCAGGTGAGCCCACTATTCACTTGATAATAATAGCGCGTCCTATTAGATATCCCAGCTGTATCGCAAAGATAGATCTTTTTGAGTTTAAATTTAATAAAAAAAAAAAAAAAAAATATATATATATATATATATATATATATATATATGTATGTAATTGGTAATATATATATATATATATATATATATATATATATGTATGTATATGTATATTAAAAACAAAAATGCATAAGGAAGGAGCTCGACACAAAAGCAATATATACATAATTATAAGATGAAATTGAGAATTAATCGAATAAAATGTATCGCTACACGTTCACAGTTATGTAACATTTAACGATTTAATATTTAATCGTCCAAAATGTTTATTGAATTGAAAATCGAGGGAAAACTACAAACCATACAGTATAATTTTATCAAATATATAATAATATAGACATTTATTAGCTATAAATTGAAGAAAGTCGCTAATTTTATATATTAATTAATGTGAAGTATTTTATTTCGTAAAATATTCTTTGTAAAATATTGCACAATTTATTCTAAAACCAATTCAGATGAAATAGACAGACACACTATTAACGGCAAAATAAATTGCACATATATAGATTAAACAAATATAGGTTTTTATATCTAATTTTTTTATTCTCTTGTATCAAAAAACAAATTTAGTAGATAAAATTTTTAACAATATTTAATAAACAATTAATGTCGAGGATATGAACTCTGATATATTATGGCGCCATCGTTAAACTCGTTTGGAATATAAAATTTTGTGCGAGAATAACCGCGAATATTGCATTAAGCAAGTTAATTTACTTCATCGTGTGCTAATATCGTGTACTATTAATGATGTAAAAAAAAAAAAAAAAAAAAAAAAAAATTAACCTATATGTACAAGTCGATCGATATTTATAAGTTGTAAAATAAATTATACTTTGAATGTCAATATTAGCATAATACAAAAGTTGATTAATTCAACGTCGATGACCGTAAAATAATATTAAATGAGATACAGCTGTGTACATCGATATATCGAATCATACGACGTTTTAATAATAAACTTATATAAAAGGATTTTGTATTGGATGGGGGAATTGGATGGGGGAGGGGGGGGGGAGGGGGAGGGGAGGGGGGATAACAATAACACGGACGCGCGTAAATGTCTTTAAAATTAATATAATAACATTTCGTCAAAAATGTAAATGTACTTATAATTAAATGTGAGAACTATTTATTGCTTAGACTGCAAAACGTGCATTAATAGTGATTTATGTTAGACGAAGACGTTAATTATTATTTTGAAACTAATTCAGCTTAATTGTTAAGCTTACGTTTCTGTTGATTTCATTAA
Organism: Ceratosolen solmsi marchali; assembly: GCF_000503995.2. Classification (NCBI taxonomy): domain Eukaryota; kingdom Metazoa; phylum Arthropoda; class Insecta; order Hymenoptera; family Agaonidae; genus Ceratosolen; species Ceratosolen solmsi. The sequence goes on along the minus strand of NW_011948426.1, from coordinate 4,719,494 downwards.
TCAGTCCACCTAACGTTTCTAGTCTTAATTCATGTTTTAAGAGGGAACTTGTAGTGAAATAGTAGAAGAGCGAGGGGTCGTAAGTGAAATTTAATAAGGAAATTTGTGCGGCAAGCGTAAGGGGAGCAGATTACACATCATTGGCTCGGTACAGGGCGACACAAAAAAAAAGAAAAGAAAAGAAAAGAAGCCGCTTAACGATCGTGATCTCAGCACGTCGACTAGAAGCGCTTCGTAGTGATCAGTCCTGAAACGTGGCAACGTCGGCATCGGCCGATGATTTAGACTCAGCGAACGACGTCGCCACGGAATCGCAGCGTCGATGAGCGGCGATGATCGATAGTGCGGCGGCGAGCGTCGCGATGTCGCGCGACTAATCGAGCGTCGTTTCCCACGAATTTCCGCGGCGACCGGTTCTGGCTGCGACCCGGCAAATCCGATTCGGACGTAATCCCGAAATAAGAAAACGCCCACGGCCATGGGGCCCGCCAAGAGCCGCTCGATACTCAAGCTCGAAATCGAATGTCCGGGCCGACGCCCACGGAGACGTCGACTTAAAACAATTGAGGGGCCCGGCACTCGCGCAATATCCTGGTCTCCCCTCATTCGATTACGAAAGTCGCTTGCCGGCGTATTCTCCGCCCTCAGGAATGC
>NW_011948426.1:4709970-4718263 GCF_000503995.2 Ceratosolen solmsi marchali | reverse complement strand
GGGCTCACCTGAGGAAATTCAACGCTCCAACGTGGGGTAGGGCGGCTCGGCGAGGAAAGGGGGGGAGGGATGAGGTTGAGCGAGCGTAGTGATGGAAGACGACGAATCATCGGACCCGATGGAAGAACGTTCAATTTGCCAAATTAATCCCAGCGAGTTGCCGATGCAAAGCGACGCCGACATCTACGGTTCGGCAAGTTTCGCGAGGCGCGACATCCGACGACGTCTTCAATTAGTTAGCTGTAACCTCCGCGCGAGTTTCTCCTTCCTTTTATCCATGCAAATTGCGCTTTTCCAAGCTCGCCAAGAGTGATACGACTCGGCGCTCATCGAACCCCCCCCCCCCGATTCACCGGCTTTTAACGAAATTTCGCCGGCGAATGCCAGGGCTTTTGTCCGCTAAATCCGTGGGATTAGGCGCCGACCGATGCACTCGTGGCCATTCCAAAAGAGTAACCGGTCCGAGAGCTTCCGATTAGACTGGAATTGGATCGATTACCTGCCCACCCAGTCCCTCATCGCCATTTTCCGACTAAAGGATTTTTCAACTTTATTGCCGAGTCAGCGCGGTGTTGCCTGTTGCCGAGACTAGGATCGCTAGCGAGATTTTAAGTGACAAATTACAGGAGCTTTGTCGCTAAATCGAATGATCTTCCCAAAATCCTGCATTCTCCAATCCCATGAAAGAATGATACGCTTCACCTGATAATTTTTTCCTGCTGTATTAAAGAAAAATGTGTCAAGTTCGGCAAAGAAGACGAAAAAATCTATCTCGCACTACTTATCTTAAATTCCGACACTTAAAGTCATATAAATCTGACGGAATGCGAGAGAAGCTTCACTTTACTACAATATTCCATTACTAATACTTGCAATATACGTCACATACTTCACGAACGTCATTTCATCAAAACACTCCAATAATGTCAAATTATCGCGACAATGCAAATACACTGAAATTCATGACAACAAGATCAAAATCTTCATATAATATTTGCTATTCTTTATTATATTAACTTATTGCAAATTTATTATTAATATAAAATTTGAGAAAAAATTTTTCAATCAAAGAACATTATTTTTACGATATAAGTGTATATTTAAAATTACACATGTTTACCTACTTTATAATCTTAAATTAAAGAGAAACGCAAATGTCAAGTAATAGTTTACTAATAATGATACACGAGTTATGTTTATGTGTATATAAAATATTTTATTCCTTATTGTATTTAGTATGTGCTAAAATTTATCTTAGGAATACAATTAAGTAGCTGAGTAATAATGAAAAAAGGAAATTAATAGAAACAGTTGACGACAGGCCTAAAACATTGAAGAAGTCATTAATAAAATGCAATATGCCAACATTAGAGCCTGATTTAAAAATATTGAATTTATAATCATTGAAAATCTATGATTTTTTACATTAATTTGTAATTACCGGATATTCTTTTCAGTTATATAATAAAATTGAATAATCTAATTTATATAATGATTATCAGATAATAAAACATTTGATTTATTGAAATTTATAAATATATATTTCAATATAATTTCATAATTTTAATCGTCATTCATTTGAATCATTTTAATATTCAAGCATACAAAAAATTAAGGAAGATAATTTTAATTTAAATTGTTTAAAAAATTTTTAAAACAAATTAAATTATTGAATGTACAATCTTAAATATTCAACTTATCGAAATTAACTTATTGAATAATGAAATTATATTCAACTCTATACTTTGTCCATAAATAAATGGAATGTTTAGTAACATTGTAAGATACTTAAAAAATGTAGCATTATTTGAAGGAGTAATAAATTTACGAAATAAGTATTAACAAATTATTAAAAACAAAATATTAATAAATGGCTTTTCAAAGTATTCTTAAATACTGTATATATTGTTATTTTGTGTTAATATTATTTATAACTAATGCCATTATATTTATTTAACTTGCATAATATACGAAACAAGTAATTTTTTGCAACTAATAAGTATCAAAGGTAATCATGTTATTATAAAAAAAATTCAAGCTGAATTATTTTTTTATAATTATATAATATACTTATAAATTTGCATTTTGTAAGCAAATTTCCAAAATAACTAAATTCTTGTAAATTTTCAATGATCATAGATTTTCATATGCAGTTTACATCCCCGAAAAATCCAATGTAACGGTTCTGTGTACCGATCGATCCACCCATAATACGAGTCAAATCTTCCAATATGGTCTTTACTAGAAATATTGAAAAGCTATTATTATTATTGAGTTTATCAATTTTACTAATGCTTATTTTCAGTTTTAAACATATTGTTGTAATATAATTATATTTTTAGAAATCTACAAGTTTTTTATGCAGAAAAAATATGGATTAAGTAACATATATTTTTCTTTATTCATACGCTACGTATATAAAATTCGGATTTATATCGAAAATTAACTTCTTTTAGGACAATATTATAAATTTTGAATTTTTGTCTTTAAAAAAAAAAAAAAAAAAGACTAATCGAACTGTTAATAAATTATAATTCTTTATATCCGTGATTTGATATTAGTAAAAAAGATATAAAAACTGAATATATTTTAAAATATTAGATCATTTGTATTCGTGCGATAGAATCATCAGTTGAGGAATAGTAAATGTAAATATACTACATATAGATGAAATTTTGTAAAGTATATTGAAATATTTAGAAAATAATATATAAACTTTGAAATACAATGACTATGAAGATATCAAATAACATCAGAATATGAAGAAGATAATGTATTGGATTCTTTTTAATTGAAATTACATATTAAACAGAAAAAATTGTCGCTTGCCTTATATTCATAAAATTCATAATAATAAAAAAGACTATGTAAATATGTATATACGTGTTTATGTATATATAGATCAAACAAGATGGTTTATAAAAAATTGTAAATAACATAAATGACGGAAATGAAAAATAGGCGGTCTTGGGAATCTCGAATTAGCGTATTTCTTAATATAATACTTGTCAATTAAAAACATTTTTTAAACATTAATGTTCGTATTAATGAAGAATGGTAAAAGAAGTGATTACATAAAGAAAATGTAGAATATTCAAGTAACTCATTTTTTAAATGTATGTATTTATTTGAGAGTTATATAATTTTTAAATAAATTTTAAAACTTCCTATTAAAATATCAAAACAATAAAATAATATAGCAAATATACAAACAGGCATGCAAAATATATGTCTTAATAATAATCTATAAAGGAACAATAAATTTGTAGTTTAAATCTTAAAAAATTACTTATTAAAATTTGTGAAATTAATATTTTTTTAATGCCTCTTATTTCAGTAATTAATTTACTGAAACATATCAATATTTCTACCAAATTACTATAAATAATCGGTACTATTAAAATATCCAATATGAACATTATATGCTAGTCACAGATACAGTAACATTGACAGACAGACAGACAGACAGACAGACAGACAGACAGAGAGAGAGAGAGAGAGAGAGAGAGAGAGAGAGAGAGGAGAAGAAAGTGCAGTGTATTTGAATGTCCGATATAATCAATAAGAAATTTGTATTTACTTAATATGATGCAAGGCTAAATGTTAGTATATCTTTATCTATATTTTACAACTTTTTTATGTCATTTATATAGAAATTTTAGCGATAAAATATAAAAATAAAAGAAAAATTATAACATAATTGTGTGACTATTTAATTATACATATTAAATGTACAATTAATATAGCATGTATTTTAGAGGTGACAAATTTAAATAATAGTAATAAAATTTTACGCTATAATCTTCCGTTAGAATAAAGTGATAAATGTACAAACGGAAATAGCGTTCAAATCCAATAACACAGTTAGGAATTAGAAACATAATCAAATATTTATAATAAATCAGGAGGCTAAACTTCGTTATCAATTCATACAATTTCATTTTATTCATTCGGATTAATGTATTCTCCGAAACAATTATGATTATTAATTGAAAGGAATTAAATGAAATCAAAATATGTTTTATTGAAATATTTAAGGCTATTAAAAATCTAATTGATTCTTTAATATTCGAAAAATTGTTGAATAAATATATCAGCATATGTATAAATATATGGTAATGAATTTTAAATATTATCAAATAAATTTTATCACATTACATTCTTAATAGAATTACAGTTTTTAAATTTTATTGCTACTTTTATTTAAATATACTATTTATATATAATATACTTTTAATATCCGTTTGCCAAAAAAAAAAAAAAAAAAAAAAAAAAAAAAAAAAAAAAAAAAAAAAAAAAAATCTAAATAAAAAAAATCATATTTCAACGAAATCCATAAAAATATTGCTTACCCTCATAAGAATATAAAAACGTACTCTTGTTATAAACGGTGGGATTATTAAACTTTCGTTAAACATCTTTCAGAGTTTAAGTGTTTTATTACATAATAAAAATAGTTAATGGAATATAAAATAAGAAAATTTTGCTTTCACACTGCTTTTTAATTGTTTTACATTATCGCAACTCTTCCCATGTGTAATTGATTTATTATTCATAAGTCAGTAGAAGTGTTAAGAACTATGAAGAAATGCGTCCTTCTAAAACACCATTAAAAGTTTAGTACGTAAGAGCATAGAGGTCCTTTGTATCTTCGGGTGTCTTCGCACATAATTTTTTCTTCAAAAATTGAAATACAAATACGCGCGCTAGAAATCAAAAAATGAAAAATAACAGTCACGGAATAGTGAACAAATGATCCTCTGAGCGGCAGGACGAAATCGACCAGTGACTAGTCTCCGAGCGGAATACCTTACATCTAGAACTCAAATATTTATGGGGGCCAGGCACATCGAACGTTGAGAAGCAAAATATAAAATGCGATTCCGTATAGTCTTTAAAGCAGCCATTTCATTCGCCTCCTCGATGGCAATTGTCCAGGGGACGGGGAAATGGAGCCAAAAGAGAAGAAAAAAGAGAAAGAAAGAAAAAAGGGTATCGTTATAGAACATAAATAACGCCAGAGTCGAACGAGACTGTCAATCCATCATCGATTACGGAATCCAATGGAGACAGGCTACGGCCCCGCAAATGTGCTCGCTACGCTCCTGATGGCAATGGGTCCTAGCGAAAGGGTGGCTTTGGACATCCCTTTCGTAATATGCCAACCCTCTTGCTCTTACCCCCGAGCGTCTCATGACCGGTTCGAACGGGAGTCGTGCGATTTGGCGCTGCCGTACCGACCGGGCGATACATCACAAACCTCGACACTCTGCGCAGCGATTTTATCCTTCGGATTGACAGGATGCGCACTTCCAGTAGTCCGTCGGTAATGTCGACGTTCTACTGTTTAGCAAAGGCCCCATTACGCTTCATGAACCGTTATTCTATATAATACCACTTCCAAGCTCCTACTGCTATGGCGGTGTAGACTGAAGCAGAGATTTATGCAAAGTGTCATTCTTTTATGGCTTCTTATACTTGAGTCTGCTCGTCGTTTATTCAGACATCCAGGTGAGACATTGCGAATGGCCAATTTTATTGCTTAATGTCGAATTTAATGTTGGTCACGAATATCGTGAATTTATTGTCAAACGATGCTTTGTCATTTAGATCACTTTGTCACGGAATGCTTTTCTTTATTGACCATTCAAATGCTTGACAAAAGAAAAAAAAGCTACTATTGGCAATTACAGCAACTTTGATTTAGAATAATAATCTTAATTGACCGATATCCATTATAGAATTTGTGAAATGTATCCGCATTTGTCAATGAGATTGAAAAAAAACCAATTAAAAATTAATATTAATAACCCAAGGCTATGTGTAGTTCCTTCATAATTATTTAAGTAATTAAGATATTCTTATAATAATACAAGTAACGTATTAAAAACAAGAGTAACATTTTGAATTAAAAAGTCGTAAATTGGAAAAAAAAACATTGCAAAACAGCATAACAATAAAGTACTTGTAAAAAGTACTCGGCTGTTAAGGTCGGATAATGCATGGTATAAATATAATAAGGATTTCATGAATAATTTAAAAATGTAAAGATTAGAGAACCTGGCGTGTATCATATTTAAAAATAGATTTTTTTTCTTTGCGACATATATACTTTCATCTCGCTTTTCAGTTTCTCAACTCTCCCTCCCGCAATTGCGAGATTCGCTCTCCGTCCATCTATTTCTCCATTCGCCCTCCCACTCCATCCCCCGCACCTATCTTTTTCTCACGCTCTTTCTCTATCTCTCTCTCTCTCTATCTATCTATCTATCTCTCTGTATCTATCTCTCTCTCTCTCTGTCTCTCTGTCTCTCTCTCTCTCTCTCTCTCTCTCTCTCTCTCTCTCTCTCTCTCTCTCTCTATATATATATATATATATATATCTGTTTCTCACTCACCCTTTCTCTGTTTCTCACTCACCCTCTCTCCGTTTCTCACTCACCCTCTCTCGCTTCCTCTCATCATCTCGCTTGGCGCGAGCGAATAGTCTGACGTATCGTCGAGCTGTCTGTGCTCGACATCTCGGATTTTTCTATTAAATTTTCCCGACGTGCGAATCTATCACGGAAGGTTTCCGCGAGTGCGCGCCTGCCTGAAATTCGCTCTGAGTGATTTTTCCGCCAACATCCCCACTCTCCTCACAATCGCAGCTGACCTGCCGCTTTTCCGCACTGGCTTCTCCTTGCAAATGTGGCTGGACTCGCTGCCGCGGACAACGGAGATCGAAATATACAAGGGGAAGAGCGCAACGACTTTGCGCAAATACGGATTTCGCGCGCGGTCCCGTTCAAACAGCGACCGTTCAAATACAGATGGAGTCTCCTCCTGCCATGCCAGTGTTTGCCTGGATAATAAGATCGACTAATTTGCCGACAAAGCGTTAAGGGCTCGTCCGCTCTCTCCTCAATATTGCTCCTTCCATTTGGATATCTGTATGCGACATTATGCTATATATTTCTCATTCCTACATTAAACACGAAACTTCGACTTTATAATACATGTATATGTATTTTTTTTTTTTTTTTTTTTTTTTTTTTTATTATTATTATTAAAATGGTGTTTATTGTTAGTGTTATTGGTTTAGAAGAATTATTTGGACCTTTAGACTTAGCAGTGCTGAATTTAGCGATAAAGTGAAAATGCCTATCATAGATACTCCACGTCATTTTAATTAGATAATTAGAGTGAAAATAAATGGCCGTGGAAAAAGTTGAAACAACCCTTTTTGTCTTTGCAATGGCCCTGCGAACAATGTATTTACCTTAGCGAATGAAAGAGAACGTTAAAGAATTCAACGGCATAAGGGATTGTGAAGAAACTGTACAAACGTCACAACCATCAACAAATAAGTCATGCAATTCATCTTAAAAAATTAAAGCCTCAATGTCAACGTTAAATTGAAATAAATAATAAATATAATTGACGGAAATGTAGAGAAGATGAGTATATATTAGACTTTATTGTAATATGAATTTTATGACCGAGAGACGTAATAATTTGCCAAGGCATTGTAACCAACTAATCTTCTCTGCAAAGACAAGACAAAAATCCGCTCTAATTATCCCGTGAAAAGTGCGGAGCAACATCCCGACGGCATAATGTTTTACAAGGATAGTCTGAAAAATTTCCTCGGACAAAGGCTAATAAAACAAAGACATTGCAAGGCCGATGAATCAACGAAGCATGTATAAAATCTGTTCGACAGCCGTCTTCGTTGCGACAACAATACAGATAGCGTGGAGCAGTTTGCCTTGAAGAGAAAGGAAGGGAAGGTCGGGCCGGAGGAATTTCGCGAAAGCGGCGAAATATGCTAGATTTCCATTTTATAGCGACCACCCGTATTTATCATCAGCCTCGCAGTTTTATCCGCCGGCCCGTCTTTTATCACCGAAAGAGAGAGAGAGAGAGAGAGAGAGAGAGAGAGAGAGAGGGAGAGAGGGAGGGAGGGAGGGAGAGAGAGAGATAGAGAGAAAAAGAGATATACGCGCGCGCGAGGGAAAATGAGCGAACGTGATAAAAAGAGAAGGCGCGTTCATTTTTCAGCGCGAGTCCAGGCGGGAAAATGCAAATGCACGGGGCATCTGGCAACAATGGCCGCGCGCGTGGTCTCGCCCCTATTTTAAGGGTCGGTTTGTCGGGGGCGGCTGTCGGCCGCGGCGGTCGAAAGCTCTCCCGGGGCGCCGGTGGGATGAGAAAGCAAGAGAGAAACAGAGAGAATGAGGGGGCGATGAGGGGACTTGGGGGTATTTGGGGGGTTTGGTTGGGGGGGGGGGGGGGGGGAGAACGTTACCGG
>NW_011948426.1:4701886-4709919 GCF_000503995.2 Ceratosolen solmsi marchali | reverse complement strand
GTGGCCAGCCACGATCGATTAGAGTGGCTCGAGCCCGTCGCTCCGTCTTCCTCGGCTCGACTTTGTCTCCTCTTTCTTCTCCCGCTCTAAGCCGTGGCCTCGGCTCCTTCCTACTCGCCTTAATTCTCTTTCGCCTTTCTCGCCACCGCCGCTCGCTTACTCCCTCGACCCTGCCGCCTCGAGATTTACTCTAATACAAATACGAGCGCCGCTCGTGAATTTATCACGCTCGCGGTCGCCACGCCGATACGTACTCTGACACTTTTCAGGTCTTGGCTTTTCTTTCGGTGCGCGGTTACGTAATTATTGCGTCGAGAGCCAACATTTACCAGCAAAAAACCCCTTTTTATAATCAACCCTCGCTTCCCCTCCTCTATCACCCGCCCCTCCCATACCTTATCCAATCCCTCCCAAACCCCCTCTCGTATCCTCGGAAAGTAGAAAATTCTCTGTAGAACATCTGTGTCGTCGAATACGGAAGCACTCTCGGCAACACAGATCCTTCGTAGCCGCATATACGATTATTTAATTTCAATCAGCGGCCGCACTGGTCGTCGAGCGGCGACAGAAGCTCCGAAAATTTCTCGCCAAAGACGTAGTCAATGCTATCTGATTAAAATTAAGCGGCGATCGATCGATGCTCGGCAATTTTTCGTCAAGATGTCTCAGCGCCAGGGCGATTAAGCCATCCCAAGGTGCCGTAAATTATCGGCTAAAACTTGGGTAACGATATCCACTTGAATGAAGTTTCAGCCGCAGCGAGTCCGCGCTCCCCTCTCTTTCCAATCCTCTCCCCCACTCCGCCCTCCACCGTCCCGACCTGCTTCGCTCGCCAAACCCATCCCCCATCGCTCTGGCCTCGGTGACCAGGACGACAAAGGATCTCGATACTAGCGCTGCCCGTCCAAACTCCGACAAAGGTGTACTTTTAGGAGGTGCCCACCAAGGCCGGGAGTCATATTCCTCGAAATCGCGCCTCCTGGACCAACAACTTCCAAACTCCTCGGAAGCTCTCCCATCGGGGGCTGCCTATTGCTCGACCAGCATCGTATTTCCGTCCTAATACTATGCACGTAGAGGCGGCCAACTAGGAAACCCGACTTACAACGTCCCTGAACGTCCCGTATCGAGGCCGAGGGCAGGCACTTTTGACTTATCCGATACTTTTCTCAGCCGTACGGGAGTACGTGCCAAAATTAATTTGGTCCCGAATTGTTGAATCTACGACCCAGTCGTGTGCAATTTTAAAACTTCTTAACTCAATTAACGGAGCGATGAAAAATATTAATATATCGGATGTAACGAGACACCTTGTCCACTTTTATCATAAAAGAAAAGAAGAAGAAAGAAGAAGAAAAAAGGATTATTCAATGACCACGTACAAATGCAATTAATTTAGATTGGAAAGAGATTGATTTAAATAGCGAAATGCGAACCATGAGTGTGCATTTACAGTTGCATTTACACTCGTAACTAAGTGGGACGAAAAATTTTTTTCCATTAAAATGCCCATTGTTATATTATCAAGGACAATTCATACACATATAATCTCCATTTAATTGACAAACATCTGCTAGAAATTTCAATTATTATGTATAACTTTGAGACTATTTCTATTATCAAATAAATCCGTATTTCGAGAACTATTTAAGATTAGTACGTTGGCAGTTCCATTGTTTGATAAAATCAACTGTTGAATCAGGCATATAACGATTTCTTTTTTTTTTTTTCTTTTAGTTTTGTTACTCGTTCAAATACAATAATGCATAACGAATACATCATAATATAAATATAAATTCACCGATCAATCTCACCTCGGCGTAATTTAAATCTTTACAATATACTATTCCAGTATCATTAATATCTTACCAAATATTATAAAATTTATTCGTACTTGGATGTCAAGATAATTATTGCGGTACGCACTGAATATTATTTCGATATTATTTTACAATAATAACCCCATCATCATTACCGAGTCCACAAATATAATAATATTTATATACATATTCTTACTCTAGACAATCATATTCAATTATGCATATTTTAATAATAAGTTTTCTACCCTCATCAACGCTATAATTTACTTTAAAAATTAATTACGTTCAAATTGCACTGATCGTACAATTTCTTAGTGTATAATAATGTTTTGAGCCGTTTTCAACACCTTAGAATACACCTAAGAGTACATATTTACTGAGCACTTGTGCTATCACTTGCAATGGTATTGGTAATTAAATAATGGTCAAATTAGTATGTAATGTTAAATATACTCGGGTATTATCCTCTGTCAACATACAAATTTCCAAATTTCCAAATTGAAACGACATATGGGAATGTACTATATGCGATATATGTCATACCCTGGACACTTTGATCGCGAATATAATTTTTTTAATTTACCCGTGCCAACGCTCGGACCTGAAACATGCACGTATGAATAGAAGAGGGAGAAAATTGTTGAGACGTAAGAAATAAGGGCATAAACGAGAGAAAGCGCATGACGGGAAAAATCCGCAGAGAGAGAAAAAGAGAGAGTGTTCACTTCCCTCTCTCTCTCTCTCTCCCTCTCTCTCTCTCTCTTTCTCTCTCTCTCTCTCTCTCTCTGTTTATTTCTGTGTGTACGCGTGCGTACGTGTGTTTGGGAAGGAGAGAGAGAGAGAAAAGATCGATACATCGCGAATCGAATGATGTCATCCGTTACATTGGTTTCCTGACTCATCGATGCGGATCGTCCGCTTGCGATTTCTCCATCATACGAGCTGTAAGCCGCCAGTACCCCCCCCCTCACCTCAAACCAAATAAAAGCACCGCACCCATTCGCCCCCCCTCCTCCCATCCTCCCTCCGCCCACCATCGCTTCCACCACCCTCGATTCGACATCCAATTTTTCGGCTTCCCCAGCTTGCTCCACCTCCTTTCTCGAATTGGTTGTATGCATATATATGTGAGCGCGAAGCCGCGAATTTCCTAAACCTTCTTCGGGCTATTTTCCATTTCGCTACTCACAACCCGTTATGCGCATCGCTACGCCGTAACTACGGAAAACGAGAAAGAGCAAAAAATGCCCGCGTAAACCCATCTACCTTGTCTACCCGCGGTCGCCGCTTTCACGGCAAAAAGAAAGCTCGTGGCTTTGGAATTTTCATATCGACACAGAATGACAATCTTGTCATATTAAATTCCACCCTTTCGCAACTAACTTCCTCTCTGTCTTTCCTTTAGCCCACCCCGGTGCCCTTAAGCCCGTACCTTTCTTTAATCGCACTTTGCTTTGAAAAAAGTACTTTACCAGAAGCGCGCCTCCCGTTAACCCTTGTAAAGTGCCACTAATTCAACATTTTTCGTTTTCATAAGAAGATTGGCCTTAATACTTGAAGAATGCTCGGTTACGCAACATAAGCATTCTACTTATGTCGATAAATACTTGATAACATACTAAACAATAAACAATTCCGACAACATTTCAATTATACTCTCGTCTTCGTATCGCAATTTTAATTACTATTATTATTATATGCCATATATGCTGGAATAGAATGATTCGCATTCTAGATAATCAAGTTTCTTTCACACTTGCGCAACGCACGTTTGATCAGTAACATAGCCTATGTTGAAGATTATGAAAATTTATAGCGAAACGTTTTAGGACAAAACTGATGCCCCTCCCCCCAGCCAATCACCACTGATGTAGATAAAATTGAGGTAAAGCAATTACTGATTTATCATCAGCAAACAATTTGATATATTTTGCTTCGCATGCAAGTGTAATAAAAATCCAATAACTATTGCACTATTTTATAATAAAATTTTGAAATTTTTAATAGTTTTATATAAATAGTACGATTTTCAAATATCTAGCTGGTCTTTTAAAAATTTACATAGTACATCACATATGAATTTCATCAAATTTACCTGTTCTACAATTTATTTCTAGAACGCGATTTTTAATTTTGTGATATTAAATTTAAAAATGTCATTTCCAAGCACACATTACGACCTAATAAGTATTTCCCTTCACTAATTTTTACGTAAAATTATCAAAATAACTAAAAATTCTGTAGCCCAAAAGTTTTTACAAATGTTAAATAAATAAATAATCGATGCATAAATCTTATTCAAATCGAATAGACCACAAAATCTATAACGTTCGCTTATAAAATTCTTCGAGGTAAGCCAAGTTGCTCATCGCGTAGCACACAAAATTAATGTCGAAATTCTGCTTAAATAGTCGTCATTGAAATTCAAATAAACCGTATGAATCAAAAGAATTTTGAAGTTTCAGACGAAGACTTCAAGCTTGAAATGCAATTATTACTGATTAAACAGCGCGCAGGGAAAAAAATTACAGGACGGGCAGAGATCTTCGAATGCGAATAGCTCGTGGAACAAAGACGCTTAGCTCAAGCCTTTGTCTCGGAATAGTTACTTTTATGTAATTATTTGGATAGTACGGAAAGTCCTAGATCTACTCAAAGTTGAGTAGATTACGTTTCGGCAAAAGAAACAACTAATGTTTTTCCTTCGCCTGTTCTACATCACTGCATTATTCATATACATATAGACTTTTAATTAAGAACCCGATGAGATCAAACGACAACCTCCTATTATCTAAAATTAAAGTCAAATTGTAGATGTTGCATTAGGGCACGTAAGAGCCTAGGATTTCCACGAGCCGCGGTAATCCCGTAGATGCAACAGCTCACGAATATTAAGTAAAATTTTCCCGACCAATCGCTCATTGTTGCTCGGCTGTCGGTAATACAGTCGAATGGCCTATTTGTCACTGGTGGTCCATAATCCGCTGCGACACAAGTCCTCGAAGTCGAGCCAACAGTCGTCTTGTAATCGGGGCACACATAAAGCAAAAGCCGTGCCGAACTTGAGCTAATAATCGAGCTACGAATCGTTCTATTCTCGCGGCAGCTGACACTGACATACGAAAGGCAGGCAATAAATATCGGATGAGTTTCTGGGCGGCTAGTCGACGTGCCAGTCACGTTTTTTTTCTTTTTTCTTTTTTCTTTTTTCTTTTTTTTTTTTTTTTTTTACTGTAGAAAAAGAGCGAAGGAAGAATGAGAGAGGGGCGCACTCTCTCATTGACCATAAGTAAGAGAGTAAGAGACGTCGACGCATCCCGTGCGAGCAGCGCATGAAAGGGCGCAACGGAGCCCAAAACACTTTTCCAGTCGGACTGCCATTTATTTCGTTATTTATTTGCAAACGCGCGAAAGAGGCGGACCGGCCGTATTCTCTCTCTCTCTCTCTCTCTCTCTCTCTCTCTCTCTCTCTCTCTCTCTCTCAGCCGAGTGAATGGAAGGAGAAATATCGATAGGACACACGGACCCCTTTCTTTCTCGCTTTTTAATGCATTGTCGCGTCGAGTGCGGCTTTTTAACCCTTAAAAAATCGAAGGGTACGCGATGAAAAAAAAAAGGAAAAAAGGACGCGCGGAGCGCCCCTTACTGAAAAGAGAGTGGTAAGGGAAGGTGAGAGCCAGAGAGAGAGAGAGAGAGACTGATAGTGCAGAATCTGCGCGTGTGCGTATCTGTATGCGCTTGTGGGAGAAAGAGAGAGAAAGAGAGAGAGGGAGAGAGAGGGAGAGAAAGAGAGAGAGAGAGAGAGAGAGAACGCTATCTGAAAGCCGGGATTACATGAGGGATTTTGGTCTCGGGCCCGACCTCGCCAAAAGCCGATTTTCCGATTCCGGGAGGCCCTCGCAGGTTCCTGAATTAGTCGCCCATTGTACCCGCTGTTCCTCGTGCTCCCGATACTCCGACCACCCCCGAACTCCTCGTGATGTCGCATATTAAGTTTCGCTCTCGACCCTAACGGGGCCGCCCGCGTCTTCGTCCGCTCTTTACTACGTACGACAATATCTTCCGAACGCGTCTGTGTGCCTCGATCCCAATTTTCTCCCTCGTCTCATTCCTCCTCCTGACCATCACACCATCTCCTCCTACTCAGTTCGCTCCATTTTTATTTGATTGTTTACCTCTTTCACTCCTTTTTCATCCGGTTGGCTTAATCCCTTTGTTTTCGACATTTGTATTTTGAGGGAGGCTCTTCGCCTCTATCGCTTACTCTTCTTACTCGACTACATCACATTTTGCAGGCTCTACTTTTTTATTAATCAGAACTTTTCTTTACCAAGTCTTACCTATTAAAGAAAAACTATAGAGATTTTTATTAAAGCAATTCTAATGCACTGCATTTTCATATGAAGTATCACTAAACATAGAAATACACCCACTTATCTGCTATTATTGCTTATCGATATATTAAATCATTATTTGAAATCCTGATGGTCGTTATTATCTACGATTTATTGAATAATTAAGTCCCTTTTATGAATTGTGTGTACATTTTTACGACGCCAAGGGCTCATAAAGTGAAAAAAAAATGACTCTAATTCACACTCGATCGTACAAAAAATATAGCTTCCATTGATTTAAAAAAGCTGTTCCCCCATTATTCATCATACCCAAAACAATAATATAGAAAATAAGTCTACATAGCCGAGTCGAAGAGAGAACAAACATATTAAGTGAAAAAAAAGTCTATCCAACATTCCACTAGAATCATGGGTGTGTTTGTTTGGACAACGGTTTTACCACCTCTCGCGAGTTGAAGCACGCTCGTGGGAAACTATATCCGATGCGTTGCATGCATCCACGCACGCACGCACGCACGCACGCACGCATACGTACATGTATGTTGCATGTGTATATATCGATCAAAAGTATATTAGTCTCGAAATGACAACGCGGAGTGTTTTCTATGTGCTTTTCGAGAAAGGGGTGGAGCATTTAGGAGCGTGTTACCGAGGGTGAGATACCAATTTTTGTTTGCTTCCTATTACATCGACACTAGAGCTAGAGAACTGAAGAAGAAGAAGAAGAAGAAGAAGAAGAAGAAGAAGAAGAAGCAAAAGAAGAGGAAGAAGAGGAGGAGGAGGAGGAGGAAAAAAGATGAAGAGAATTCCGGATAAAATCTGAACAAAGCAAGCGAGATCGCATACCTGTGTGAGAGGAGCAAAATGATCGTTTCTATTTCTTTTTTTCCTTTTTTTTTCTAATCGGAGCTACCTGTGAAATGGTCGAGTGCGAAAAGAACGAGAGCAACAGCAGTGAGGGGCAACGAAAATATAAGAAAAAAATCATCTAAATTAATGATTTAGCGGTGTCAGCTTCGACGCATTTTTGGGGTGATGCTGTAATCTCCCATCCCCTGTCCTCTGAACGCGACCGGCACTCCCCTACCTTCCGACCCCAATATTAGAAAATACAAAATTAATACACTTACATAGCCGAATTACAAAACGTAACGCGCTATAAACTTTCGAGTGACGTTGCCATTTTTCGTACTTTGGTCAACTTAATGGCAATTTACCATCAATTGCATTAATCGCTAATAGAAAACGAATATTGTTGGTATTTTATGTTGCAATACATAATTGTTGCAATGATTTTATTGGCGCCACATCCAATGGAAAACCAAATTTACGAGAATAAATTAAGTTGCATTATTTGGTAGGTAAATAGATATTTGTAATGGATAGGCGAGGGCTGTTTTCTAAAATTGCAACAATTTGTAAATCTCGAATGTAAAATTAAAACCCAAGGGCTTAGCCTTAATACACAATTCTTTGCAAAGCAATAATAAAGGTTTTGTTTATCTCAACTAAAGCTAAAGCTATCGCTTACAGTGTATTTCCAAGCATATTCTCAATAATATAGATAAGCACGGGGAAACAAAGCATAAAATTGAATAAGAGCGAAGGTCCGACGGCGCCCAGTTCTTTTTTATCCATTCTAAAATATAATTGACACGAGAAGCGTATATAGAGCCACTTGGGATTAATATACGGACGATAATGTGCGTGAAGGTCGAGGCAACTGGAGTTTCGAGATATCGAAAGTGCTCCATCCTTTTGCGCAAGGGATCGAAGGGTGTCGTCCAGGTCAAAGCACCACCCCCGACAAATATCTTTACGAGCTCGTGTGCTTGGTTTACTGTGTGCGAAGTAGAGT
>NW_011948426.1:4682503-4701739 GCF_000503995.2 Ceratosolen solmsi marchali | reverse complement strand
CTCTCTCTCTCTATCTCTATCTCTATCTCTCTCTCTCTCTCGCTCTCTCTCTCTCTCGCTCGCTCTATTTGTATACTGCCGTTATCCTAGCCCACTTTTACGAGACGTTCGTTCAAAAATTGAAGGACCAAGTGACCACCCCCGCGACTCCTTCGGGACAAGCGGCAAATCCAGATTTATATTCAAATTCGAAGACGGGAACTCGCCCCTTTTTTCCTCGAGCCCCAACCGACTGTCTATATCTCTCCTTCGCCTATTCACATGACTGCAAATAAAAAAAAAGAAAGTCCTTTGATCGTCGATAATAAATGCCAAGATTGTTTTAGATATGCTTTATACAGTGGCGCGCTAAAGGCACTCAAGTTATATCTGCGCAATACGCTCGGACTTGGATTGCATTTAGTTTGGCTTTGATTCAACTTGAAAGATTTTATCGACCTTCCAACTAATTTGCCCACTTTATCTTTATCCTCCAAAAAAAAAAAAAACTTACCCTCGAACTCACATACAAAGCGACTAAACTCCAGTTGACAACGTTATTACTTATTTATTGTTATTTTCTTTTAACGAATATCCATAATGGTAAAAAAAAAAAAAAAAAAAAAAAAAAAAAAAATGTTTATGGTTTTGTGCATGTCGAGCGCTAGAACCGCTTGGAGTGGCTCAATGTCGACATATTTCACACACGATTCTCCATTATAAAACCAAAATTGTCATTTCCATGCGTAAAAATACAATTCACTCGACCCCTTATTCCGATAAAATCGAACGACTCATGTTAGATTGAACGGAATTACGGGCTGCAATAGAAGCCCAGCACTCTCCAGCCAATGAAAATATCATTTCGTCAAAGTTATTTAACCGACAGGCAAGCGCTAAGGCAGCCGCAGTCATCCGCAGCCATCCGCAGCCATCCGCAGCTCAAACCCATTAAATAAACATATCGCTAAGCGTATCATCGATAGCGATGGATTTCCTTCCAATTCGCGCGGGAAAAGTTCTCGAGCCCAGCCGCGGTGTGACGGCTAAATAGTCGGAGCGCGCGCGCTCGCGCACAATTTGCAGATCGACAAAGTACGCCTGTTCCCGACAGGCCGAGGATTTTCGTCGGTAGGAGGTCGCGCACCAGAGTGCGATCCATTAGCGTATTTACGAGGGCCTGGGCCATTTAAGCGAGGCTTTGTCGCAATCGCGAGCTGACGGGATGGATTTTCCCTCGGGCCGTTCTGCAAACGCTCTCACAATTTTCCTAAGCAGTCTCGCGCTATCGACATTGCGGATTCTGTGCTTTTCCAACGAGACCCTGAGAGATCCTCCGCGGCCAAGTTTCCAGCCGGATTTTAGGCGCGTGAGATGAAGGAGAGAGAAAGCAAAAATCAGCATAACTTCGGCAACGCAAAAGCCGAATCGCTCTGCTCGTCAGCACGTCGACACGTTCGACCGAAAGCAACATATCGCTGCGAATAACGAGCTCGCGTCCCATACAAGTCCCCTTCCAACCCACCCTCACCCCCCTTCTAATGTACATTGACGTCGACCCACACCTACAATTGCTTCCCCAGCAACGTTATAATCTTAATGGCTGGGTAGGACGACGGTGTAAGACGAGTTAGCATCCCCGACGTCGATTAGCAATTTAAACTCGTCGAGCTTGCGACGAGGTGCGAGCGCGTGGGCACGGACTGTCAAAACTAGTTTTCGCCGAGTGGAAGCTGCTCCTTTTCCTTCGGGGGGCTGTGCAGCTGGACGGGCCACGCACGTCCGAGAAGTCTTCATTAGCATAAGGAAGGGGCCGACGGGGTGGGCAGACACGCGTTACTCCTTTATACGCCTATCTGGTCGGCAGTCAGATGCTCTTCTTTATTATCAATTATTGACGTTTCCTGTTACTTGTAATGTGCGTGCCCCCGTTCAACCCGTTCAACCCACTTTCATCCACCTTGTTGATTACAGCGATATAGCGTTTATTGTGACGTTGTCTCAAGGTGAACGCATTGTTGTAAATAAAATGTATTGCGATCGTCGGTCGTGAATGAATTTCTCTCTCCAGCCGAATGCCTAATGAATTACTTCGAATTTAGATGATCGACGTTTCGAGAGAAAAATCTTCAACGATGCGCAGTCTGACCTGCGTACTTGGATATTTACAATGCGAGTTGCGCGATATCTCGTGGGACAATTGAGAGGCGAAAGAATAACAACGGGCGATTAAGAAAACCGGCGATTTCGAAATTCAATCGGTTACTCCGGCTGCTAATGCGCCGTGCCACCCACAAGCCCCTTTGTGCAGATGGGACCCGAAGAGCCTATACACTCCCGTCTATCCCTCCCTCCCGCCCCGCCCGATACTCCGGAAATAACGATGTAAGATAACACGATCTACCTCCGCTATCTCGGTCATCAAATCATTTTAACACGCAATGGACACGAGCTCGATGTTCTCTCTCTCTCTCTCTCTCTCTCTCTGCTACCTCTCTTCGTACGTATTGCCCGATCTGAGGATTTTTTAACTGGCTCTATCACAGTCCATTCCCAGCTCATCGGATCAACATGTCTCGAGCGAACGCAGGGGATGGCTCATATACTGCCGTCTCATTGCGGCTGCGGACTTTTTTTCTTTCTAGCGCACGATGCACGTTTCGCCGCTGGCATGACGAAACCCTTTTCCGGATAACTCATCATTCTATAATCTAAGAGCACATATGCGAGAACGTATTCATTGAAGTAGCGCGTCCCGCGGGAAACCGACGAAAAGCGTATGTCTATCGCCAATGTGTCGAGGCCCGCCTCGAAGCATGATAAACACCTATTTATTTTACTTCACCGGGTCGATTACTTTTTTTACCCACCCCGCTGCTTTGATTGATTGTATTTCTCATGTTTTTGTATACTTCTTTTATGGACTTTATGTTGTTGATGTGACTAGAATATTATTTGAATCTCAGCGTTTCCGACACGCATCCAGCATTCGTATGAAAAATATTATTGACATCTCCTTATTTCTTAATCTTTATTTTATCACATATAGCGTATAATGGGGATGTGAAAAAAAATTTTAATATTCACCAAGTAGACAAATTGAGAGATACGAATTATTCTAATTAAAGCAACGAAGAGATAATGAAAACTGGTGAGCCGATGAGACGAAATTTTTTAATTAAGAAAATATCCTCAATTTAAGTATTAAAGTAAGAAAATAAAGTAACTATTCCTTAAAGTAATATATTAGTGATTTTTAAATACATTTATATAGAATTATACGCGGATAAATAAAGTTTTTCATAAATAAATGTAGGATAGTTATTGATTTTTTCCATCTTTTCGTCAGAAATCTTTCAGCCTTGATAATTTTTTTTTTCTTTTTTTTTTTTTAATTAATTTAATAAACCAATAACTAGTTGGAGATTCCTCAAATCATTATTTAAATACTCAAGAATGCTGACATATTTAATATCAATAATTTGCGTAAGCTTACATAAAACTCCACTGCCATTTTAAGGCAAAACTTTATCTCGGACCCGAGGCACACGTTTACTAATGCCATCATTAACTGAAATAACATTCGTCGAACTCCGCCTTTACGTTAATTTGAAAAGAAGCAGGAAGAAGAGAAAAAAGGACGAATCGCCATCCGTAACGCCAGCTCATTAAATCGAAATTCAGCCAAGTCTTTGGCATTGGAGAGGATGGCATTTTCCTCGCAAAGTAAGCCCGTCTCAAGCACCCACTCGGTTAATTCAAAAGGAAACGCACGCGTGGCGGCCACCATTTTGCTGTTTCGCGAGCCCCCGTCGGACATGCACGCGCACGCACACGCACACGTATTCACCCTCGCGCGCGGGTGTATCGGCGATGAAAGAAAAAAAACCCGAGCACTGGATTGGTCGGCACGCCGGACCCTGGGGTGGCTTCGCCGCCACCCCTAACTGCTGACCAAGCACCAGCCCTGTATACTCCAATTTCCACACAGCCTCGCTCGAGTGCTCCCTCGTCGCACCCTACGCTCACCCCCGCACCGCGCGCTAACTCACGACGTGTTTTTGCTTTGGCGAGATAAGCCCGGCACTTTGCATATTGCAAAAAGCATCGCGGCTGCGACGCCGACGCTTATTTACGATCAATTTTACAAGGCTCCTTAATGGTGGTCGCGACGCTATTCCTCGACTTCCCTCTTGACTTTCAGACCTTTATGGCTCTTCTACTGATTGGTCATTCCTTTTACCGAATGAACAATTGCCATTTTAGGATACAGCGTAATGCCGGGGATCGATTGCTTTCACCAGTGGGAACATTTAATGTGCCATTATGTGCGTTTCTCACATTCGATCTGGCAAAATGATGTTACGTATTAGGAGATAAAGAGAGAGAGAGAGAGAGAGAGTGTGTGTGAGTGAGAGAGAGAGAGAGAGAGAGATTGAGGGAGGGAGGGAGGAAGGGTGCGCAAAACTTGATGAAAGTTATAAATCGAAGAAAGGATGATGCGTAAGAGAGGGAGGTAGCCAAGTGCCTTAGCCAAAACGTTTGTTAGTCTTACCTCGAATGCGGTGTATGTCCGACTTCATCCTTTCTACTGGTAAATTTGAATCCTCCCATACTTTCCCCCGGAAAATCTCGATGGAGTGCTCGAGGTCTCGGTCGGAAAGGGCCACGATATCGACTGTGCGGACGTCTCGCGAGAGGCGTCAGAGGCCCCGAAAATATCTCGTGTACCTGAAACCGCGATTGCCTTAGGTGGGGGCCAGGCCAGGTAGCGAAAGGGTTTCCGAGCCTCCCGTGGACCCTTTTTTTTACTTTCTCTCTTTCTCTCTCTCTCTCTCTCTCTCTCTCTCTCTCTCTCTCTCTGTCTGTCTGTCTCTCAGCCCTGCGCGCAATAACGAATTTACCTACGCGCCTCATTCACCATTCGGTGCTGCGGATATAAAACCCTCCTTACACCGCACCTAAAACGTCGCACGTACCCTCGTACACGTGCACTTTCTGATGCAGATGCTGATCGATAGCAGCAGAGGCTTTTGCTTCCTTTCGCCAGTTTCAACTTGGCCAAATTTTCGCCTCTTTTCCCTATTCCGTAAAGCATACGTCTTTTTTCACTCTTCTCTCCTCCCTCTCTCACATTACGCTTTCAATAATCATTTTGATAATTATCTCTAAATATTTATATTATTCATCATTAATTTATACTGAAACTTTTTATCTTGTGTAAATAGTGACAAAATTAATATAGAACAAAATTACAAAAATAATATTTCATTTATCTATTATTATTGTCTTATTTAATCTGCCGATCGCTTATTTGCGCGATTCAAATTCTCATAAATGGTCAAATGCTTTTATAATTAAACTTTACACTGGCTATATCCCATCAAATCAACGATACCTAATCTCATATATTATTGCGTAAAACACTGTTTATATCGAATTTTGGCTGTAGAAAAATAAAATACTCGAACAAATGATTTTCTTGAAGAATGAAGTTGAAATGATTTCCCAAAAGAAAATTTCCGTATGAAAGTTAACGGCGTTCGAATTCGCTACCTGGAATGCAAATAATCAAAAGGGCGCACAAAAGCGAAAGGAGCAAATGCAGGACCGGGACTGTACGAAAAAAGTAATTTAATTTATTTCTATCCCGCTGCCAGAGAAAAGAAAGAGAGAGGGCAAAATCGTTAAATGCGTGCAGTATTGAACTCAAAGGATTAAATGTGTGGGATTGTGTCTTTATCGAGGAACGCGGATGACGCTTTATCCAATTTTTCCAATGCGCGACTAAAGAAGAGATGCTCGTAATATTTTCTTACCTCCAGCGCTGTTACTTTGTTAGAAAAGTTTCTTAAAGCAACAATGTAATTAAACACAATGCTTTTTTTAATACACTCTCTGTAATGGTGTATACACGAAGTTAATGCACCTACAGAAGGATTTAAGAAAGCTAAATGAGGCACTAATACAATGAATTAAATAGGCAGTAGTAAATGGTAAATAGAAAATGTAGTAAATACACAGTGAAAAAATCATTTACGTGCTGTTCTACTGAGAAATAATAATTAATCACTTGAAATTTCACTCAATTAACAAATAACAAAGTTATTCTTGATTTATTAATTATTTACTCTTTAAAGAATTTATTCATGATACATATTCGATTAACCAATAAAGTTTATTATATTACGTTTATAATATTTAAAAATGATTGCCAAAGTCGAAACTTGTCTGCCCGAAGCAATAGTAGTATTGCTTGTATAGGTAATAGTAGTAGTGGTGTTATGTAGTAGTAGTAGTAGTAGTAGTAGTAGTAGTAGTAGTAGTAGTAGTAGTAGTAGTAGTAGTAGTAGTAGTAGTAGTAGTAGTAGTAGTAGTAGTAGTAGTAGTAGTAGTAGTAGTAGTAGTAGTAGTAGTAGTAGTAGTAGTAGTAGTAGTAGTAGTAGTAGTAGTAGTAGTAGTAGTAGTAGTAGTAGTAGTAGTAGTAGTAGTAGTAGTAGTAGTAGTAGTAGTAGTAGTAGTAGTAGTAGTAGTAGTAGTAGTAGTAGTAGTAGTAGTAGTAGTAGTAGTAGTAGTAGTAGTAGTAGTAGTAGTAGTAGTAGTAGTAGTAGTAGTAGTAGTAGTAGTAGTAGTAGTAGTAGTAGTAGTAGTAGTAGTAGTAGTAGTAGTAGTAGTAGTAGTAGTAGTAGTAGTAGTAGTAGTAGTAGTAGTAGTAGTAGTAGTAGTAGTAGTAGTAGTAGTAGTAGTAGTAGTAGTAGTAGTAGTAGTAGTAGTAGTAGTAGTAGTAGTAGTAGTAGTAGTGGTAATAGTAGTAGTAGTAGTAGTAGTAGTAGTAGTAGTAATAGGGTTGTTAGTAGTGGTGGTGGTGCTGGTAGACGGTGCTTTTTCTCTAAAGGAAAGGAACTTAAACGAGCGATTTCGGAGCGACACGTGAACCTGCAGTAGTGACCAACCTGTTCCTCCGAGCGATAAAGCCCCAGACTGTTTGAATTCCGACTCCCTTCGGGGTGGATTACGCGCTTCTAAAAAAAGAGAAAAAAAACTACCAAGAGGACAAAGGCACCGAGGGTAATTTTGGGTGGAAAAGGCTGAAAATCGACACCAAAACAGGGGCGAGGACCGAGAAATTGTCTACAAAGCCTGCCTGCAAATAGCACCTCTCAAATAGCTATATCTGATGTTGGGGTCTAGCCCCCGGTTAACTTCCTTTTTTTTTTCCCTTTTTGTCCCTTTATTGGAGATGTCGCAGGTTAGCGCCGAGGATCAAACGAGCCTATCGTGACGACTCTTTGCGATCGTAATGAATCCGATGGTCGGTATGCGATCGCAATTCGAAACGAACTACAGCATCCTTGAGCTTGGAATTCACGTGATAAGTGAGCATTTAAAACGGGGAAGAGTCAAGCGAACCCGAGCGAAAGATGACGAGCCCTTTGTCGATCCACGGCCGTACGAGGCTATGAAAAAGGGGCACGGATCATCCAAATGCAAATGGGCGCTCTTTCGCGCCCTACCAATGGCTTATCCGTGGGTCCATCTGGCTGAAGGGTTCTCGAGCTCGCTCGGACGCGCCCGCGAATTATCCAAAATCTTCGACCACGGAAGGGCTCTCCTCCCAACCCTCTTCTCGACGCCTTGCGATACCTCGCGGCTACAAGATCTCACGCAGATAGGCCGCCGACTCTTCGAGTGGCTTCGCATTGTCCGATCGACTCGATCCTTTCACGTACGCGAGCACGGCCGACATTCGACTTTCAAATGCGTTTGCGATTTTTTTCTTTTTATCCTTCCTCGGTCCATTTGACAATTAAACTTGGGAATCGGTGTGCTGGGGACAGACTTTCTCGGTATGCGCGTCCCAATTGGCGACTGATGCGCCACGGACGCGACCACTACAGATTTGTCGAACAAGCAATTGGCCGCGGCAATCGCTTTACCGTTCCTGAAAATCAGTATAAAGGATAAAAATTTTAATCAAAGCCATGTCTAGGCTATCCACGCGACGACTTATTTCATCTTCATTTTGTAGATGTAATGCGGATGATCCTACGTCAGTTACAAAGCGCCAGAACCCGTAAAAAAGGTCGCGGGCAACTGAAATGAAAATGGGAAGAGGATCAACAGCCGTTCGGCGCTTCCCTAATCCTTTTCACAATTTTTTAACCCCATCTGTCGCCTTTGGCGCATCCCTTGGCGATCCTTTCCAACGGAGAATGAGGCAAAAAAGTCGAACCATGAATTGCTTCTTAGTTAACGACTTTAACATTGAACCGTAAATAAGCAATACATTTCGAGCATAAAAGAGGCGAAAGCTCACATATTGATTAATGCCTCGGCGGTATCATGATTTTTTAATTAATGAGGGCACCATCTGTTTACACGCGTACTCATTTCGTATTAATTATTTTAAGCCCTTAATAAGGCGAATGGTGGAAATATTGTCACACCTGCGGATTTGGTGGAATATAATTTATTTGATTTACTTTAAGCTAATTTTACCACAAAACTTTTGGTGTCTTAAATTCAAATTGTGAGTATATCAATGTATATAAACATTGTATATATAAACATTGAACAAAAATTCGTTGTAAAAATTTCTTATATAAATCTCTCTACGTGTTATATATCAATAAAATACATATATAGAATTTTGTTGCCCTTACCATTTTCAGTCTAACTTTGAATTTATGGGAATTTCAACTTTTCAATTTTTTATTATTCTACAATGTATACTACAGTGTATAAATAAAATATTATAAATATATCAAAGTTTCGAAAAGTACGGAAAGCGCTTTAAATTAAATAAAAACTTGAATTTCACATAACCATTCTTCAATTAAATAAAAAAAAAAAAAAATTAATAATATACTTTTAATGCAACATTTGTCTTATTTTACAAAATTTGTTAGAAATTGTACTGGTTTTATTTTACTTCGAGAAATAACATTTTAAGGAGTTCTTACATTACACAAATTGCATCTGTAGAGAAACAGAGAATAATGATCGACTGGAATATCTTTCGAACAATCGAAGCAAAAAAGATAAATCCAAAATAATACCTTTAAATTTTGTTTCAAATGGTTTAAAAAATTCGATTTAATTTTCGTTTTTTACTTTACAAGTTAACTTACTATTTTATTGCAATATTATAATAACAATATTCTGCATTAATTGGATTATCATTTCTTGATTGATTAGCACAATGAATAAAGCACAATATATTAAATATTTTCACTATTTTAACTGACAAAAAGATTTCGTCGAAATTTGTATTTTCAAAACGCGACATTTTAATGTATTAAGTTAAATGATATTTAAATAATGCAGGTGATCGGTAAAGCTTTTTAATTAAATATTAATTTTTCAATTCGCTCGATATTTCTTTAAGTTAAACAAGACACAAGAAACATCGAGTATTAATGTAATCGAACAAGAACAAGAACAAGAAGAAGTATAATATTCGTATCTCTTTGAATATACTTTCATCAACTTTTTTTTTTGTTTTAGGATTTTATTATTACTTACAGCATGAAGTGTTTATTCGTAGAACAAATGTATTTAATACATATAAAGCTTAAAACTTATTTTCAATGACTTTTTAAATTCATTGGAAATATCAAATCATTCTAAATACATAATAATAATGATTAGATTAGAATTTGCATTGGAAATTTTAAATGAATGTTTCAAACAAATAATTGTCGATTAATTCACTATCAAACAATTGTGTATACGCTACGCTATGTGATAATAAAATAAGTAATTACAATTAACGCACACAATTGCAATGGATGTATTTATGAAATAAATACGCGCTTGCACTTGCAGCATATGTCGAATGAATGGAGAAAAAAAAACATTATGAAAGTTGACAAAATCTTGCTCTAGCAAAGCTCGCAAGTTGATATTGCACAGGCCAGCTCTGGGTTTCGCATGAAGTGGATGTTGAAAAAAGAATACAGGAAGTGACCTAGTTGGCTCATCAAAGAAAGTACATTGATAAAATGTGGAGCGGGGGGAAAGAGACCCATCTCGTTTCCGCCTCGGTATCTTCCTTCTCGCGTCTACCTATCGCTATTGTGTGATTCGGCTAAATGGCATCCGAGGTACCCCGAAGGATAACCATTAACATAATTTTACATGAAGCAGGATCCCGAGGAGGCCATTTTTCGCGGCAGCCGGCGCACCAGGGCTGCAGATGCAAAAAAGGATCGAAGTAAATAATAGAGAACGAGAGGCCCAGGTAGAGAAACGGACCCCTTCGACCCGACCCTTCTTTCCACGAAGGGGTTAAATCAAATATTTAAAATTTTCCTATACGTGCCGCGCTCGATTTTTGCGTAACGGTAACCCTTTGCCACCCTCCCCCTCCCAATCCCTCTATCTCAGTACACGTCTCTTGCCAATGTAGGGCTCATGTGGAGAGGCTTATACCTGGTCTTGTAATTTTAGATTTGGGTGCACGGTGTCGTGGCTCATCGAATGGGACCATTTGGCAAGAGAAACTTGTATACCAAGAGCCAAACCTCGCGCATCCTCACGTTATTCCATAATGAAGTTTTCAAGCGGTTTATTTGTTTATTACAGGCGAAAAAATTCTTCGTTAACTTTCCACCAGGAAGTTGAGCTGAGAGGAAAACCGTGAACTGTCAAGTAAACTTTGCACAACGTACTAGCGATTGAGTAAATTTCCCTCAACTTGTCAAGTGAATATTCCCGAAAGTGCGTCATTCAACCATGTAAATCAAATTATACGAGATACGAAATTTTACTTTAATGGTTTATTTTATATTATGTAGTGGATATTTTTCTAAACTTTAACAAGAAGCAATATTTTACTCAATATTTGACTATTTGACTTTTTTTTTATCTTTTTTTTTTTTTTTTTTTTTTTTTTTTTTTTTTTGCTTTAATTGTTAACGAATGACACATTTGTCTACGTCAAATGTATAATTAGGATAATGTCAATTACACATTGAGAATAAATCGGGAATTTTGAAAATTCTAATTTCTCTTATAATTGGGCTGCTACCTATTAACTTCATATTAATATGATAAAATAATTTGCATGTAGACAACAAATGCCAAATAAAAAACGGATCGTAGAATATTTTCATTCAATTACCATAGTAGACATTAATAAATTTATCAAATAATCAAATTCTAAGAGGCAAAAGTGCCATATAAACATATGAAAAATCTGTTCTCTTATCTAAAAGGCATAAATTTGTACGATTTAGGAGAAAAAGAGGCGATGCAAGGAGGGCTACAAGAAAAAAGCGTAAGTATAATAATGAAAAGTAGTAGAAAAATATGAAAGTCAGAAGTTGCCTTGGTTCGTCCCCTGCAGCAGGAGCAATTCGATTGCATATCTTGGCTGTCCCCCGATACCCCGATATCTCAGGGTGCCCGAGCTTTTCTTGCGCCGGTGAACCGCGAGTTTGAGTCTGATACTCTGTCCCTCCTCCACTACCCCTCATTCCCTTTAGTTCGCGCGAGACTCGCGCGCGTCCCTTGATTTACGAGAATCGTGACGGGCCATTTGTCGAGAAGCCCTTTCCTACGCTAGAACTCTCTGTCTGTCTTTCTCTCCCTCCCTATCCGCCCACTCACACATCCCACCCTCCCATCTCTAGTTGCCTTATCGGTACTCGACAGCGTAGCTCCTAGTCAACTGCAAAAACTACGAATTCCAAAGAAAAACTTTGCCCGTGACTGGGATAGAATCCCTTTCTACATAGCCGTACTATGTGTGTGTGTATATATATATATATATATATATATACACACATATATATTTATCTATGAATATTTATGTGTACGTGCGTGCGTGCGTGTGTGCGCGCGATTGCGTAATGTATATAATATACACGTGGAAACTAGAAAAATAGTGGCTGACTGAAGTCTATTATTATGAGTTTGTTTGGAAGAAAGGGAATATGTTGAACTGGACCGCTTTCTTGGAAAAACAAATAGTGCTCGAGATTCCGTACATGTATTACGTCAGCTCTCACTCAAATTTTACATACGTAAAAATATGTATATCTCAATTTGTTTTTTTTTTATTGCATATTCTCGTTAATTACTTAAGTATTCGCAAGTTAACTAATAAAATAATGAAACTTCTTAAAACATTGTCTATCGGTAATAGCATATAAATCTGAGCGTCGGAGCACTGTAGAAAACAAGTTTGTGGGTAACAAGATTTATTTGAATACACGTTCTACTCGACATAATATTTGCTATATTTGCTTCAAAAAGTATTAAGTTTTAAGAAAACATTCGCGCATTTAATCATTCTATAGAAAAAGCAGACTCACTTTTTCGAAAACGTCTCGTCCGAGCATCCTATTAATCTAACCCTCTTCTGGGTTTGTTTTGCCTGGTGAAGTTTTGGTTTAGAAAAAGCATTGGCAATTCCGATCGATAAGCCTTTCTCGCGAGGGAAGGTAATGGATCGCGGGGCCAGCAGAGTAACTCGTATGTATTCTTATGATCCGCCCTGTTTATGACACACAATTTATTTCAAAATCGAAATCGAAGGTGATGGCCATTGGCTTACGCATAGACTCACATTAACTCTCCCCCGCCCCATATACTCTTTCTCTCTCTCTCTATCACGTTCTCTTTCTCTCTCTCTCTCTCTCTCTCTCTCTCTCTCTCTCTCTATATATATATATATATATATCTCTTTAGCTCGCTCCATTCCCTCGTGATACTCTTTCAGAAATCGAGCCGCGTAACGGCATTAAAATTTCAAAAAGCTTCACCGCCTAGAAGATTATGCCATTGTCCCCTTCGGTCGAATGCAAAATGCATTTTTCATTCGCTGGGAGACGCTGCGCAAAATATCTTTTTTCCGTCCTTTATTTTATTCAAATCGCGGTTTAACGTGCTTTAACAGACGGCAACAAACGTGTCCTTTTTACGAGGCGTTGAGAGACGTACCGGGCAACATTATCAGTTGGCGAGCATTTCTCCTAGCCATGTGTTTCTTCGTTAGAACGACAGTCCCCTTTAAGGACATCGATTCGCTGAACTTGGCTGGATTTGCCACGAGTGCATGAAAATTGTTCGACTTGCAAGAAAACTGCGATTCTTAATGTCCATGGTTAATTGAATTCGTGAATAAAGATGGTTTTATTTTCAATGACATTCATTTGACTGTCGTTATCGATAAGAGTAATAATCGAATACTATTTCGTGGAAACAATTGCCTTTGAATTTGTTTGTACTTCCCTACAGGCACCAAAATTTTCACTCTGCTGAAAACAATTTGGCGAACGAGAAATCTAATTATTTTGATTATCACGATACCGCAGCTTTTATTGTTTCAGGGATGTTTTCCTATAGACGGTGGTACTTCTTATCAGAAGTGAATTATTAACGTTATAAGAAACTAAGCGTTCAATTGTTCCAATAAACAATAGTCTGTTTATCCAATAACCTATAGTCCATTTATCACTCGATACATCTACTTATTCAAAATGTCTTCTAGTAACTATATTTCCATTTTACACCTATGATAAATCAAAGAAAAAAACACTAACCTAAAACTCAAATAACAAGAGAGAGAAAAATTAGCCATCGCGATTAATTTTTGTGATTTCATGGAAGTAAAACTATTGTAGCAATTTTTTGGCCTTTCTAAACATCTTTACACTCCAACAGAGTGACTACAACTTCTGATTTTTAGATTATAATATGAAAATTTTCTCAATACGCTCGCCTGAGTTTTTTACATGATTTCGACTCCGCATTCTTGGTTTGATTTTATACGCCAACTTGCAGTTTCCATAGACCATTTTTTTTTGACATTCCTTCAAGATATGTAGATAAGAACAAAGATTGAAAAATTTATCGCGAAGAAATAAAAATTTAATTTAAATCGAACTAAATTTATTAAATATTATTAATAAACAATTGCAGACTGACTTTATCCGTTCTCCTCTATTCCATGTATTATCGAAGCCACTTAGTCGTTAATTTATATTAAAATAGTGCGAAAACATTAAGAATACAGTAACTCATCACACTACGCTATTATTGACATTAACAATAATTAGATTTGAACTTCACCTTTAAGAGTTTAACATTCCCCAGCCACTTTGGAAACAAATGAAAGTATGAAAATTATTTAAATTGAGAAATACGCTGTCGAAGTTGACTATTATTGGCGGACGTGCGCAGGCGATTTTACATCTCGAGTTGGTGGTTTAGCGTTGTGGCGAATCGCGCGCTATACGACTACGTGCGCATATAGGAAATCGGAGGAAAGCCAATGAAGGGGAAGAGCGATTTTGGCGCGCGTCAACGTATGAGAGAAGCCCGAAGTATTCTCGTCTCGGTAGCTTTTTTGCCTTTATTCGTCACCCCCCCCCAACCTCCCCCCCCCCCATCCCCCTTCCCTCGCCAATCCCGCCCCCGCCGTCGCATCGGCCCCTCTCCTTTCCGAGTTTTCTCGCCCCTAGGCTAGATCCGTCTCCCATCATTTTTTGATCAGACTCCGATGACTCGCCGCTTTCTCCCAGGAGCTTCGCCGCCACCTATAATAGCGTCTCTGTATAGGTATACACGTGTAGAGAGCGAGATGTTCGCCTAGTTCGGTATCGAGGATTCGTGGGTGGCTGCGTTATCCGCGGATTTGAGGATCCGCTCCTAAGATTCTATCGGTATCTCACTCTCACTTTCGTATTATATACTCCCAGCCTCTGCATCGATCATTTCAGGTAAAATAACGAATATGTAGTGGATTTGTATAATTGTATAAAAAAACAAATACTAAACTTTTGGAGCATTGATTTAATTAGAATAAGATATATAGATTAGTCGAAATATAAGTCCCACGCGCGCAATTGCAAACAATTGTGCAAAGAAAATACCTTTTGTCAGCCAAGATTGTTAAGAAGAAATATATGAGAAGCGTATCAAATTTGTAATTGTCCTTAATTATAAATGCTCTTTTCATTACATTATGTAATAAATTTATGTACTTTAGGTTATTTATTGTCATTATGTAATAGCTGGAGCTCGAAAAAACCATGGTAATAGTAAATTTTATTGCTTATTACTCGAATGTCTCAAAGTAATATTCTGCATTCTCAAACTTCCCGTGGTTTGATAAATTTTTCAAACAAGCGTTTCACGAGAAAACTAGTTCGCTTATATGCATGGAGCGAGTAAAAACCGAAAATAGTAAAAAAACTCATCCTTCCACTGTTGTCCCAAGTACCGAAAAGAAGCATTTTGTTATTACACGTGTCAAAAAGTTCGGTGAGGACTGCGACTTCGGCTCGTCCTACGCCCAATAGCCCGAATGCGTGTAAAATGGGCTAACGTGCGACGAAAAATCTCCGCACGTCGTGGATATAAATCGAGCGTCCCCATAAAATTTTATTGCCATTTTTACGGATTTGCTGTTTAATGTCACGGATTACTATCACGAGTTTGAAGAAATTGCAAGACTTCTTATTGGAAAATTAGAATTTACACCAATTTTTCTCGTACTCGACACACTCATAATCAAATACACAGATCCGGTGCTTTTACGTAAATGTTTAGGAGATGCTTGTTATTGATCGACCGTAGGCAACGAAATTTCAACGCTTATAAATAATAGTAAATTCCGTTATAACGCTGTTCAATTTATGTAAATAAATTCTGGATTAAGCTCTAGCTATATTACAATACATCTTCCTTACTTACACTTCGAGCTTATATTTGAAATTGTTCAGATTACAATAATGAATTCATACAATGTTGAACATATAATACAAACAACAACAACAACAACAACAACAAAAATAGATAATAATAATGATAACAAGTTATTTATATTTATAAAACATGTATCGTATGAATAAATAAATTTTTGTATCTTCTAATTACTAAACATCGTGGAGGATTAATTCGCGTCGTCATAATTTGTTTAACAATTCTTACAAATGGGGCAGCGTACGCGCGTATAAAATTGCTCAACAGCAATTGGGCCTGACCTAGAATTAAACCTATTATCCCGCGCAGATTCCTAAGCGAACTTCCGCAAGGATTGCGGTGCTCTTAAAATTTTCAGGGCGTTTCAACAATAAGCAACACGTGCACAGTAGGAAATAAGTCAACAAACAGGGCGAGAAAGGTAAGGCCTGGGATTCTCCCAGGGGCTCGAAAATCCAAAATTTTCTTACCTGCCGCATTTGAAGCACGGAGTCGCGGCGCCCAACTTACCCCTTTTTCCCATGTCAGGCTGAAAAGGTGGCAGTTTTAGGCCAGAGTTCGTGCGCAACGCATCATCAGGTAAGGGAAGCGAAAGAACGACGACTCATAATCTGATTCCGGGGACCCGTCACACTTCCACTATCATCTACTCGACTCCGTTCCCAACTCTGCGGTCGAGAAAAGACTAAAAAGTGGATTATTAGCACGAATTCGCGTCTGTGCCTCGCGGTGTGGAAAATCTAGAGTGTAGTTCCAATTGTGCTTGTCGGTACGTACTCGTATGTGCGATAACAACTTCTTTTTTACTAAATGGTTTTCCTAATTAATGATAGTCTGGCCAGGTCGGAGGTGAAAAATCGTTCTAACATTAGTAAAAATATTACCTAAGAATTTTAGCAAATTTTATTGCATATTATTGTAGATTAGATATTACATCGTGTGATATGTAAATATATATATATATAAAGTATGCGTGTGTTCGGACGTTACTTTGTCACTGCCGACCAGTCACTTTGAATCACGATTATACCTTTTAATAAATTAAATCTTATAAATTAAATTAAAAGGTTTTATTACCATTAAATTCGTGAATTTTGTGTTTGTAGTAAACTAATCAGCATAACGTGATATATACAACATAGCCGTGAAATAAAAAGTATTTTTATTAAATGTTTTTGAACAATAATATTAGATACTTCTTAATAATATTAAGAATTGATTTTAGCTTAAAATTTATTATATATACTTAATGGTATTCTTAATAATATTAAAAATTAATTTTAGCTTCAAATTTATTATATATAGGAATTTCTGGCTTATTAATTAAACGATAGACGGGTATAAAGGTTTTAACATTAATTGTTAACGTAATTGCTTTTTGTCATCTCCGCTATAGACAAGATTGATTTATTGTATCTAAAAACTATTTTAAATTATCTTGGCAGTGGTCAACCGCAAATATAAGTCCTTAAAAAATATGAAAGTGACGCTCTATTAGCTTAAAAAAAAAAAGAAAGAAAAAGCTAAAACAAAAAACAAATGTTTAATTGCTAATAATTTTAACGCGCTGTTCTTGCATAAAGGCTGTTGATAAAATATCAGGGATAATAGATAAATAAATAAATTTTATCAATAATACAATGGAAAAGGAAAAAGATATCCGACGAAATGAGTCAATGCTAGTCGGCAAGTGACATAACTGCTGTATCGAGATGAAATAATTTGCCGGCGGAGAATCGTATTGAGGAAATCGCATCGAAATAAAGCGACTCCTGGTCGATTATTTTTCGAGATGCAACTTTGCCGCGCTGTCCGTCGCGAAATCGGTCCGCCATTTGCCCCGAATTGTCTCGATTTGGGGAAGGTTCGCCACGGTGTATTGCAGGTCGAATGTGGTTGTAGCGGGGAGGGCTGACGGGGTCTGCGTGGTATGGGGTGGGGTCGGAGGCGGGAGCAAAGCAAATCTATGACCGGGGGTGGGGGGGAGAAACAGAGAGAGAGAGAGAGAGAGAGAGAGAGCGATCGAGCGAGCGAGTGAGAGGGGGCAGGGGGGAGCGAGAGAACGTGTAGCGTCGGAATGGGGCAGGGGGACGAGGCAGTCGGTCGGTATTGGAATAAACGAGGACTGCGGGACGGTATCGATCTGAGTTTTGATGTATTACGGACGAAGAAGGTCCACCCGCACAGGAGCCCCGCTTCGATAGAACCACGAAATATGCTTTTTTTACGCGTGTTACCCCCACCGCCAATAAATGTACGAATTTTTATTTCGGGCCGACGGCGTTGTGCCCCTTGGTGCGGGCGTGCCCCAATAGCCGTTAGACAATATTACTGGCGCCGCGTGCCAATAATTGACGAGCGGCGAGAGCGGTAATCTGCCTCTCCAAATGCATTTATTGCAATTTTATTTTTGGACCGAGCGCGAACCGAGCATTGACGAGCGATGAAACTGTAATTGTTGGGCACTCGAGTACGGCCAGCGCGTATTTGTTCACGTCGAATGGAGCTCCGCTGATTTATGGACTTTTTATCAGATTACGAAGGTGCCGGGGCGCGGCAAGGAACAATAGAAATACATTTTCGTGTAATCTTAATAAATCCGAGTCGTCGAGCTGATTCATCGTCAACAGCAAAGTACGGTAAACAGAGGCTGGAGTGGGCAAGGAAATCAGTGAATCAGCTATAGCATAAAGCTCTAATTTTCCATGCGGCTGAAGTCATATATGAAAATCCGCGATGCGAGCGACAAGAGGCAATCGTAAGGCAGGGAAAATGCATTAAGGACACCGAAGCGGAGCCAATAAAAATGCCTCGGCCCCGAATTCGTCCCTGGCATTTCTTATTGCGTCGCTTATTCCGCATGTACGTTTCAATCCGACCATGTCGGAGACATTGAGATGCGCAAGAGGTGCGGGACAAAGACTGGCGCTCTATTTCGCGAATCCTTGGACGAGCGATTATTGCGAAAGACGAGAGCGTAGAGCTGTTCGTGAATTGTCGAGTAACGCTAAATTGCCATCTCTGACGTACCCGAGACCGCGAGAATGTGCGATCCATTGCGTCATCGCTGCCGAGGCCTCATACGCAATCGCGTTACCCTAAGTATGGTGATTTCGCTCGCTTAATTTTACAATTAAACATATAGTAAATACGCAATTGTAAGTCCATTCTTTTTAGTTGCATTATTTAACATTATATGATACAAACTTGATTTGCATGTCAATTTTTAATAAGCCGAAGCTTTTAGCATGTGAGTGTTTGCAGTACTCTTAAACATTCTGCGTCAATTTTAATTTGCAATAAAAAAATAGATAGTGCTAGATAACGATAATGTTCGAAAAATGCTAGCGAGGAAAAAAGATCAAGAGCCTTGCATCTCTATATGCATAAAGTCACGTTCGGCTACGCACATACAAGAGAAGGCGAAAATTAGGAAAGAGTATTGGATCGTGAAAGATGCGGAATCTCATCTGTTTCTATGTAGCTATTCGCAAAATGGAGTGAGCACGATGCACAAAGAAGCAGAGAGAGAGAGAGAGAGAG
>NW_011948426.1:4672658-4682410 GCF_000503995.2 Ceratosolen solmsi marchali | reverse complement strand
GAAAGAGAGAGACAGAGAGAGAGAGAGAGGTGAATGAACGTATGAGAGAGAGAGGGTGAATGAACGTATGAGAGAGGGAAGGGAGAAATGAGGTTGTAGCAGGGTGTCGGCGAGGATACGGAAAAACGGTATTATGAGGTAGCAACGTTAGTAGATGCATGAACTACCTCTTGGACCCCCGGACAAACGGATATATATACATAATAAACGATCCGCCTCCACCCACCCCCACCCCCCGTCATCCAAAGAGAGACAAACAGACTTGGAGAAAGAGAATAAAGAAACGGAGAATTCTAAGCGAAGCGTTCCTTTTTTAAAGAGACGAAACAGTTGCGACCACGAATCGATGGTAACTACGCCGACCGGACCCGAGTACAGTCTATCAAGGAATCCAAAACGTCATAAAAGTCGCGCGCGGTCAACTTTCCCTTCAAGTACCCCTTTTCCTAGACAACCCAAACTTTTTAAGAGCTTCAAAACTTTTAATTGGCCCGTTTAACCCTATTATTATTTTAATTCTGCCTTCCTTCTGTAGCTTTCTAAAACCGAGCTCGATTCCTTGCCCTTCCATCTGAATATTACCATTTGCAAGGGCTTTCTACGCTCTCAATCCATTTTCCAAAATAATTCATACTTATTAGCAGTGCATATTAGCTTTTATTAAATAATTTTGTAAGAATACAAGAACCGTAAATTTAAAGAGATGAAAGTCACCGTTACGACCAAACCCCATGCGATGGAAAAACATAAGGATTTTGAATCAATCAATAACTATCCATTTAAATTAATAAGCCTGCGGATTGCCATGAGTAAGAATACTATGGAACTCCACGAACCGGATAAACGTGAAAAGCTCGCATTGCTTGTGGCGTTACGAAAGCACACCCTTATCACTTGTGAAATTAAAGGCGCTTTCCGCGAAACTATGTCCGCCCGAGGCAACATCCCCGTTAACGTAGTAGCATTGGAATAAAGTAGGGACGGAAGGCGCTGACTGTTTCAAGGTTACGGGAAGGAAAGGGAGCGCCGTCGTGAGGGCGCGCACACGAATAAAGCTCAACCTGGCTTTCTCGGCGGAGTGTACCGCGTTAGGATGCGCGAGGCGCCCCGGTCTTTTGCATACATTTTGAAACGTAGTAAAGGCAAGCCGCCGCGCAAAAGGAAAAAATAAAGAGGACCAGCCACGCGGGGAAACAAAAATACTCCCCGAGGCTGCTGCCGAGATGCAGAGATGCCGAGACCCGAACTTCTCGCCGTTACCGCCACTCAGCCCCCACCTCCCTCCTTCTCTCCCTCCCTCCCTACCACCCACCCTCAATCGCCCCACCCAACACCTATGCCACCAACCCACCTCCCCCTCCCAATTTCACCATCCACACCCAGCCCTCGCCGCCGACGACCTGACACCGATCCATGCAATTCCATTGCGCGTATTTTGTTGATTGCGGCGATTGATCAGCGAGGTGCCCCTTTCGAGGCTGAATCCTCGGGTCTGCGGGCTCGTCGAGCGGCTGAAAACGCGAACAGCAGAGACTCGGGCACAGTCGACACGCTCCTGACGTCCGTTTAGCGACTGGACGTGCCAC
The DNA here is from genome assembly GCF_000503995.2 of Ceratosolen solmsi marchali. Classification (NCBI taxonomy): domain Eukaryota; kingdom Metazoa; phylum Arthropoda; class Insecta; order Hymenoptera; family Agaonidae; genus Ceratosolen; species Ceratosolen solmsi. Next base: position 4,680,824 of record NW_011948426.1, on the reverse strand, counting down.
GAGTGAAAAAGCCGCGTGTCACGTAACCAGTTCCAGGTACTCCTTCGACCAGTTTCAATGGCTGTCGAGACTGAATGAGAACTCGAATCGGCGGATCGTTCAGTGTCCCGCTTGGGGAATTAATTTTCAAAGCGACAACCGCATTTTGTCGCGTGCATTCTATGCCGTATTTTAAGAAAAAGCTAAATTTATCCTTATGAACTAAAAGTTTCGGCAAATGAATAAAATTCGACGGGGCAACTCTCGGAATGAGAAGGCTCGTGAGTAAACGTGCGAATATGCGGACCAAATGATACTCGGTCACTGTGCAGAAAATAGATTTCATGTGCAATTGCAATAACACTGTTCTATTTCCCGCTTTTGTTTGCCGAATAGTCGAGTTTTGTATGTGGAGGTTCGCGAGCTACTCGCTGATCCTGCGGCATCCGATCCTGAACATAAAAAAGCTCGAGTCAGACTGCGCCACAACCTCCGACGTCTTCGCCCAGAACAAGGAGGAAAAGCCCGGCTCGGTCTTGCGTGTCTCTGCCCTGGCACAATAGACGAAATACAGGCTGTGAGCTTGCTTTCAATCTCTCTCTCTCTCTCTCTCTCTCTCTCTCTCTCTCTCTCTCTCTCTCTCTCTCTCACTTTATCACGAGCGCGCGAGCGCCTTTCGCCTACTATCGGAAAAATGTTATTTACGCGGAACGGAGAGGCGAACTCTGTCCCTATTTACATGCGGTAAGTCTCCTGCGGGACCAAATCCCGGACCGCGAGACTCCCGAGCCCCGATAATTCTTCCTTTGATCCCGATCCCTCGTGAGGCTGATTTTCCCTCTCTCTCCTCTCTCTCTCTCTCTCTCTCTCTCTCTCTCCCTCTCCCTCTCTCCCACTCACTCACCCACTCACTCACCCACTTACTCACTCTTTTAACCGCGACTTTCCACCTTCTCCCTTTTTTTACTCTTTGTCTCTTTTATTCGAGTTCGTGAAATATCTGCTCGAGTTTGTTGTTTGATGGGTTATGGCTCTGGAAACCGACGACTTGGCCGAAAATTGACTTTTCCACGCAAACTCATCGGCAAATTCTCTTAGTATTACATTAAATTTATTATACTGATATTGATATTGTTCAATCTGCGAGACTCATACGATATTTAAAAGCAAACTTTTCTTCGGCTCCTACTTTATTTTATACGTCAGACAGTATACAAAGAAAGTACTAACGACGATTCCCTCCAGAAGTAACATTTTCCTTACTTTATTGTCAGTTGGATAATAAAAAATATGCTACGCCCACAAAGAGTTAACACTCTGCCTATTAAAATACTCGTCATTTCCTACCGAATACATGTTCCTGCTGTAAATAATAATTGTTAATTTTAGATAATTGACATTCCGATTATTTCATGTAACATAACTGGGAATGGGCAAAATGTTTGAATATCTTCGATAAATAATATATAAAAATATAAAAATAGGATTGAGAAAATTCTTTATCCTAGGACATTAATTTATGAATACATGATCATTTATAGATTTTATTACCCATTTATTACTCTCTAAATTGTGCACTTTATTTTAAATAAACAAAGCTGAAAATAATGCCCGTTAGTTCCATCATATACCTTAAAAAAGACACACTTTTCTAAATAAATATTTCGTTTCAACTGATTTTCGCAGCTTCTTTCAATGGCATCTTTAAATCTCATCGAGATGCTGCGTCTGGCAAAGTTTCAAGACCCCATCTGCTTTAGTAACAGCAAGATTCCTAACGAAAAGGAGAAAGTGGGAGCAAAAGGAAAATGAAGAGAGAGAGAGAGAGAGAGAGAGAGAGAGAGAGAGAGAGAGACAGCAAAGAGCGAGGAAGAACGATATCATCTTATGCAAACTACTCGCAGGGTCACCGCGAGCTTCTCGAAGCCGCTTATAGGGTGTTTCGTTATAGTTTTGGCCTTGTTTGCCACTCGGAATTACGCCGCGACGAAACCTGGGCGCCTCGTTTACTTTTGCCGCTCTTGCCCGACGGACTGAATTTAATAAATTTACTCCCTCCTTTCCGCGCTAACTCAAAATTCTTGACGGATGACTGCAAAAGTACATACAGCCACGCTACTTTTCCTCTCAAAGCCTCGGAATCGATATGGAACGCGCGTGTTTTTCTTTCACAACCCGGATACCGCGGGCCAGGTAAAAACGCGCCTTCGACAGTTGATTTTCGTCATCGAACGCCGCAAAAATCCTTCCTCCTATACGTCACCTAACGCTGGCCGTGCTGCTTCTCGTTTTTATTAATGAATCTGCTAATCATCGGCCAGCAGTTCTTCTCAGGCGGGGGCGCGCTTTATAAAACTCGCTGGTAAATCGCGCGACCACGCAGCTCCTCGAACCAATTCGAAGGATGAATAATTCGCGGACCACCCGTTATATGATCTCTACTAGGGTAGTTAGCGGCGGCCCTCGAATCGCCCTGGCCGTTCTTGTTAAGCTCCGACTCGTTGTACCTACGTGGCATAGCCCTTGTGAATCGAGCCGAGGAAGGGGTAGAAAAGAGAGCAACCGTCCAATGGGCTAACTGGTCAGCGACTCGGGAGGGTGGGAGTTGGATGGCGGCCATTGGTCAGCCGACCGGTGGCCGAGGCTCGGCGTATTGAGCGAGGCCGCAACTACTACCGTTGAAAAAAGAAAACCGCCCCGAGCCCCCTAAGCTCGAGGGTACTTTCTTTCTCTCTCTCTTCTACTTTCATATATCCCCTTAGCTACACGAGTCTGTATTTCTCTGCCCCCCTCTCTCTCTTTCTCTCTCTCTCTCTCTCTCTCTCTCTCTCGCATGCACTCGAACGCGCGCATACACAATCGCACTCGCTCTCTCGCACTAGCTTTCGGCTTTTGCACGACCCTTTATCTGCGTCCTTGTTGGAACGGAAGCTCACAGTTGCTACTGCCGCCGCCGCCACCGCCGTCGCTGAGACTACCTTATAGAAGCATTGCGGAGGTGGAAAAATAAACGTGAAATTATTACATAGAATAGAGGAAAGACTGGCTGCCAGGGAGAAAGCTAAGAAATTCATTGTCTTTCATAAGCGAAAATTTTCGCTCCTTCCTGTATGTACTATGCAATTATTGGTATTTTCATTATACCACTATGCTTTTTCCCTTATTTACATGCCATTCTCTTAATAATGTGAAAAATTTTGTTGTACACGTTCTATCTAAGACTTTGATATATAAATATATATATATATATATATATATATATATATATATATATGTATATTACGACTATCGAAATATGTCGTTATGGCCGATAACATTGAGTATATTAATCAGCTTTCTAATAGAAGGTTTTTGATATCTGTATTAAGCGTAATATCTATTTTTCCATTATTTGAGACTATTTGCGAGCATATTTATGAGCAAAACTTGCTCTTAAAATTTGTTACCTAGAACTACAAACTTTGTAATATACTAACAAATTTAACATTCACGAAAATACAATGATAACTAGCTGACATTTATTTGACACTTGTCATTCTTAAAATGCGACAGCATTGAAAATTCATGTCCTCTGCAACGTAAGGGAGCAAGCAGTTGTAGAGATAGCGAGGGAGGAAACTAGAGATGGAAAGAGGAGTTCGCGCAAGGTTGTAATTTTAGCATCGAGACCCGAAGTACGTCCAACCTGTCCAAGTCTAAAGGCTATTTGCATAGGCGATATTATACCCGCGTCTCCCGGCTTGTCCTGCTCTTACCATCTTTCTCCACTGGCTCTCTCTCTCTCTCTCTCCCTCACCCTCTCTCTCACCCTCTCTCTCTCTGTCTCTCTCTTTCTCTTTCTCAGTCGTCCGCTGCCCTCAACCGTCCGCTTTGTGCGCTTCTATTCTCCTATATTTCTCTCGCTCTTTCTCTTTCCACCGCGATCCCTCCCTCGTCGCACTCCCTTCTCTCACGACGAAGACGTCTTGGGATCTCAAGGATTGGATTAGTAGTAGTTCAGCCCGAGTGAGACTTGGACTATACTCAATTTGAACTAAGATCGCATACTGGAATGGGCAAATTGCCAAATCAGTTTTACGTGATCAGCTATTCAGAAAGTTATCCAAGATCGAACGCGAGGAATATTTCACTTTTCGGTCGCACTCCCAGTCCCAGATGCAAAGAAATAAAGAGAGATAACGCAAGTTTCACAAGACGAGCAAATGTTTCATCTCCCTTCGTCCTTTTGACTTATCGTATCCTCCTCCTGTCTTTCATTTGTAATACTCCTGTCCTGTATTTCTCTTCCTGTCTATCCTTATATTATAAAGTACGTCCTAGATGTACGCATTACATTTATTGCCTTCGTAGAATAATCCGTGGCATTTTCGACTATTATCGTTCTATAAAACTATTGTCAAAAACACCAAGAAGTTGTCAGAAAGGGTAGCGTTTACAAATTTGAATAAATTTAGTATATAAAAGCAAGTAAACATTATAAGCGGGCTGTGAAATAAGCGTACAAGCATTAAAAAAAAAAAAAATCTTATTTAAAAGCCAGTGGGAAGGCAAGCAGATTTGGCCAGGGGAAGGCTTAAAAGCTCGTCGAGCAAGGCCAACGTCATATCTATAAATATAAAAAGAATGAGTCGAATGACGTAGTCAATATATTCGGCGCAACGGTCGATTTCACGAAGGAAAACATCGCTTCGTACACACGTGGCACGCGGCAAATCGAATCCTCCAACCCCTCAGGTCCGTAATGCGACGGGATAAAATTTCCATCCTCTGACCATAGCCTCATCCGATCGATTTGACAACCCCGAAAGCATCATCCCTCACCCCCTGATTGGCCGCTGACCCCCGAAGGGTCTGCCGTTGTTTTGCAAGAGAGAGAGAGAGAGAGAGACAGAGAGAGAGAGAGAGTGTGTGAGAGAGAGAGAGTTAACCGAGAGAGAGAGAGAGAGAGAGAGAGAGAGCGTACGTGTGCGCTGCGCACGAGAGTCGCCAAGTCGGCAAGGTAGGAATGGATGGGTCGTAGAAACATAAAATGGCCGTGTGTGGGTACGTGGGTGCGAGGATATTAGGGAAAAAGCGTAAAAAATGCAGGATCCCGAGCTCGTAACGCAGTTAATTTGGCCGAATGGGGCTGTCCCGGCGAACCGAACACGGGCAGCCCTATCTCGCCCTCTCTTTCCACCCTATTTAGCTAACTCCGTCTATCGGCTGCCCTCTCTCCTTCGGAGTCTAATAAAAAGCATCGCCGAGATGGAAGTCGGGAGGGGGGGCGAGGGATGGCGCAGGGTCAGAAGTCCATTCGGAAAATGGAGGGAGCTGCGACGCTCGTCCAACTAAATCTACCCGATAACGCTCTCCTATTGTCCACCCGCGATCCCTTACCCCGGTCTTGTGCACCCCCCTTGGCAACCGATGCCTTTCCTCTTTCTACAACGAACCCATCGCCCGTTGAATTAACAGACTCGCGACGACCGAGTGAAAGCCACCGCCTTCGAATTTCTGGGACTCTCTAGGAGCAACCGTGGCGGACTAAATTTTCTCGACCCCTTAGCAAGACGTATGGGCAAAGGCTGAGCGCTGGCCAGGGTTCGACTCTCCGACTTCCGACTTTCCCGGCGGAAAACATTGAGTCCGAGGGTGGCGGTGCAGAGGTCCCCCCCCCCATTCTCTCCTAACCCTGCCCCTTCCTTTCCAAGCTTTAAACCTTCCTTCCACCTTTTCCAAGCATAGCCTTCCTCGCCCCGCCACCTCCCGGAGATGCTATAAATTTTATCCCTCGGCTCTATAGCTCCCATAGCCGAGGCTGCTCCGGCTGCTACTCCTCTCTATCTCCGCTCCTGCAGTCTCTCTTTTTCCATGCGAGTAGTCGAGAAGGCCTCCCGACTCCGAAGGGACGCTTCTATATTTCTCTTTATTTTTATACTACTACGTCCATTCGTCTAATTTTATGTACGTATCTTCCTTGCACCCTCCCTGCGTTTTGTATACTTATGCCCGAAATAAGCAACATCCGGACTGACATTATACGCGTCCTATTATGATACTTTTCACATTTTTCGCTTGACTTTTTCACCCAAAGTTCGTCGTCGCTCGATCTGCTCATCACGAGGCAGCACCTCGTCACTTAACAATTTATATTAACAATAAGAAATTTGGTATATCTCATCGGGAGCATTATCAGAAATACATTGTTACTAGCACAATCCTAGCACAACACAATTGGAATAATTAGATTTTCACGTTTTATACGTAGCTTCTTTATTATAGTTTATAATGGCAAACTTACAACCTTGATGGAAACTCGACTTTTAAATTGATCTTTAAGGTGCAGCAAAAATGTTGCTTGCTCATGGCTAATCTAATAATATTTCAATTTTTTACAAAAATTAGTAAAATAGTTGTAAACTTACGATGTAAACTAAAAATATTTAGATATAATATTTATGATGAAAATATATATATGGAAATTACGTCATTAGATCATCTGAATTAATCCACAAAGAATGTTTATTAATTTATATGCAAAAAAAAAAAATCATGAAAAATACTAAAAACTTTAATAGAAGAATCTGCGATAATGCCCACTATTACTTAATTGCGCCTAGCATAGTGAAATTAAAATTAGACAATGAATGTATTTCTATAAATTTTTCAAGAGACAAATTGATTTTTAAACCATTATACGTGCATACTTTTAACAAATATAAAATATACGTTGTATCGTATTTTTCAAAAATATACGCGTGTACGTATGCACACACATATACATACGTACATTCACACGTATATTAACCGCATACATGCCTAAAATATCATTATACTCTGTCTTAAATACGTATATGAATACGAATGTATTTTACGAAAAAATTTTAAATAAAAATATATGTAAAATAAAACGGTCCTTACTTTTTTTATTTACTTAATTAAACTTTTATAACAGTTGAAGAAAAAAAAAGTTTAAAACCAAATATTATTTAATCAGAAATTCATAAAGGGGAAGAATAATTCTTTTATTCCTATTCCAATGCTTAATTTTATAAACACACATATATACTATATATCTACAAATTTTTAAATTGCATTTTTTTAGTGCTGCATTACTCTACATTACGTCAATTATTAATTAAGTTAATTTTACATATTCGTAAAATTAATTGTAATATTTGGATAATCCAGATTATTATTTAAAAATTGCAGTTAGATCATTAAGATGTATTTATACTAACTCCTTAAAAGAAATTAAAACAAATTGAATTCCTTTCGGATAAGAGTTAATTTATTTTTAATTAAGCAGAATTAAAACATCTCATTCTATTTATATCAATTACATGAAAAATTCCTGAAGCTTTATTGGAATTCTCCAGAGATTTGAAAGTTCTGTAATACTATCGACTTATTATTGATTACAGTTTGGAAAAGAGTGCTAATTTTTTTTATACGCTACGGAACACTTGTTTTCATCGATTAACATAGACGTTAAAACTTCGGATTTTCATAAGCGTTAAGATTAATTATCGGATGATTCATTTGTAACGCTTTTTATAGACAAATATATCAGTTTCGAAAGAGACGCACTGTAGTTACGCTTGTGGGAAGTTTGACGGTTAACTCTTCGCAATGGTAAAGCGACCTTAAACAACATCGTCAATTAACGGGAAAACTTAGTCCAGGTTAGTGTAACGGAAGTGTGCATACGTCAACGCAGGCACACAAATAGAGACATCTACAGCCGGAAAAATAGCGGCTGTAAACGTTTTTCACGCCGGATACACTTGTGCGAGCTCCATAAGCCCCCGATGCTTCTGCCCGAACAATTTTACGCTCAACCAGCAAGGTTTCGCGACAGAAAATAAGAACCTCATCGGCGACTCCTATCCGGATGATGTCACGCCGCGACCAAAACGAATCTTATAGGGGATTTAGCAAGGACACCGCAGTCCCCCACGTTCTTCTCCATCAGAGGAATCCGATTTCCTTATAAACGCGTAAGCGCCACTCGACCTCTCCTTCCAACTTGATACTCGGGCCCTCATTGCATTTCGACCCTTCGGCTGCCTCGCAAATTTCTTATCAAAACTCGGGACACCGTTAGTTTTTTTTTTTTTAACCGAAAACTAACTTGACGTACAAATTTCCTCTTTAAAAAATCTATTCCTACGTTTTTACCTTATTGTCACGAGTTGCTTCTCC
>NW_011948426.1:4671059-4672549 GCF_000503995.2 Ceratosolen solmsi marchali | reverse complement strand
ATTAACCTTGACTTTAAGAGAACGTTAAAAAAAAATATATATATATATAACAATATCATAGAGGATTTAAGAAAGATGAAAATTTATCATATTTTTTTTTCTTTTTTTTCGAGTTCTCACACGAATAGAAATTTATAATTACAGGGAATTAATGCTTTTAACTTAAAATTATGATTATCAACATTGGATCGCATAAATCACTTCGCTTATGCAAACAACAAGTGTTAGTTCGCATATTTGACAAGTGAATCCGTGTATTTTATATGAAAGATATTCCCCGTAACCCAATGGAATTTAGTCAATTTTATTGCATAGAGCGAGCACTTAATAATACCACGCTCGTATCGGGAAAATTTATTTTCCGCAAAATTGGCGTTTACTCAATTTCATACTTTATAAATCTGAAATACTTATTCCTCTCTAATTTACATCATATGCTCGAATATTAATGCGTCGATTAAGCGATAATGCCAAACAAATTGATATATCAAGAGTACTTAGCTATAATTCAAAGAGAAAGAAATATGGAAAGGGGAGGAGAAGGTAAACTCGAATCCATAAAAGTCTAAGGCGTACAAACTCTGCGAGAATAGCGCAACGGTATATCGAGGAATTGGAGGGGGAGAGTAGATGTTCCTCGCGGTTCGTTAATAAAAGAGGAAAGATGAACTTTCCTTTCTCGGCACGTCGTGTGCTTTGGACGCGACATACGCGACGACGGGCTGTAGCCGCTCGGAAAGAAAAAAGGATGAAATTCTCCAGAGCCCCGAGCCTTTTCCAGAAGAACGACCGTATATCGGAAAGACATAAACGCCGGGAATCCCGGCCGTAAATTAGGATCGACAAAATGCCGGACTGCTGAAGCATTCGTTTTTCGCCAAACTTCCCCGCAGCTACTTTCGCCACCGATGCCGACCACACGCGCCCGGCCCTACTTCCTACGTGTAAAAGTCGCCCGTCACAGAACCAGCGCCAACTTTGCGACCATCCACCCCGAGACTCAATTTTAACACCGCGCGAATATTGGGCCAGATGTGCCCGAAGAACCGAGCCCCCGGTACGTGTATCTCCTGATTAATTAATTCACGCCGCTAACCAAAAACACCAACGTTCATTGTCATCTTTACTTTTCCCTTTCTCTCTCTTTCCTCTCTCTCTCTCTCCCTCTCTCTCCCTCTCTCTCTCTCTCTCTCTCTCTCTCTCTCTCTCTCTCTTAAGGGAGGGTGAGAATAGGCTGAATAACGTTTTCCGGAAATGAAATCGCGGGGCTTTATAATGCGCGTAATGCGTGCTCCGAGAAAAAAGAGTACGGGCTTTTACGAGGGTCGAGTAATCGTCGCGCGTAGTCGGAATCAGAATTCACGTGGCCTGCGCGGCGGATACACGTGGAATAAACCGCCATTAAAAGAGTTGAGGACCTTTACGATCGAACGGCAGAGGGACAGACGCGTGTGCGGGTAACGAGGGTGGCGGTATTTCAAGAATGCCGA
>NW_011948426.1:4633927-4671045 GCF_000503995.2 Ceratosolen solmsi marchali | reverse complement strand
GCAGCCGGGCGGTAAAACAAATACTTCTTCTCTCTCGCTACCCCGACGTGTGCCGCCCGCTCTAATACAGCCCTCCTCCTCCTCAGTCGCCCACCCACCATATGTCATCCCCTCCCCCCTCCGCGCAATCGTGGCTATCAGAGGCGGACTCGGGTGCAGCTCTAAAAATGGATGGCGGACCGCGAGGTCGCAAAAGCCGAACACGTACGCGAATTATCGGCTGCGCCAATAAACGTAAAAAGCTACTCTCGGCCGAGAGATCGAGCAGTGGACAGTTATCGACGCGATCCAGGACTTGGAATTTAACTCATTTCTATAAGAGCTCTAAGGACGTTAATTAACAAAACTATACGCGAATTCGCTGAAGCTCGAGCTAATTATTGAAAAGGCACAGTCCTTAAATATAGCACTCGTATGGAAATTACTTTATCCCATAATTTCTTTATGTTCTCTCTCTCTCTCTCTCTCTCTCTCTCTCTCTATCTCTCGTTATCTCTCTATCTCTCTATCTCAGCGTTGTTGGAGAAACTCACGTTTCATGGGAACAACTTGAGAAGAGGAGCTATCCGAGCTTGTAGAAACTCCATTCTTTAGGTACTTTTGTCGAAGCTCCAAAAGAAACAACCGTGAGAAGAAAAACAAAGGGCGAGGGGGGTACATTAAAGAAAAAAGTCCTATTCTCGATTATCGCAAACTCGCTTCATATACACACATCAACTACATAAAAGCGCATATGAACCGTAATAAAAAAAGGAGAAAAATGAAAGAAAAAATAGAAATAGAAGAAGCAGCAGCAGCTGTAATAAAGGGAATTGCAACTTTACTAACGCTTGGTCTACAAAATTATCGACCTGCAAAGCTCCGTTCAAGGATTGATAAGCATAATACATTATAACGTTAAGTTCGCACGAATAGGGCACGCGGTAATGACTTCGGCGCTTGGATAAACGAGCGAACGAGATACGTCGTACGTACTGTATGACAAATTCTCACGCCGCGAAACATGCGACAGTATTCACAAGCTCCCCGACTCCACGACCTTACAACTGACTTCGAGGCTCCCGACCTCACCGTGCGAGCTACTGCGGAAACATAAAACGGTTATTAGGTCTGATGTTTAACTAGATGCCATCGATAATTAAACTTTATTGTCAATAAATGTTCATATACAATCTACTTGTTCGATTGAACTTGAACTTCGTGTTTTAACATTTGTAAACAAAGGCAATTTTCTACTTTATAGCGTACAATTTTATTGTCTGGCATATTATACATGTTACGATTAAAATAATTATTAAGCTACACTAAGTCTTATTTATACATAAGGGGGTGGCCTACATTAGCTTGTAATGCAATTTAGGTTATTATAAATTGATTTTATTAATTGAATGATAAGCTGTACGGCAGCATTAATGTTATTATAAGAATGTCCAGGTGTATAATAATTGGATTGAAAAAAGAAAGGAACGAACGAACGTACACGGTTGAAAATATATTTACAAATATAAAAATTATCATTACGAAACAGCTTCTGCTACTGAATCGTTGGAGAAATCATAAAGTTTCTATTTAATTAATTTGAACTAAATATTACGCAAGAAGATATTGTATGTAAATATTTCTTATAATACAATCGATTTCTATTAAATGCGGCGTTAACTGTAAAATAATTAATTATAAAAGCTCTATATAATCACGAAAGAAATTACCCTACATAAGTCGAACTTTCAAATTTTTATATTCACTTTCCGCAGAGGCCAGTTTAACATTTCGATTTACGGTTCATACATACACGAATACGCATTCGCTATTGATTTCACGCATTTAATGATAAGACGTAAATATTGTTGATGTTAGTTTAGACTTTGTCAACTACTAAGCTAATCCGAGTACTTGCGCTAGTAACTACCAAGGCTTTTACCTGCAATGGCGACAAAGCTTCAAATAAGTACGTATAAGTACGTCATACAATATAGGATATACTTTTGGTGTAAATACAAGCGTACGAGTATACTTACATTAATATAAAAATATAGAATACGTTTCCTATCAGACTTTTTGATGAATTAATACAAGGCGCTTAATAATGTTATAACACGATGATTAAAAAGTACTTTAATAACAGTCGATTTTTAATATTCAACTGGAATACAACATTAGGGAATATTAATAATCCCTTAAACAGAAACAATACCGATTAATTTGAATAGAAATAAAAACGACAATCAGCAAAGGTGAATGTAATAACCGACTTTACGAAGACAAACAAACGCAAATGTCTGGCGCACAATTGATAATTACTTCTAAAGGCTAATCGCGTGACATGTACAATAGAGCGAAACGACGAGAGAGCTTGAAAAACTCGGAGCACAATGAGCTCGTGTGCTACTCGGTAGGAAGCGAATATCCTCTTTTGAAAGAAAATGTCCTCGATGCAGTGGCCGAACGAATGACAGACGGCTGAAAGAAGTGGCCAATGTGGGTTGGTTTCGGCGTCTCGCGTGACACGCACGTCAACCTCCATTGTTTTTTCATCCCTTTGATCGAGTGTTTGAACTCTCCTTTGTCATTCACCTTCTTCTCCCTGCGCATGGCCTTTCCTTCTAGTCTTGTATTTTTTCGTCTATTGGCACTGCTCCCTCTACTCCTTTAGTTTTTTAATTTATCATTCTCCCCGAAAGTCTTGCCACACATTGCGTAAACGTTACTTTTACCCAATCCGCCATACAAACACTTCAAACAGCCTCTGCTTTGAAACATCTATTACCATTCAGAAACTTTGTTTTGTAAAGTTCGTAATAAAAAATGTATCATCCGCATAAGTTGATTTTACAATTAAAGATATTATTATCTTGAAGGTATATATATAATATAATAAACATTTCCAATATTACTATAATGCATTTTACATAAATTGAATTAAATTACTTCTAATAATCGGAAAATATATACAACGTAAATAATAATAAAGTATTTGAAATATTGATCAATTTTCCTTCATTTAAATACATATATATATATATATATATATATATATATATATAAGTATTCTTTTCCTTATTGCATAAGATTAAGACAAAGTATTGTTCGAGCATTTGTTCTCAATTTTATATAAAAGTATACTTCTCGATGGACAGTTTATGACCTAAGCTTTGTACGGAGATTTTTAATTAGACGATAATTATATAATTCAAAATTTATTTTATAAAAGCTTCAATGCGACAATTTATGCTGTATTTAATAATTTAATGGTACATTTTTTAAAAATTCCATTACACTCTATACTAAACAAACTACATGTTGAATGAACTTTAATTATTAACAGGAATACAGAGGAATAAATGGTGCCAGGTGCGCAAGGGTATTAGTAAACTGGTCGTACTCATCCTCGAATGCACCTGTGGACGCTGATCTAGTTTTCGCCTCCAGAATCACGCCAACAACCGCTGCTTACTGGACCAGTTTTCACCTGATTTAGAGCTCGCGCCACGTCAATTGGGAACGAGAAAAGACAAGAAGCGCGAGATCACGAGGGTCAGTGATCGGGATCCCGAACCGGGACATAAGGATGAAGGACAACGAGGAGTTGAGGCCGCAGGGAGAGAAAAACCTGTCAGCTATTACGCGCGTGCCACGACATCATCCTCTCCCCATTATCCCTTTTTCCGCCTCGTGTGCCGCGGAACTGGTCCAGGTGAGAGAAACGAATTCGAGGGGATGCTGACCCCTACAGTGTCCAGTCGAACCGCAAAGGTGTCAGCCAACCCGCTCATCTCTAAGGGCTGGGCTGTTCACCCCTCAAAGTCTGGCCACTTTATTTACATTAATGTCCACTTTTCAATGAAACTAATCATTTTGTTTTGACATCTAGAGCGAGATGAAAGACTAAGCTGTGGGCTATGGTGATTCAAGCGAACGACGTGCGAAATCGTGTCGATAAGCTTGCGGATCATTAAAATTCCATTTTCACTCGCATTTATGTCATCGTCTCTCCAAACATGAACAAATTCAAATTTAGTATTACCGATAAAATTAATGATAATCAAATTCTCTCAAGTCATCGATCCCCCAAATTTTAATTATAACTTCATTTTTATATTCTGATACTTGATAAACTGTTGATCATTTCAACATATATAGATATATATATATATATATATATATATATATATATATAAATATTTGTTTATTTATTTATTTATTTATACATAAATTAACTTTGAATAATTATTTCTGGTAATGTATTATATTCGAATAACTGTAAAATAAAACTTGAATAAAAATGTTCAATTGTACAGAAAGTTTCTATTTTAAATCGATTTGGATTATAAACTCAAGTATAAGTATTTGGATTATAAACTATTACAACTAACTGCCACATATTATGGGATGCTGAATTTTTCATATATAACTCAATCTATTACTATCATTTACTAATACTAATACTAATTCGACATTTACTAATATTAATACGACATTTACTAATTCTAATTTAATGAATCTTAAATCAAACTCAAGCATTAGTTACTTTCTTTTCATCTTCTTTTATATCAATTTTGTAAGCTTTAATGATTTGTATCTACAATATTGCGTTTGAAGCATATTATCAATTTCAGTTGTAATCGAATTATTTGACAGTTGCAGTTTTTTTTCATGACAAACATTCTAATTATATATACCTGAAAAAGGTCTTAAATAGTATGTAAAAAAAAAAATAACTGAAATATTGTAATCTGCGTAATTCCTTTTCGTATTTTTTAATAAAATTAGCAGTATTCAAGTAAGTTGAAACTTAAAATATTGAGCAATTAATAAATTGTTATTTTTAATTTAAAATATGTATATATATAGTTAATTTTTTGATAAATATTAAAGTATTAGGTACATGTGTGATTATATAATTAATTGAAGTTCTATGACTTTCAAATTAATTGTCTAAAATTACTATTATAATTAATCATTTTAATCAGCCTTTTCTACATAAATAAAACTAAGTAAAAATATTTCTATTTCATTCATTTTTCATCCCACGCTACAATATTAAATTAATGTTAAATTAATTGGCACTTCTAGAAATCTACTAATTGCATGAGTATATTATGATCTTGAATATCTTACAATCATGCATTTACTGTTTGCTTCATTAGATGAATTCATTATAATTACCCATATCCATTAACGATAATAATAAATATATAAAACCATTATTTTACAATATTGCCTTCGAATGAGTCCAAAATTTTCGACCGGAAAAAACTCCCTCTATAGGACACCTATCGCATTAGCTACCCGTAATATCGATAATGCAGAACTCCCTTTGTTTCCAGCAGTGCGAAATATGACAATTTCAACTAAACACACGCGCCACGCCCATCAGAACAACTAAATCATGGCCACCTGACGTCAAAGTATCGAAGTAGAAAAGTCGAATGAATGATCGAATGATTTTACAGACAGGGCAGGTACAAAAGAGCCCTATAGAAAATCCGATAGATGTCGACACAAAAATAACAAGATATTGTGAATTTGGAATTAGAATTCTCAGCAGACAAAATATATTCATAAATTACTGATTAGAAAACAATCTTATGAATGAAACCAATAGATAAGGAGCATTTTTAAAGTGAGGCTTATTATTTACTAAACTATAGAATCAAAATTGGAAATTTTACTTAAAATTTTAATGTTAAGTATAATTAACAAACATTAATTTTATATTATGAAAATGAAAAAAAAAGGAGTAGATACTCTTTTTTTATACTATTACGTCATATTGCGATAAAAAAATATGAATATGATAAGAAGGTTAAAAAATATTCATTATGATAATCCTGTAAGATACAAATATATAAATTTCTCATTTGTTAATATCAAGGACTTCCTAAGACTATATACTTTAGCATTCGATATTTACTAGTAAATTTAACTTGGTCATTATCGGGACTATTCCTACGATAAATGTACCTATAAATGTATTTTCAATATTACTTTATGTCTTCCTAATTCTCGGAACCTGTATATTATCAAGAATTTTATATAATTCGAAGTACTATATTAATAGCTTACTATATGCCATGCTCCAACTAAAGACAATGCATTATAAAACGAATAAAACATAATGTTTATGTATTTTGAAAATTGTGCTGCATTAATGCGCACATAGGTATGTATGATATTTATGGAACAAAAAAAAAATGTTAAATATTTAACATTGAATAAAAAAACAAAATATATATATATATATATATATATATATATATATATATAGATATCACTAAATCTTATTTTGTAATTATCTTTAAAGCGATAAATAGATTAAACCATCATTGTATAATATTATTAAGAATGGCTAAAAGTAAAAGACTTGATTAATTGACAATTAATTGTTAATATTCGAAACATGAGATTTTGCAATATTACCAACTACCACGTAATATTTCTTGGAACCAAACAATTTTCTAGGTAAAACTATATTGTATTTTTGTATTAAATACTGTAATAATCTTAAAATACCTTGTTATCCGTTTATAAAAAGACTAAGCCAATTATTGAATATAAGATTATAAAAAAAATATTTCATTCAAAAGAACACTCAAATGTATTTAAAAGTCCTAATTAATGTATTATTAAATGTAACACTTTATTGTTATACTATTTTATTATATACCATAAATATTAATTTACTTGTCGTGTTTGAAATAAGAAATATATTTGTTGCAGAAATATATTTAAGTCGTTTAAACATTATTTATAAACAATAAATTTACATTGCATGTAATACAAATTTATATAATATATATTATACCCAAATGGCTTTATATACTGTTATTTTACAAAAATGATATTTTCGAAGTAGAATTGATTAGAATGTACAAAATCTAAAATTGAAAATAATTATGTAATCTGATATTACGGAATATATTTTTGAAATTATTAACTATAACAGAATTAAAAAATTAAACTTTTTATTTAAGAAAACTAAAATCCTATTTTTCAGATAAATAATGTCTATAATTATTACGATCAATCTATTAATGATGCTTAAATACAATAGTTTAATAGTTCAATAGTTTACCTTAATATAAATAAAACTATTTTAATGTTTGCCGATTTGAATTAGAATATATTAAAATTATGCATATAAATAAAATGTGTAATAAAACAATTAAAACCTTCTTTTAAAATGTGTTAATGTATTAATAATGAATGTTAATTGTTTCACATGCCAATTCTTGAAATGCTTTTTAATATAAACAAAGTATGGAAACTTGTCTTAAACCAAATGAAAATAAAATTTAATAGCTGTTTTGTAAAAATGTGACCCTAACCTATAATTTAGACAAATTGAGGTCACAGCAACAATGATAATGTGGCATCCGTCATAAATTCAGCATAATGTTAACATATAGTTGACAACAAGAGAACCAACTGTTAATAATATCAAACTCTGGATTATTCCAAATTCAGAAATGCAATTGTATAATAAATAATTTGTAGAAATTTCTTTCGAAGACACAAATTGAAAGATATATTTCTTAAATACGATCAATCTGCTTTTGAAAAATTAAAATAACTACTTCATATAAGATTATGAGAATATTTTTAATAATTATTCTGTAATGATTTTAATAGTTTATTATTGTTTAAACAAAGAAATATTTATTACGTGAATAACTATTGAGATTTGGTATAAATAGTAGAAATTGCCCATAGCAGCAACGTAATTTTATGCAATAATAACTTTTGTACTCGATGAACAATATTTACATTTAAATTCAAATTGAAATGGTTTTTAACGACTAGTGGATTTCTTTAAGTTGTGCCATAAAAATTGCATCAATTTCATAATGGCCTCGATATATTTTCGCTAAACTTTAAAGAGACTGTATTCTGACTAATAAAAAGAAATAAAAAGAAATAAGGAAAAAAGAAATGATTTATGAAAATAAAGTCAGGAAATCATAGTAAATCACCAATTAGGCTTTATTAAATGTTTGATAAATCGTTAACATTAGCAGGCGCGTACGCACATGCACGCACACACATGCGCCCACGTGCATATATATATATACATACATATATATACATATATATATATATATATATATATATATATATATATATGTATATGCATATGTGTGGTTGAATATGTAATGTTACATCGTTGTCCGAGCGCCGTAAATTAACTCATGAAAGCTACTCGGTACAATACCTAAGATGAGAGGAAAGACAATGAGAAAAGGTGTAACAAAGGTATGGCGAAGGGACGATCGGAAATCTGCGCTTTGCCGAGGTCCAGACGACAATCGATTTGACTCGCGGCTGCAGCGGCTCGTTCACCTTCTCGTTGACGCGTTCCTTGCGCTTCACCGACCACTCACCACTTGCTATGCCAGCCTTCGTGTCCACTAGAATGCCATCCCCCGTGTCCGCCGTAATAAAGAGGCCAGCCCAGACTCCAACCACCATGCAACCCGTGACCTGAATTCCAGCCGCCCAACCCGTGTCCCAGAGTCCAGCCACTGTGTAGACCGTGACCGGCGCTCCAACCGCTTAGCCCATGTCCCGCCGACCAGCCGTGGCTACACACATTTTAATCGTTTAACCATCCCAAGCTCATTACTCCCTTTAAGATAATGCACTAATTGCAAGATCTGTGCTATTTTTTAGCCATTGACATCGAGGCTCAATGTCAATTTAAACGGCAACATTTAAGCTCGAATGACTATCCCCGACATTTCGCTGGGATTATTTTATTGCGCGACCAACTATGCCACACTAAATTAATAATCATAATAATCTCGATCGTAATCATATTCAACCATATAGATAACGTTTAAATAATTGACAATTGTATCATTGACAATTTATTGATGGAAACAACATTTACAACAATAAGATAAAGCAATGAGATTGTATTCTGCCGATATTCGATTATTCTTAATATAATGAAATGGATACCTCGGTATTGCGTAAAAATACGAAAACTTCTAACAGATGTATTTTCTTATAAGTATTATGAGCTTGTCATTACATTTCAATATAATGCATATATTGTAAAACGATATATTCAAAATGATCATTAAGAATCAAATGAGCTAATTCAAAATTTAACTTTTATAATCTAATAAATAATTCTATGTATCAACAATTTACAGATACAATCTTTTAAAAAGCAACTATCTGTTGTAAAAACACAGTAAAATTTTGATTATTCACATGAAATATTCCACTTATCTCAGTTAAAAAAAAAATGATATTTTTAGCAAAAATCTAAATTTCTACTTCGATTAAAATAAAATTTCTTATTCAATAATATAATATGAATGTTCTCGTCTCGTTACACAATTAGTCAGTCGATTGCTTCGGAGAAAAAAAAACACAAAGACTGTAAAGAACTCAAAGCCTAAACTAAACTCAAAGACATTAATTTAAAGCCACAAGAGTATTTTCAATTTTGTGCACATTATAAGCAAACAAATAATTGATAAATGTATAAAAATGCAGAATAACATAATAAAAATTATATATATATATATAACATTTCACATAAATACTAACAATTTGAAAGAATGGAAAGAAAACTTTAGATTTTGTCATAAACGTAACTATTTTTAGCTTATTTTGGAAAATGTTTGCAATCAATAAATACAAAAATAATTATTATTTGTAAGGCCTCATTGAAATTAAATTAATGTAAAATTCTGTCGGAAAAGAAAAAAAAATGAATGTATTATCCATGTAACTAACTACACATGAGACTAATATTTAAAATAAACACGTTATATTTATTTTTAAATTTGATGGCTAAACTAATCGATTATACATCGCTTATAAGAAATATTTATTTTTACAATAATTAAATTCCATTACATTCACATATTAAATGTCAACAAAAAAAAAAAAAAAAAAAAAAAAATTATTTTAAATATAAAAAAAAAAAAAAAAAAAAAAAAAAAAATTATTTTTGATAATTTTTTCAGATTTTAAATGAATTACTACAAATATAGTATGGAATAATAATTATTTAATTATTAACATGATCATAGATTCTGTAATATAAATTTTAAATATAATCTAATACGATGAAATACTATTTTTATATAAACTTAATATTAAACGACTACGGTACAACTATAATTAGATTAAAACTATTTTGAAAAGAAAATATACAAATAATAAGTAAAAAAAACTTTATTGTTTATTTTTGAACTGTACAATTTCTTAACCAATCATTTTTTTGTTGTCAACCGTAAACTAATTCATATTAGCCGTCTAACAATTTTTTAACCGTAAATTAAGCGTAAAAAAATAATTTTTCAAAAATGTCTTTATCTTCAAAAAAAAAGTACTAATAAAAATTAATATAAATTCAGTGATTATTAATCGTATTATAATTAATACTATTTTATATAGTTCAAATTTCAATAATAGCAATATGAAAATAAAACCAATGTTACATTCGCCAACGATTGCAATTAAATAAAATTACTTTTAAATTAAAGAAATAAACTTACGAAGGCCAACCATGGCCATGACCAATACTGAGACCAATACCATGACCATATGATGGCCAAACCCAAGGACTCCAACCATAGCTTCTCTTGTCAAGTTTTCTTTCGTCGATTGTTTCTTCACTTTCAAGATTTTCTTGTAATACACTCTGCTCGCCGCGAAGATCGTTTACCTCGACTGATTTTGACATGACAGCCTGACCCACGGCTAAACCAACCACTGAAAAAATTATCTGAAAAGCGCGTCCAATAAATAATCGCGGTTTCAATTGAAAAGGGCATATCATCGGCGCGTATTAAAACAATAATATATGAAGAGTAATGAAAGTAATGAATACAAAATGAGTGGTATGAAAAGACTTTTGTTATTTCATTAAATTGCATTTAAAATGAAAGAATATTCATGAAATGATAATGATAGTATGTAAGAATGATTAAACATGCGCTATCAAATCTAATAAAATGTCATAATAAACTTTACTCCGTGTATGTAACTAATTATCCCCTCAAATCGAATTATCTTAATAAGCTGAATATAAAATAGCAAATAGCCCCTGAGATATTTATTTTCTTTATTTGCGACAAACTCGGCTTACCAGCAACTTCATTTTATTATTAAACGAGACCAATGCAACTGATAGATTTGCCAGACGTGTGCTATACTTTTATACTAACTTCTCCGACTAACTCGTTTATATATATCATTATAGCCAGTTCCCGACTTAGCAACATTAAAGCACACATGCCCGGATGTAACAACTTGGTCTCTCAGCCACTCCCATAACCGAATTGCAAACGACATACTGCATCTGAAGCGTTGTTGCTACCTGCTGAAAACTAGCTGCGGATTTTAAACTGCAATGAAAAATGGAACTCGTCTTGCTCTTAAGGTATAGCCAGCTTAGAAAAAAAGAAGAAAAAAAAGCAACAGCATACTCATCGACCAGCCTTTGATTACATACAAAAAGTTACGATCGCGTAACGATAAACACGTTCTCAATGCTCCACATGGGCCATAAATTGGTAAGAATAGTTAAGTGAAAAGAGATACTAAAAACGGGAACAATATATATATATATATATATTATCCTGGCTTGCGCGGAGAAATCAGTGGGCATCGAACTGTGCGGTAACAAGTGGATCGCAAAATAAATTAGCCACCGGTCGAATCGCCTTATTATGATACTGACGTACGCCCCCCTCATTGTTTACGTGATTATCACTATTACTTGTTAGCTTCATCTGATAATATGTCAGGCACCGAGAATTCAATGAATAAAATATTCGCTAATTTCTTTAGCGGACATTTAATTTGCATGTTGGCAGAAAAATCCGAGCTCTTCCTGACTTTCTAGTTCCCTCGTCACTTCGTGGAAAAAAGCGAACACGGAAATGGAGTGGATTTATTGGCATGTCATCCATCTCGCTCGTTACGACATCCCTGGCTGGTCTCTTTTGCAATTCAATAATTTTCATTATTAACTAGCCGTTTTAAGCGAGCATCGTAATATATGCTCTATCTTGTTTATATCTTGATTACATCTCATTGGATAAATATTGGATCAAGCCAGATGCAAATTACATTGACGGAATTGCAACTTACTATATACAATGATTTTTTTTCTATACATTTAAATAAGAACAACGAGGATATTTGAAAGTAGAAAATAGAACATTTTAAAATATCATTATGCGTACTTCACTTATAACAATTAAAAACTATATCATAAGGACTATATCGTTCAAATTATAATATAAATTTTGCATTTTTTTTTCGTTTGTTTATACATACACATTAGGATTACAATAATACCAATATTATACAAAAATCAAAAATGATATTTCTACGTAAAATCAATTCATACTCGTTGTGAGGTAGCATTTGAATTTTATGCATTCAATTAAATGTTCATACTTTTGCGTTTTGTCAATGGGTATAAATTACATATAATCATACATATATTATAGATAATAAAACAAATTAATTTCCAATTAGCCATCGACGATACTTAGATCGTACGTTTATCCGAATTACATAGATTACATTTATTATCTATAATACAATCAATATTATAATACTGTAAATTCTAAAAGTCATAATAATGAAGTGGCACTAATTATGATTTGTATTTTACATCCTAGACTTTATACCACAAAAGAAATTGTCACCCTTACGCATCTGCAAACTATATAATGTATTTTTTTAAAATGAAATTACTACCACTGTTTTATAATGTGAATAGTAAACATTCATGCTATATAACATTTTCTAATTGGCCTTCGTTTTTAGATAATTACTGTTTAACGAGTTCCTAATTCGGTGACATTAAACATTCTAAAGAGTTTTTATAATAATAATAAAAAAAAAAAAAAAAAAAAAAAAAAAATTGAAAGTAGTAACAACAAGCTTTAATTTGAAGTATAAACAAGATCTCCTTTTCAATGCGAAAGTAGGAAAACAACTTAGATTCTCTCCAATATATATTATTCCATCATCAAATTAATAAATTCAATTTTCATTTCTCTAATAAATTCTTCTGTGCTACACAATTTTTGATATTTTTGATCTTACATTAGTCAAACTAAAAAATAGTAGCTTTAAAATATATATATATATATATATATATATATAATTAGTAGAAATGTTTATCTAAGAAATAATTTGTAAAAGAACTATTAGAACTCTTTCTACAACAACAAAATTATTTACTCTTTTTATACTTTATATAAATTTGAATTTGTATTAAATCTAAGTAAATATTTGTTCAATAATTTTTTCCATAAAGTTATTTGTCCACCATTTTTCCACACATTAAATTATGTGTAAAGAATTGAAAATATTGAAGATTTTTAAAACATATAAATCTTACATGTCCAAGTCTCAAATTATATTAATACTATTGAAACTTTATCGAAATGCATATTCTTAAATTAGAATTTGCAAAGTACAATTTTATATCATTTTCCTTGCATGTCGATTTATAGAAAAAATTTATATTACAAAAATATACAAACTTCCCAAGTTCGTTTCTCAATAGAACTATTTTTATCTACAAATTTGTGTAATTATGAATTTTTTTTAATAAATAAATTGTGTATAAAAGCTCTTAGAATCACGTTTATAAACCATTTACCAATAATAAAAATGTATCAAATGAAAATTCGATTACATTTATTAAATATGATTACAATTTGCACATGAAATATTAATTAAAACGACTGTGTTCAATTATTTTAAATGAAATCGTTCATATAAAATTGATCTCGCGGTTAACAAAATAAAATTTGGACATCTTAATTTTTTCATGCAATGTATTAACGAGTGAATGTATGCAATACAATTATTTTTAGGCATATCGATACAAAATTCTATTGCGCTATTAAAACAATTAAAGTTGAATACAGGAACTATAACTTAGTTAATTTGTGGTTTTCTTCGTAAAAAAAGATATTAAAAATTCAACAATTATTAACATATTTTTTTGAAATTAGCGTCTTTGAAACAAAGTAGTGAAGCCGGTATTAAAATTAATTTTAAAAATAAAAATATAAAGAATTAAAAATTATAAATCGTTCGATTAAAAAATTAAAATGACGATTGAAACAATAAAATCATAAATACCTACTTTCACTGACTAAAAATAAATAGATGTACTAGTAAAAGCAATAACGGACATAATAATGTACAATTCCAAATACACTTTATAGACTCAGTAATGCACGCATTTTTAGAAATATTGATTTTAAAATAATAGAAGATCATTGTAATCTATAATACCATAATCATATTTTCATATTACTTTGGTTATTAAGTATTTTATTACGTATTATGTTTATTATATTAACAGTAACATATAATATAGTTTATAGAAGTATTTAAATATGCTTAAATTATATTATAAATTTATCATTATGACGTTTTGACTGCTTAATAGTACTATCGTACGAAACACTATTATTATCTACCTAACTTCATAATTTCATGTTATCTTCTAATAATTAATGAAATATACTCAAATATAACGGTAATATTATCATAACAATAGGTTATAACTTCGTGGAAATATATATTTTTAAATGATTGATAAATAAATGTATTAATTATTAAATAAATAATATTTAATAATTTATTTTAAAATATTTATTTACTCATTTTTAAATATTATCATGAAAGGCTAAGTATTTTGTGATTAAAATGTAAGATTAATTTATGTAACATGACATATTAACTAACAGTAGACCATGTAAATTTCAATTCTTTCGGAGTACAATGAATAGAAAGGCTCGACTTATACTTTTTAATCATTGAGATTTCTGAAAGATTGATAATCATTCTTTAAAAACAGCAGTCTCGATATTACGCTTATTCAGGAACGAATCATTGTAACCATAGCTTCCGTTAAAGAAAACTTGATTTATTAACGTCTAAGGGGAGGGCTTAATAGTTAATCGAGACATGTCCATCAGCGGATTATACAATACCAGAAATACTTTCATCGACATAAATTCGTCGCTATATACAGCCGATCTGACACGAGATAACATAGATTTTAGAAGATTCAAATTTTCGGATATAAATGCTTCTTATAGTGCTTCAGCACTAAAAAAAAGATGAAAAAAATAATGATACTGACAAACCTTACACTTCCGTTAAAATTTCACAAACTGAGCTAGACACGCACAAACTCTGTTCATTGCAAAGGGAAGAAAAGATCCACGAAGCTATGGAACAGTCTAGCTTCGTGCAAATAATTGAAAGTTGAATATGACGGTGCGACAGGATGATGATGGGAATAAAAAAGGTCGAACTTCGCGCTCGATTACCGTTTACTGCTCTCCCTTTCTAGACACTCCAATAGCCCGAGACCACAGTTTGATTTACGAGGTAATCGCCATTAATTACTGCAGAAGTCGGTCCGTGAACTCTGTGTTCCAACCTCTTATTATTTTTTTCTATTTGTTTAATCAATCTCGCATCTTTGTATGTGCAGTAATTTGTACATATTTTGTGCTTCCGCCGACGATGATACCTCAAACACTCAGCTATGGAATAGGTGTGGGAAAAAGCTTTCCCTTATTTCTACGATCGCAATGAAAGAATAATGGAAAAAGAGCGTATATTATTATACCGATTAAGCCTTAGCCTACGGCAAAATCGTAATAATAAGAAGTTTGTAAGTAAGAGAAATTATTATTATTATAACTACTCGTTGCTTCAAGTTCGATTCCTAATCCGTAATTAGTCGTATTCGGTGCTATGGTTAGCTTAGGATAACACAAATATTAATCCTAAAAATGTTAAATAGTACAAAATTTATATTAGCATATTGATGCTACAAAACAATAAAAAAAATTAATTTAACGATTTAATTAAATTACTCATAGAAACGAAATTGATGAAAGCAATTTTCAGAAGTAAATGTACTGTCTTAGATTTCTAAGATATATTTGAATGCGTTGCTTGTCACGCTAAAATTTATCGTAAAAATAGTAAATATGAAACATTGTGTAATTTGAAAAAATCCTATGGATCACGCAAGAAAATACGCCGTGCAGACAAAATGTATAATAAAAAATAGCGACCATCTGTCCCGGCGATTTCTCTATCATTTATTTTTCCATTTACCAGTATTTTCATTCGCATATTTAATGTATAATAAGTTAATTAAATATTCAGACATAATCTGTAAAATATCGTAAAGTTATTGTTTGATGAATTGTAATTGAGATTTTAAACTTTTACGTGATCTCACGCGATAGGCTTTCTTTATATTAAAATTTATATTAATACCTAATTTTAATTCATTATCCTTTGTAAACAATCGTTGAGATCCAACAATTTTTGTAATAAAAACATTATGTATAAATTGCATAGAGAATATAACATGAAGAGAATAAAATCTCAATTAATTTCATATCATAAAAATAAAAAAGAATTCTATTCCATCGATTCTTTATAATAAATAGTAATCTTTAATTTTTCATATTAAAATAAAATAATAGTTGGCCATTTAAACTAAAACTTAACTTCTAATGCTCTCGTTGGTCGTAGTAATATTTTTTAATTGTTATTTTTATCGATAGTATAATAAAATATTATTTCAACGATCAACTTGTATATAAACATGAAAATATCCTTGCATTATGCCCTATATATTTAATTTAAATGAATAAAATTTTATTGTTTTCAAATATAAAATACTATACGAAATCTTAAATAGAAATTAATACATTTAGTGCAAAAGCTATTTGTATTCTTTTTACAAGTAATAAGGTTAATTTTATTAGTTATTAAAAAATATACGAATCCCAATTAATCTGTTATTTATAAAACTGGAAAATGAAGTGGTCTAGCCGTATTACAGTACAGTTTTTAACAATAGATATATATTTTAATTTTAAAGTTTTAATGTTTTTTTAAATTTATAATTGTAGGTTGATAAAAAAAATAAGAATATTTAACTAAAAATAATTTACCTCTGCCTTTAAAAATCGAATGTGAATGTTGATGATGATGGTAATAATAATAATTACAATATATTGATATTCTATGTACTTATCAAAAATAAAAGCTAATAAGTTTAAAATAAACTTATGTAAATAGTGTAAATGTAAGTGAAACAAAGATAGGTCGAGATTTACGATGACTAATGAATAATGGAACATAAAAACGATTGTTTTCATACTTTGATTGAATATATTCATAAGCTTAATTGTATATCTTAATAATTGCCAACGATTTAAATCCATATAACTGGCAAACTATAGGTGTAAAAAATCATAGAAAAAAAAACCTGACATGATTTAGACATTGCAAAGTCTCGTTGGTAGTAAAATTTATGAGAAAATCTATAATGCACAGCACGGATTATATTCATATTGAACTAACTTATTTAGGTCGTTCTGGTGGTTTCGCTCGTTTTTTCATAATTTTTTCCATGCTCTCATTATTCGTACGCCGCTCACATTTGCCAATTCAATATACAATTCGTGGCACAAGCTCTCGCCAACACGCAAATCAGCAACGGCACCTGATATGCTACCAGCTTCTTATTAATACTAACAATTTATGATCTGTTCGATTGTTAAAGAGCCCAAGATTATCGTTGTATCTATATTCGCATTATCGCCAATGGAGAGAATGTAGCCGTCGGGACTATTAAGTTTTTGTACGGCGGTCGCTACCACCACCGCCGCCGTCGTCGCCGCTGCCATTGCCGCCGCCGCCGCCGTACCGCTTCACTTGACTCTAATCAACAGGTGGGCCCGTGCAATTTAAGAGAAACTCGTAGCGGTCCTTTCCGTTATTATGCAAAATCAGCCCCACTAGCGAGGCTTATTGTTTCACGACGTCAGACAGGTTGAGCAGTACCGGCAGTTCGCGCGCAGAATTCAGACTTAATCGACATCCTTCGGCATATCCGCCCTGCAACTTTTTTCTCTTTTTTGGCACCTTTAAAAGTTCGTTGTGCGTACTTTTATCGCTTTGATGCATAAATCGATATGTCAAAAAATGCATGCATTTTTGTACATAAAATAATGTCTTCGATAATGGCGTGAATTTGATTTTACTCGAATACCGTGATTTCATCTAATTATAATTATAATTATACAAATTGTACTATTGATTGCTATAATTCTTTTAAAACTCGTATATTGCTGGAAATAATTATAATTTAAAATAATAATCTTAAGCTTGTTTTATAAGAAAAGTAAAAAAAGGCAACAAAAGTCAAGAAAAAGAATCGACATAAGTAAAAATTTATAAACTTGTAAAGTGAATTTTAGAATGTGACAAATATCGAGAATAAAGTTCATTTGCTCATGGATATCGATGTGTAACTACGAGAATCGTGCAACGATGAAACTCTTTTCTTTAATCTGCCTTATTTGCGTTCTTGCCATCATTGAAGCCGATGTTATTAATAACATCAAACTGTACGATGGCAAGATCAAGAGCTCAATGCATAAGAACAACGCGAATGAAAACGACCACAAAATGGTCCATTTAATAGAACAGCAGATGCTGTTGCTTAATAAATCAGGGGACGCAGCTCGTGATAAGCGTGCCCTAGGTATTCTCCTTCAAGGGTTCATGGAAGCGCTCGGCTATACGGTCACACCGCTCCAAGTGGCGAGTCTTGCCAATCCAGCTCCGATGTCGCAAATGTCGCCGATGAAGCTTCAACCTAAGGCCCCGATGCCAATGGCCCCGGCGAAATCCAATGCCACCTCCGCAACCGCAACTCTACCCCCGCGACAGCGAGAGACTCTACGGTTCACGGGAGTTCTAAACTTTGGCAATAACGTCAACACCTCCAATCTAGTTAATCACCTCGCTCAGTATGAACAGCTGTTCCACAGGAATGGATCAGTGGGCCTTACGGCACCACCGCCGGCATCTGCCCCAAAGTCAAAAATAGATCCACGATCCCAACAGCCGTTGCCCGAGCCGCTCTTCGTGAAAATTCCCCTGCCGATAGCACCGAGCCTGCTCCCATCGCAGCCGCAATTGCCTATATCCCTGCAGAATAACTATCGAGACGAATACGCTAATGATCAGGAAAAGGTGTACCAAAGCAATAGGAATACTGAAGGTAATCAAGGAGACTACGAGGAAGAGGACGACAAGTCGCAACATAGTGAAGAATATGAGCACAAACAAGAAATTTATCACGAACCCAAGGACAAAAACTACGAATACGACAGTTACGAAAAGCCGAATGAAAAAAACAGCGAAAAGGAGTATAAAAATAATAAAAAAATTGTCAACTATAGCGTAGAGAATAAAGAAATTTATGATCCAAGTGAGGTTTCCGAAGAAGTACCAATAACAAATACAAAATTCAGGCACACCATGTATGTTAATGAGCCCGACTGGAAGAAGAATCACGAGGAGCAACTCTACAAGTTGGCTGCCGAGCAAGAAGCACATGCCGAGGCTTTAGCGGAAGAAAATTCTAAAAGGGAAAATAACAGAAATCGCGAGCATGAGCTGGACGAAGAAAATAATGACTTCCACAATAGTAGGGAGAAGGAAATTAGTGATCATAATGAAGAGAAGAGAGCTCGATATGAAATCATCTCCAAAAAACAACCTTATTATAATGAAAATAATGAAGATGATTCTGGATCATCTGAAAAAGAAAATTACAATCGTAATCGTGAGGAGAATGACAATGACGATTATCAAGAAGAATCTAATGTTTCCGATACACCACCGATTTATACTCGATACGAGGAAACGGCAACCGATATTTCAAAGGAGAATAGAGTAGTTACCGATAAATACGTAACACAAGATTACGATAAATATACAAGTTCTAATAATGGACCGTCTTCGGATTATCATAAAGTTTACGTCGATAGTGAGGAACAGAAAAAACGTCAAGAAAATGAACCGAATAAGTATTATTTTACAGTGCCCATCAATTATGATCAAGAAAATTCTCAGCCAGATCATACATTACGTGATAGTTATGGGGAAAGCTTGGAAAATCCAAATGGGAAAGTAGATGAGCGCGTATCCAGCTATTTCACTATGTTCAAAAATCCAGAGACTGGAATCTACGATCCTAACAGAATTCGTGAATACGAAAGCTCGCGCATTCCCTATGACCATATTGATCTAGTAAAAGGTTTTAAACGAATTCAGAATGAGTATGGCTTGCCGGAAAATAAATACGAAGAATATGATATTAATCATGACAAAATTGAACATCGCGCAAAAAGTTATTCGCAAGGATTATCAACCAAGAAGCACAAACAAGAAAAGAGTGCAAATGAATCCAAGAAGAGCTTGACAAAGGTTCAACCCGAAATAATGAACTGTGATTGCAATACTAAGAAAATCGATGGACAATCTGAAGAGGCAAGAAATCATGGGAAATCGGTGACGACTGGCTTATTGCCTTCAAGAATTTCAGAAGTTCCGACAAATTACCATTCGACGGTCAAATATCAGCATGAACCGGTAGATTACGACCAAAGTATCATAGCAAGATTAACATCCTATAATCAACCAATTACTGCACGATTCGAAGATACAGGAAAATACACAAATACTCCTAGCTACACCACTCTCTATCAACGTCAAACTACTATTCGCCCAATAGAATCCACGTCGCGAGTCAAATTAACAACAGAGAGATTATTACAAGAGACTGAGAGTAAAGAAATCCGAGCATGGCCAGCTCCATTTGATTATGCTTTTGACAATTCCGACCGCAATGATGTTATTTTTAATGCAACGCCAACAACAAATTTATACAAAACATTAAACAATCAATCACCCGTTTATGCAATTCCTTATGATAAAACAAAATCTAATTGTTATCAAGCACATTTACTGCCTGCCAAAAATTTTGCAAATAATTTTCAATTATTACAAAGAGATAATGAAAATATTAGATACAATATTGATAATCGTAATAAGCGACAAAGACGCCCGACAAATTCTTCTAAGAATACTAGAGTAAATAATAATAGGCAACAAATGTCTAAAAATAGGTATGTATTTATTTTTCTTAACTTTAAAAACAATCTAGTACCACTAAATGGTAGTTTTTAATGAAATACGAAGTAACCTTCGACTTTATTAAATAATATTTAACTTATAAATAAGGTTCAACTAGAAAAATTTATAACTATTAGCAATATATTTGAACTATACTTAAAATAATACTCTTCAAATACTTTTAAAAACATTAATAAAAAGTCTTTTGATCCAAATATTCAAGGAGGATGTAATAATAATAATAATAATAATAAAAAAAATTAAATAATAATATAAAAAAAAAACTTTCTATATAATATTTTAAAGATTTAGA
Source organism: Ceratosolen solmsi marchali (assembly GCF_000503995.2). Taxonomy (NCBI): domain Eukaryota; kingdom Metazoa; phylum Arthropoda; class Insecta; order Hymenoptera; family Agaonidae; genus Ceratosolen; species Ceratosolen solmsi. The sequence goes on along the minus strand of NW_011948426.1, from coordinate 4,649,702 downwards.
CTTCACTGTATTTTAAAAACCATTCTGAAAATGTTTATTTTGTTTCTTTATGCAATTTATATATTTAGATACTATTAAATCTATTCATGTGTATAAGTGCATTTGTATGTGAATATATTTGTATAAAAATATTATAGGATAAATCCTCGTTTAATTATATTGTAACTCGATTGTTTAATTCCTATTTAGTAAAGGCTAAGGCTCTAGGTATAAATACCTATTTCTGGGCGTTTCACTATTCTAGGCAACTAATGCATACCTGGAACTTTTCCTCGAATACCTAATACTTATGGATTCAACTTTTCATGCTCAATAAAAGTACCGTAATCGGCTACTTCAAATCTATTATTCTTCTTATAAACATATATTTTAATTAGATATTTTTATATACCTTTAGAATTACTTCCGCATAACTATAAACATTCCTAAATGAATTTATATATTAAAGTTTAAACATAATCTAGAAAACAGATTCAAGAATTAAATGAAATTAGTCAATCTAAGCTGCATTCTAATATCCTTGTAAGCTACAGTAAAAGTTTCGGAATTCTTTTGAAAATTTTATTATTGATTATTTCTTACAAATTAGCATATAAACTTCTAAAAAAAAAATAATTAATGCAATTTTTTTACAAACATTTACAGCATTAATTATTGCAACATAACGTATGCATTTACCCTTTAATAATTTATACCTGGAAACATTACAGTTTACATTTGATAATACATATTATTTTTCTGTTTTTATTTATTTATTAACATATTTTATATGTAAGCTTCTTTTGTAATTTAAAAGATTCATACTTAAAATATTCTTTTAAAACACATGCAAATAGATTTCAATAAATAAAGCATTGGTTTTACCAACGAGTAACTAATATATTTCCATACGGTGATTATTATTGTTTTAAACGTGTTACGTTTAAAATAGAACCTCTATATTAAGTAACTGTATTAAGATATTTAATTAAAAATAAAATCAGTCCCATGTCATTTCTACATATCATGATTAAAATAAAGTACAAGGTCTTGATAATATTTTTAGAAAATTTAATACAAATTTGCATTGATAAAAAAATACATTTGCTAACTAATTACGATAAAGAATATTCGAAAAATGAATTTAACAAAAGGTTATTAAATAAAAGTTGTACAAATTGCATAAATAATATAATCCAATGATAATTAGATGTTTAAAAATTAAAAATTTTTTTGTAAAAAAAATTAAAGATATATTAATTATGTTTAATACATCACTTTATTTTAACGTAAAATTATATATAATTTGAGGGAAAATAATTATTTGAATTTTTTAAATCTATAAGAAAAAATAATACAATCTAATTCAAATGTTAAATTAGATGCATATTAAAAAATTATATTAAAAATGGAGCAACATATTTTGAGATGAAATTCCAATTTTATTATAATGTTTACAAGCTGCAGAAGAAATACACTCTCCTTGTTGCATTTTAATTATAAATTGTTATCAAACGAATAAAATTGTTAGATTTTAAAATTACAATAGTGTATAAGCAATATTAAAAATTATTATAATACTTACATGTAATAAAAACCTATGCAATAGTTTATACATTATTGCATTATACGATAATTACCCCATGTAAAATTTTAACTTTTTTCCTATTCGAATTACGTTGTGAACATTCACCATTTCGAATTGCTCCTATAATTTCTGAAATAAAATTCATTGTGATTATTAATCGGAAGCTAAAATAATATACGTGTAAAGTAAATTATAGTCGTCCATTCTAAAAAAGTAAAAGTTAAACTATAACCTGCTAATTTCCGCCTCTCTAAACTGGCCTTGTTCTATTTAAGCAGATACGACTCAACTCTTCCTCCGCCATCAGCCAAAGATGACTTCGAACAAGGAAGGCAAAGACAATCGGATATGGAGAGATCCGTAAATTATGAGAACGGAACTGGAACGCCGACGAATCCTGCGCAGACAGGGGAAACTCTTACGCCGCATCCAGAAGGAAGCTACATAACGAAAATACCTCCCCAAGAGTGGAAAAACCGGCATCGTCCTGAAAGCGTAGGAAATCAAAAAAATCAAAAGGTGGTGAAAGTTCAGACGAAAAAAAATTATGACAATTACCCGCCTGTAAACAACAAGAGCAGTTCAAATTTGGAGTCGTCTAACTACGTAGAAAAGGATGGTATTCTGATAATACCGGAACCCACGCCATATTATTACAACGAAAGAGTCGATGAATTTACAGATGAGCCACTTAATGAGGCGGAAAATGTAAAAATTAAGGAGTATAGAAATAGAATAGAATCCGTGAAAGTATCAAATCTCAAGCGGCTTTATCCTACAGCTTCCACGCAAGTCCTCCGGTTATCCAGTAATTTGTGAAGATAATTCGAACTCTGCATTTTTATGGGTATTTATTTCACTGATTCCACACATTTATAAATGCAAATTTTAATGTTACACATTTTAAATCCAAGTCATATTTTAAATTATTTAGTATTACTAAGACCAGTTTTCTATCAATTTGAAATATGTACATTTACAACAACACGATTAAACAGTCCTGTAAATATAATATACACTTTTGATTTTTATTTCAGATAAATTGTCAAATTATGCGGGTGTCTCTTATCGAAATAAACAAAACATATGTTATAATAAGCACTTATATTTAAGATCTTTCACTATATATATTTAGCACTCATGTAAACACACACACACACGCGCGCGCGCGCGCGCGCGCGCAATTGTCATTGTTAATTATGAAGTTAATGACATTAAAATATTAACGATATTAATCTATATGGATAAAATCTTTAAAATCTTTGTAATTAACCAATATTTAATGAAAACGTGCACAATTGCATTACAAATAAATAACTTAAGCTCTACATTAATTGTTATCGATTATTATATTTATATTAAATTTTAATAACATATTATTATTGCGAGATAGAAAATGTAACTCCATTTTCTCGTTACAGGAAGAGCAAATAGGAGTAATGCGTATTAATTGCTTGAAATAAATAATGGGAGACAATCTTACTAGCCAATTCGTCGTCGAGACCATTGTGCAGACTTGTGTTGCTGTAAAGTCGTTGCGGTGCTATGTGAATAAATTAAAAAATTCTTGTATACGATTATATTAAGAATAAATTACAAAAATTATTACGATAAATATAAACTAATAAATATCAATATTAATTTGCGTCCTTTTGTTTTTCTTTCTCTTTCAACTTTACCGAATATATTTGCGTTATTTTTTGACAAATTGCTTGATGATAAAATAACCGAATGCGTCGGAACACATTTGAATCTTTTCCAAGTAATACAAACTTCGCGACATCTGGTGTAAAAATTCTTAACTAAAACGAAGCGTCGTGCGTCCACATACGATGTCAGCCTGTGCGTTCGTTGTTAAAAATGTAAATATCGAAGAATCTGTTAAAAGAAAGAATAATGGAGAGTTTTTACGTATTATTGTAGCTTAGTTTTTCAATGAACCGAAAGAATGTTTGTAAATGATAAGAATAGAACAATATAAGTAATAATAAGTAGAATATTAGAAGGTAAAATATTGATAATGGAGGATATAGAAAATTTTCTCAAGAAGATAGGAGTGGGTCAGAGACCTATGAAAGATCCATTTTTTGATAACTCTTATAAGACCTGTAAAGTGTTCGAACGCAAAGGTGTGATTGCCGAAGATGAAGAAGAACTTTGTCATAAATTGTAAAACTTGCTTAAGCAATTACAAATGATTCTGATTTTCTGTCATAAAAATAACCTAAAAATGTTACACTTTTGTTTTACAGTATGAAAGAATTCCTGTGCAATGCATGTGACGCTACTTTTGAGAATCTGCTTGATTATGAATTACATTATCATAATACTCACCATTTTGTATGTTTTCAATGCAAGAAGTGGAAGCCAACTGCAAAACTCTTAGAAATGCACATACAAGAAATGCACGATAATTTCTTTAAATTACAAGCTGAAAAACAGCCAATGGTAAATACAGTTTATTTCTTTTGCAGGTTATTATATTTCCTGTAATCATTTCTAGATGAATTACAAAAAATAATCTAAACGATTTTTTTCAGTATCGTTGTTATGTTTCGGAATGCAATGTAAAATTTATGAAACCTCAAGAGCGTACGCAACACTGCAGAGAAGTTCATAAATATCCAAAAAACTATCGATTTGATGAATTTATATATAAAAAAGAGACTGGTAAAGGTGATTCGGCGATGGAAGTAGATGAAAAAGTAACTCCTAAGAAGAAAAATTTGAAAAAAATACATTTCGGAAAAAATGCAAAATCTAAAGCTTTTGGAAAACAATGTTTGGATGCCAAAGGGCCGGTGGATATTAAGACAAATGATTCAAGCTCTACACCAAGTGTATCGTTAAAATCTACAACAATGTTTATTCCTAGACAAGTGCAACAGAAATCGTATGCTAAACTATTGACACAAAACCAGAAGCTAGAAAAGAATGTTCTTGAAACAGAAAGTATAATGGAACTGAGTGAATCACTACCAAATCTTTAATTAATAAATTGTTTTATATTTAAGCGAAGAGATAAAAGCTCAAAATGTATACATATTACATAAAAGGTAATTTTATTCTTATAAAAAATAATTTAATTATTTACAGCTTAGTACATCACATTTATAAATTATGTCTACTATTGTTATACATTTACCATTAATATTTTTTTATATAATACAATTTATTAACAAATCTTATTGTTATTCGATTATTCCTTAGCTGTAGCCTTTAAATACTAGCAACCATATAACATACATTTTATCTTTGTGTTCTCATCTTTTAAAACAGCATTTTCATACTTTAATCGAATATATTCTTGTTCAAGGAATGCAGCTCTAATAGCAATTTCATCTTCCTTTGCTCTCCTCGCATCCCTTGATCTTTTAGCAGCCTCGTTATTTTTTCTTCTCCGCTCCCAATATGCTGCATCTTTTTCATCGACAGTACTTGTAGGCAACATGGGACTCTTACTAATTCGACGCATCTTAATATTTGTACCTTCGTTAGTCCTTTTTACTGAATCGAGCATCCTATTTCGAAAGTCTGAGTATGCCTTTTTCAATTCCTGATCAAACATCATGTCTGGACCTAAAGTAATTGAAAGTGGATCTTTTGGGTATGCCTTAAACGGTCGCGGTGCCTTTTTACTATCGTCGGGAGCACTGTTTGTCTGCGGCGATGCTTCATGCGTAGTCGAAGACGTAGGCGTTTGGATTTGTGACACTACTGGTGAGTTGCTTTGGGACAATAATGCTGGGAGAACCGATGGTACACTTAACGACATTGGCGATGGAAGATTTACGGGAAGTATTGGGTATGGTGGATTAACGCGAGTCTCGCCTCCCGAAAGATTTGTATGCTCGAAAATTGGATGAAACTTGGTTTTCTTTGGTGAATCTGATTCGGATGGTGGTGTCATCACGTAAGTACGACTTTCAAACGGACTTTTCCTTTCATGGTTGGATGATGAGAAGCTGGACGTCTCTTCTTGGTGATATTGGTGAGTTTGATTTTGTTGGCTCTGCTTTACATCTTGTTCTTCGACCGACCGATGATGTTGATAATTGTTAACGTGTTTATTGTCATTGTTATTTGTTTCTTGATGGCTTTCCAGGTAAATCGTTTCTCGAAGAGGTGACACCATAGATTCCTTTACGTAATTTGTCGTGAGACTAGGTGATACGAGCTTCTTGCAGGAAAGATCGAGTACAGGGGTTTCAGTGCCTTCAGAAAACGGTTTTTTAACGATCGTGTTCGTGTAATCAAGCCCGTGAAGAGACTCCATCGATATCTTCTTAAATGACTTTGTCATTTCAACGACTTCACTTTGATTAACTCTAAAAATATAAAGAATTGTTTGGTTTGCTTTTCAATTACATACTTACGACATAAAAGGCGATTATATTTCATCAAAGAAATAATTTCTAGTAAATGCTTAAACAACTTTATACTACTTTCTATTTAAAATGTAATGCTATATATAAAAACTTTATTAAATCGCATTTATAACAATAATACCCTAATGTTACAATTTAATGAATTTATTTTAATCTTAGTATTACAATTATTATTATTTGTTGGCTTAAGGAAGTTATTTGTATCCAATTGAAAATTTTATGACAAATTTAGACTAAATGGACTGCCTAATTAATTGATAATGCAAAAACCATTCGCTGTTGTCTTTTCAATGAAAAAATAAAAGTTTAGATGATAAATATTTTGCTTGTATACTTTACTCGCATGAAAATTCAATCATTGTTTAATAATCCATTAATGGTATTAAAAAGCAGTGTTACGTTTATTAAAGTTTGTTAAAGAATGAATGTAGCATTTGAAAATAATTAAATTATTTGAATTTGTACTGTTTCCAATGTATCGACAAAAGATTGTATCCAAATGGTAAATGCAAATTTAATAATTGAAAGAATATTTTGAAAATTATAAATAAAAATGTAAATGTTAATTTGATAGAAAAGGCTTTTGTATCTTCAATAGACAAACATTTTGTACTTCATATATATATATGAAGTACAAAATATATATATATATATATATATATATAAAGATAAATCTTGAAATTGGCCAAAAAGAAAAAAAAGAAGAAAAAAAGGAAAAAAAAATGGAGGTGTATAAAAATTCTTGATAATTTGAAAAAAAAAATAAGTTATGAACATATGTCTTACTTTTAGACTTGATCACGATAGAAATTCATAGGAAACACAACACTAATATTATATTTGACTGTTCCTTTGGCGAAATAATCGGCGAAAAACTTCCAAGAATGACGAACAATGTTCATCGAACGCGTAAAACTTCTTACTGGACAGGCTGTTCTAGCTTCTACTATGCAGTGCCTGACTCGTCGTCCAAAAATCGTTTAGCGATGGAAGGGGGTGTCTCCTCCACTTATATACCTCGGCAACCCTCATGTACGGTTCTACTGAGAATCCTTCAAAACGCTGCTTAAGACTCGGACTCGGGGAGGGGGAATTTGACAGTTCATATCGAAGTGACCGCCCGTTTGACAGCCAAAGAGAGCTAGGAGAAGCTAGTGGAAGAGAGAAGATGTACGGCAAGCCGAAAGTATTGTATCCGTCACATTTCAAATTTAGGAATTAGAGACTTTCATCCAAATGTTTACACCTTTTGAGTACTAAATTACAAAGAATCTCTGCGACCAATCATTGTTTCTGTATGAATAGAACGAATATAGGGATTATCGAATACCTAGACGGTTCGATTATCTTCGATTGCAACATTCTCATGATTATTATATAATTTTATTTTTTGCAAGATTAGCGTTTATTACGTTATTATTCGACTGGCCATTCCTTTTCTATACCTGGTCTATGAATTGATTTTGACAATAATAATAAATCCGTACGCACACAGACGCGCACGCATGCACGCATGCACACATCTGTTTATAAATTTGTAAAAACATGACAGCAATCAAAATAACAGTCAAATAAATTCCACAAATCACCAATGTTATAAGAATATAAATGCCTTACAAAATATCGAAAATATAAATTAGAAATTATTCTCAAAGAAACGTATTTAATGTATTTGCCTATATTTTTTTATTTTATTTTATTTAATAATTTATTGGTTAAAGCTAATACATAAACGAATGTAATATTAATGAATTTATTTCAGACGAAAATTGATTTCACAAAGGACTAGATTAAAATGGCTATTTCTCAATTAACATCGGATTTTTCGGATACCTAATAATAATATTAATATTAATAATAATAATAATAATAATAATAATAATAATAACAACAACAACAATAATAATAATAATAATAAGATAAGGTGAGATTGTCCCAAAAGTTCGTTAAAATATTTTCTGCAAACAATAATTAATATAATTAGTAAACATAATAAATAATTACAAACGAAATATATATATGTGTGTATGTGTGCGTGTGTGCGTGTGCGTGCGTGTGTGTGTGTGTGTGTACGTATAATCGTGCCTCTATGATAAAATGATTAAATTTCAAGCAATATGCGTCGTTAAAAAATTTATAGAGTATTTAAAAATTTCTCTAATAAGAACAAAGTTTTGCAATATTCTAAAAAGAACTAACGTCTCTTAAAGAAACAGAGAACTATGGATTACATACGCTTACGGGAACTATAACACGATAACATTGTTTATTTACATCTTGTACTGTCATCATAAAAAGAATAACTTTGTTTTTGCTATTCTCAAAATAACCAATAAATGTCAAACGCCACTGTACTGTGTATGAATATAAATTTGTGTACAAACCTGTGGCAGTTTGTATGAACGTGTTACCTGCGGAAACGCTTTACTGTGAAGAGTTTAATAAATCAAAAATTAAATCACAAATGATGTAATGAACTATTTCCCCCAAATAAATCTGCTTTAAACCGTTTTCTAAGAATTAAAAGACGAGTATAATGTTTATTATTCATTCCATTTAATATATACGTAATTTTCCTATTCTTTCAATAAAATGGATACTGAATATGCTAATTTTCCCTTACAACTTGTATTTGTTAATTACCAGTGCATTCGAAATAATTGCTTATGTGGATTAACGTAAGAAATTCTTCATTACATAATAATGGAAAGTATATATAATTATGCCCAATGATAAAGCCAATACAAAAGCTTTTTAAAAAAGCTGGCCATATCATTTACTCTGAAATTTATCTCATTCCTAGAAAATGTATACCGTTACAATCTTACATTTGCCGGGGCCTATTCCTTTAAATGGAAAACAAATTTAACGGAATGGGAGAGCCGTCTAGTATTATATGACTACAAGCCAAATTATTGCGAAACGATGTTTTAAATTTTAATGTTTTTTAACTGTCTAGCGTGAGACGATCATTGTGTCTGACATTGATAATGGTGCTCTATATCTAAAAAGTTATAACTTGATTTCTATAGTACGAGATGAAAAATTATCATCGAAAAGAATTACAGAATGTAAACATCTTATTATCTATTTGTCACAATGATTATGTCACACAATTATGAAATCTGTCTGAAATATTTGGAATTGATTCATTCGTATTACTAATATGATAATTTAAAATATATAAAATGAAATATATGAAAGTATGAAACTTGCTGTTTGCAATGTGTAACAATAGTATCTAAAGGTAAGATTAAAGGTAACTTTTGAAAATAAAATTATAAAGGACTTTGAAAATTTTATATCACTGAAATATGACTTGTAAATAAAGTTCAAACAAGTTAAATGCTCTGTTTTTAATAGTCATAGACTAAATTTTGCCGATTAATAGAATATTAGGCAAATTTGCAGATTGTGTTTACACATGGCAAATTTCACTAAATGAAATGTTATTGCGACAAGAATAGTACTAAGAGAATAGAAATTCCCGTCATTTATTATGTAATTTATGTTAAATGTTTTGATAGGTAAGTAAATATTTATAAGATACACTAGCTATCGTGAGAGAGAGAGAGAGAGAGAGATAATACGAACAGCGTTATTTATGTTAATATAGATACAGGTGCCGACGTGCAATAGAATAATGTTGAAATTTTGTGTATGAAAGCAAGTTAATGTGGAGGAATGACATTATCTAAATGGATTCATTAGTGGAAGGACAACTTTTGGAGTTAATAGTTCGAAAATCAAAGCGCGCAACTCTTGTAAAAAGTATTTTATTCTCGTACGGATAAATTCCAGGCAAGACATATTGCGCGTGCAAATATCGGCAAAAATAAATTTATGCGGTTAATGCTTGGACCGACGCGAGGGTTAAGCGGTTCGTGCGCGGGACAAAAACCGCCCGAACGAAATCGCGCAGCCTCCCATCGATCGATTGACTAAAGGATCCGACTTCTCGGTGAGGGCCCACCAAGCTCTAGAGTCGTGCACCGACTGTAAGCGCAGCGAATGGAGGAGGCCGAAATTAATCCGAGGTCGTCCTGCGGCGAAGAGGCAAGGGACGCGCCAGGACCCAGAGAATTAAGGAGCAAATCTTGCGAAAATCCAGTTACCTTACCTTGGCACACTAAATCCTTCGGCTGGATGTCCCTGCTGGCCGGGATCGCGATCTCGTAAGTCGCATCGCGCAGTTGGCAGGGCGTAGGCGGGAAAGGGGAATCGGCTGCCACCTCTTAACCCTTTGAAGCCCTTCACCTCTGTAATATTTCAAAGCTCGGCCATTGTCCCCTTCACCGTCGCTGATTTATGGGCTTCGTAAGCCTTTAAGTTTTCCACCCCGGCGAGAGCTCGCGAATTTGCGTAAAGTCCCCATAAATTACAAATGGCGAAAGCGCCCGGACTCGGCTTCGGACGCGCACGCGTTGCCCCCGTTAAACCTGGCGACGTTTCTCGGTTACTTCGCGGCTGCCGCCGCGAGCCTACCCCCATCGTCCCATCTAACCCTTTTTCCCGAAAGGCGGCTAATGCCGCTCACCTAGTTATTGTCTTTCTCCCTCCCACCCTCCCACCCCGATCCCCTCGGCGCATCGGCACTTGGTGAGCCCACGCCCCTAGTTTTCCCGACTAGAAGTGCGACATCCGTAGGGATAGACTTGCTTGCACTTGCCGGACGCACGCGCCCACGTGCCCCTCTTAATTCTTACGTAGCAGAGATAACAGGGAGCGGCTTATTGCTAATACTCTTTCTCCTTAATTTTACCTTAATTCTATGCCTGGACTACGCAGGAACTCGTAGCAGGTAAATTTACAGGAAACCCTTAGTGCCGCTGTCTAGATTACATTATTTGTTTATAATTCTATTACGATTCTAATGACTGACATACATCTCAGTCGACAATTGCTTTTTCATTCGGAAATTATTGTTAACCTTATCGATTTTGTTTCTGCTCTGATAATGCTCCCCCCCCCCCCCGTCAAGTTCATTCATCGTTAAATTGTTATTCCGCTTGGTTTAGTCTCCGCCAGTTTGCTATTTGCCGATCTGTAATAACATCAACATCTTCGCGGTCCTTGTATTCTCATCGTGACATTGCCAATACTCGGATACAATTGTACTACGTTTCGCCAAACATTTATCTTGATGAAGCTGCGACTACACGTGCCGCCAATCTATTGCAATTAGCTAATCCTATTACTGTATTTATACGATACGGGTATATCATATTACTTATAGAAAATACGCGTATTGGATAATATTGAGAAATTATAATTACGAAAATTTCAATATTTTTGATTGATGTTTAATATCCGTGTCAGGGGTTATTTATTATGAATTTGCCTATATTTTAATAATGAAAATTATGCTTTACAATTTTTCCATAAAATCAGCAGTTTACAGTTATTACGACAAATGTCTGGATTTTTTTCTTCTTCTTTCTTCAATGATGATAAAATGACGCATAGCCAGTGAAAAATTGATATCTTTACAGGATAACATTTATCCATTCGTAGGATTTATTTATTTGTAAATCTTTCATGTAAATATGGATAAATTTAAGCATTATTGGATAACATACACAGCTTTAAATTAATATTCATCGTATTACTGTCAGCATTGATTATTCAGAATAATAATAAAACGTTTAATGTTACTCTATTCATAAGCTGAAAATTGACATATAAAAAAAAATTAATGAAAAAATCTTTATAAAAACAAAGCCGCGCGTGGTTTCATCGTATGCTTTAAATGCCCTTTACGCTTACTTATGTAAAAATAATCGGTATGGGCTTTGTTTGGCACGAGTAAGTGATAATTTTTATATCCGTACTTTCTATAAAACATTAATTTTTGTATCGGAAAGTTTATTAAAATCGTAATAGCTTAATGCAAAAAATGAATAAAATCGTATACATATTTCATACATAAATTATTTATTTAATTAATTAGACGATATCCTATCTACTTGGCAATATCGTGCTATATTTCAAAGTTTCGTTCAACGGCATAGAATAGCTTTTAATATTATCTAAGAATGAAATTAACCGACAAATATAGGGCTAGTAGTGCTGCTCGTGTATCGTGGATTTATATAATCATTGCCATTACGATCATTCGCATGTGGCCAAATGTAAATTTTGAGTAAAGAAAACCCTACTCGAGGACCAAATCGTCGACAATCGTGACCACGTGTATCTTCGCAACCACAACACGAAATTACGGGAAGAATGTTATAAGCGTCGATTGGAAGGGGCTCGGACATTAAGCAATAATAATATAATATCATAATGATGAAATCGGTTAAAGGTCGAGGGGACGCGCATTGGACAAGTTGGCGCGCAAAGAAGACGCAGGGGAAACAAAAGGTGGAAGCGCAAAGGGATGCGGGAGAGTCGCAAGTTTCCCATCTCACTAAAAGCGCATTCAAATCTCCGACGCATTATTCTGCCGTGAAAAATGGAGAAAGCCGAAAGGGGAACGACGGGCATGCAAGCGTTGAGCGTCGAGCATCGGCAGCCCCTCCCAACGCCAGTAGTAGTGGCGCGATGAGGGAAAAAAAAAAAGAAAAAAAAAAAAAAAAAAAAAAAAAAAAAATTAGCGACGCGCGACAAAAGCTCCCTGGCACACTCGCCGGAGTTCCTCTTATTATGTCGTTGGAGAGCCGAGGGAAAGGTGCAGGCAGCCCTGGTCCGGTGGCGACAGCCGTTCGCGGAAGGACGCGGAGGAGTGGCGCATAACCCACATTTGAATGGGGCGCGCAACCCGTTATACGCGACCGCCCGCTTGCCCAGGCGAATAAGAGCCTTACGAGTCCGCGTCCGGCAGCATCTGCCCGACGAATCGCCCGGGCGATCTAACGGTGCTCCGCGACGGGCTTTGTCCCGGTACACGAGTGGGCCCACTGCATCCCTCGAAACGATGTCCGCGCGACTCTGTGGCTTTATTCACGGGGCGCCGACGTGTCAATTAGAGGGATGCTGCGGCGGCGGCCGATGCGACTAAACTCCCGGCAGGAGAGATATATGCCGCCTACGGGAGGTGAGTCGATTTTCGTGTGCTCCATTTTCCCGACTCTCCTCGCTCAACCCATTTCAAGCGATTTGTATTTATAAGCTTTGCCTGCTACGGCCGGCTACCGCGGCTCCTGCGAACAAGACTTAACTAACGGTCCTTTGGCCTTTATGTGACAGCCACATTGGTGCACGCGCGAAACGCTCTAAAAGGGGGTGGCGAAGGCGGGGGCGGGGGCCTGCCGCTCCTTTCAACTCGACAGTTGCTACGATCCCGTGCCGGTAAATAACGATGGAATAATGTTCATCGATTATCGATGCTTTACAGCGCGTGTCTTTCTTTCCTCGACACTCTAAATTTAACGAAGAGCGCGCGCGCGCGCGCCTCTTATGAGAAACGAATTCAATCGCCGTTGGGAAATTCATGACGTGTATTACACTGCTAACTAGGTAATGGAATAAACGATCGCTGCTACTTAATTGCATTTGAATTCCGGGAAAGACGCTGTTTACGTCACCTTGTGCCTATTAGATCCCATTCTTAAAAGCTAATTAACGATCCAAATGCACTCCTGCCCCTTTTGATATTATGGAGGAATTTATCCCCAGTCTATTTGAAAGAATTTTAAAACGATTGTTTATATAATAGGCGCTGCATCGATGGATTAGCCGTGCACGGCTAATTTCCTGTATTTTAACGCATAGATAATTCATTGTATTGGTCTATCGAAGATCGCAGAAGTCTTTTATCACCTTGTTGGTCGATTATACTTTTAAAATGAAACATGGAGTTCCTATGGGTTTTTGTTTTTTCTTTCGATCGTTTATCGAACGCATAATCGTCGAATGTAGCCGCATCGGCGATGCCTCCGTCGCAAATAAGATACGAATTAGAAAGAATGATAGAATACAGCAATAGCAAAAGATCGTCCTCGAGCTACAAAGTAAATGGATAATGAGGTCGTTGAGCGTGAAATCGTTGTTATTAGTTGTCAGCGATAAAAGTCTACTCAAACTTTGCCTACGTGCATCGCGAGGATTTTGCGAAACGGGAGCAGCTTGTGCTCGCGTTGCGTATGGTACGCATGGGGAAGCGTTTTCAGGCCATCCCACGTTCCCCGTCGTCGCGGCAAGTAATTTTCGAAAAATCAAGTTGGATCAAATTGGCCACGCCAACAGGAACAAATCGCTCGAGATAGACGCTTTAATGACAAAGATGGAGGGGTCTGGGCGAGGATGACCAACGCGTAGCGCGTCTTTGGTCGTGCAGTTAACGATCACCCGCGAGTTGTGCCACGATGCGACGTCGTTACACAAGTTTTTCACAATAGACGCCTTATCGGTCTGTTATCTCGCTCGAGCATTCGACACGGCCCATGGGCTTTGGCTCTCGGGCCTCGGGCCTTGGGGATTTCGCGTTAGGATAACATTAGATAATAAGGATGAGTAATCGCTTGCCGTTTCAAAAGTGTCATCGGACCCGCAATGACGCAACTCTCCTCCTCTCTTTCGCCCCTCAAAATTTTCCATTGACTTCCGAATACACTGGCGCGTACCGTCCTTTTTAGCCTGGCTACTATTAATGGGCGTTGGGGCCTTTGGAATTCGGGCTTTATTGCCGACCCAGGTCTGGACAATTGCTGTTTTAAAGACGGGCATAATCGATTGATTGTCCTCTGTGTACTTTTGGCTACGTGTTCGATGCTGTTCGCTCGATACCCACTGGCTTAAGGCACAATGGGCATCGATTTTTAGTGCTGGACGCACGGGTCTTGAAAATGCTCGATGTACTTTGTACTTATGCGGAAGGGAAGCGAGTGCCGTGCTTACGCCCGACGTTTATAATGTTTGCTTGGGAGTTATTCCGTGGCAGCGTAAGGCCCCTTGTTCTCGGCAGAATTGGGTAATAATGAAGTGAGCCAATGTCGGCCTAATCAATTAATACGACTTTCGAAAAGTACTTGGTACAATCTTGCTAACGTTGGCTTTTGCCGTCAAATAATTATCTTCTTATCCGTCACCTATTTATAATGCTCTCTATAGCGGGTTTACTTTATTAAAATACTTACGCGGGCAGATGCCAATGATGTGCAATGTCCAACTTTTCATAATGTTCAGCGTAGTGTCGATCCCTATTCTTCCTAAGCACGATTGCTTATTTAATAATTAATACGTAATTAGCTCTTGGCTCCTGACACATGAGAGAGGAGACAATAATTTTGCAATTTGTAATCTAGGAGATTAAAGCCTCTCTCGGTTCGACCCAAATAAACATAACAGTTGTTTGGAACAGCGCGTAACGACAAATTTAGCGTTTATTGTGCCGTAAGTGTCCTCGTAAGAAAAAGACGAAAAGGTGCGCCGAGAAAAAGAAAACGAAAGAAGAGACGTAATAAAAATAGATCCTGCCCCTTGCATTACGGCAGATGGTTCGTCACCTCGTTTTTGCATGACGGCCAATTTACATTAATGGATATTGTAAAAATCCCGCAATAAGATTATTAGTAATTTCGATCTGGTTTTACATATAAACATACATTACCTGGTTCATCAAATTTTCTACCTGGCGTTGATGAGCTTCACCTTCCATCATCATCGCTTGACAAAATTGGCAAAACGGCAATAGTTATGCAAGTGCATTGCATTATTAAAATGAATTTCGGGGAAAGAGGGTCGGTCGACCTTTTAAAAAGTAGAAGCAAACGGAATGTGGAAGAAGCGCAAGATTATTATTGCCCGATGTACTTGGATGTCGTGAGAAATAAAAATTCCCCAAATAGGTAGTTTTTTTTTTTTTTTTTTTTTTTTT
>NW_011948426.1:4627303-4633701 GCF_000503995.2 Ceratosolen solmsi marchali | reverse complement strand
TTCCCCCAAAAGGTAGTTTTTTTTTTTTTTTTTTTTTTTTTCTTTTTTTTTTTTAATAAAAATTTAGGTCTTTATTGGTGGTGAATTTGACGGCCCATCGTAGCCATCTCGATATTAATGATTCTCGAGCGAGTGCAAAGGGCGGTGAGAGTACCGACTCACTCTATGACAATGGGCCCTTTTTTTACTACGACAGTCGAAATTTCGAAAAATAAGACGAGCACGCGGACGAACGACAATTGAAAAAGAATATCAAGGCATTCGGTCGGAAGTCATCGGGGCCAAAAAATTCACGGGAGGTCCGTCTCGTGTGTCGTCGAGCGACCAACCATTAGCCAGAGTCCCGGTAATGTCCCCCGGCCTCCTTAATGCCCGCACATTTAGAAACGACCGGCACCGATACACTTACAACAGAAACTGAAGCGAGAGGGAGAGAAACGCTTACGCCATTTATTATGGCAATAGCATTAATAATGCCACGATCGTGGAGTGCGCATCAAGACGCGCGCACCATTAATCAGAGCCTCGTTCTCGTTTCGTCTAAACTACTCGTCGAGCGATTAATTTTCACGTTTTGGTAAAAGAATATCCTCCGGTATGTTATCGTAATAATTCATAGTGCCAGTCCTCGTACTGCTAAAACTCCTTACTAATGCAACAAGTAATTAAGCTCGAGTTATGTTTTCGTACTCGGGCTAACTGTTAATGTCGAGACATTGCTACATTGTCGGCAGTAACGTCCGAGCGACAGAAAAGCGCCGATTGAGCGTGAGTTTGGCTTTTGGTGAAACGCTCGCCGTGTGGTGCCGCGCCCACCGCCGACAATTAGTTTCCGATTAATCATCGATCGTCGGAGGCGCGATGACGTCGACGACCACCAGGGCTATATTTTGCCTTTGGAGATTTGCGCGAGACTTCCGGCGATTCCGACGAGCGGGGAATTTCGCTTCATTGTCAGGGCGATCGAGTGACCGGCTGCTCGAGTTCACGATGACAAATGGCCGAAAGCGCGAAACCCCATCTCCGGGGAGCTTATCGATTGTCCTCTGGCGATTCATGCGGAGGTCCGAGACGTTTAGCCGCTGGCCGATGCGTGTGAGCTTGGGCTATTCATTGCCGAGCCTGTCACTCTCTCTCACTCTCTCTCTCTCTCTCTCTCTCTCTCTCTCTCTCTGGGGCACCGCCCTCTTGTTCACCCCGCAGACTCGTCCACTTTTGCTCTTTTACTTTATTCGCTCGACGGTCGCCATTTGTAGGGGAGTTAATTGGATGCGTAAATTGAGGTGTTTCCATCAGTGCGAAGCATACTCTTGGAATATTTTTTGGAAGCGTTATTGGCCAATCTATGACGAAAGATAATTTCTATTTAAGGAAGCCGTTGGCTATGATGAATAAAATGTTTATTGGAAAACTCTCTTTTACCATAAATATACAGTATAGTTAACAATAATCTGGCCCTGTTAAAAAGTGTTTTGCGTTCAAGAGCTATAAAAACCTTAACTCCAGTTTTTTTTTGTTTGTTTTTTTTTTCTTACTTTTTTTCTTCTTCTATTTGTTCTTCTATCGTGAAACGTTAAGAGGCCAATAAATTGCGATAGGAAAGGAAAAGATCGGAGAGTAAGATCGATAGCGAGCCTCATGTATTTAGCCACTACTCGTGTTGTGACAATATAACGTTTTATTTTCCGAACTCCACTTAACTCTGATTTTTTGCGGCCCAGTCCGAAGCCCCTAAAACATTGAGATCCTCGAATGCAAACATAATAAAAGGAATACCATTATGACGCAGAGCTTATAGTGTAGGTGGGAATGGATTGTAAACGTCACGTCACCGGCATCTCCTCTCGTTCCCAAGCGTCGAGCTCAGAGTCTGGAAAATCGTAAATCCGGTAGTTTTACGATTCCCTCTAGGCAAAATACTCGCGAAGAGCCCTTTATTACGGGCAGGCCCGGCCCTTTCAGCAGCACTGGCCCTCTCTACACCGATCCCCGCAAAATGTCCCGCGACGCGCGCCACCGACATAAAGAAGCTGCTCGTCGGGCCGAACGGTGATCGGCGAAGGATGACGCGACGCGAGGAGACCGAACGGGATAAATCGAGCGCAAGGGCACGGAAGAGGGACAATGGAGAATAAGGGGGCCGTTATGCATTTCCGGAAGAATCGGGAACAGTCAAACGTGCGACAGTCCGGCCGGTGTCCGGTTACAAAGCCCTTGGGCAAAGAGTTGGCCGGCTGCTGTCCTTAACCCATCCACGCGTCCGTGGCCTTGAATCTACGGCCTGTTTACTACGGGAGAGCCTTCCTTTATCCCCCGCGTCTTTGCATACCGCGACGTCACGGGACGTTTGAAGGACACCGTGCCGACGACGAGCTTTTACCCTTCCCCCTACCTAACCCCACCCCCACTTCCTCGCACGGGAGACTCTTTTTTTCTCTCGGGGCTTACCTGTCGCACCGACGCGAGCTTTTTCCGATGCTCTTATGAAGGGGATGTGCACTGAGCCGATACCCCCTCTCCCAGTCCCGGGCCGACATTAATACCGAACAGTCTCGCTTATTGGGATTGTTCTCCGTTGCAGCGATTACGTATCGAATCAGCAGGTGGCGAGGTAGCGATAAAACTCGTGGGAAATACGCTGGGGAATTTTCTTGCTCACTCGCTAAATGTCGGCTACACGTTCTGCATAAAAAGGATTTGCCATCCTTTCGTGAAAATGCCTATCCTTTTGGAAGAATAACCAGTGCTCGGTTAAAGCTATCGCCGTATACCTACAAATGCATATGAAATAAGGAAATGTGCGGTTTCGCAGGATTTTTTAATTACTTGGCATTAAAAATGGAAAATTTCTTGGGAATGGACATTTTGTGGCGGCCAATTGTCATGAATTTATTTCATATTTATTATATATTATTATTACTTATTTATATAATTTGCTCATTTTAATCTCTGACAATATTGTACAAGTAGCTAACAACATCCGTCGTTGCCAATTAAATGATCACAATTACTGACGATTAATTATTATCGTTTCATCAAATTTATCAAATTATTTATGTAAGAATAAATTTCGCTGACTTGTAGTTAAGAAAATAAATAATAAAAAAAAAAAAAATTATAAAAAATAAATAAGAAGAAAGAAAGAAAATTGAATCTGTAATTCCAAGCCTTACCTTACGACACGACGTCCGACCCTTCGGACGTTCGTCTCCAATATCACAACGCACATCGCATTAAACGACTCGATTAATTACATTTTTCCATGACAGAACCAGTTGACGCTAGTAAAGGCGTATGGTTTGAAACCATAATTTCAGAAAGAAAAGACATTCCATAAATCATGAAGCTGAGCGTGTAGTTGGAGAATTAATGCCATCGTTCTGTGAAAAACCCGCTAACTTAGCTCAATTAGCAACCCAAAATACGAATGATTAGAAGCACGTTGGCCTGAAATTAACTTTGCCAGTCAAGGAGCTTATTTTAAAAGGATTAAATAATCCCGAAGAAAGCTGGCCTTTTATGAGATGAGAAAAACGTGTAAGGAAGATAGGGAGGGGTTTGATGGAGTGAACGTGGCGGTGGACAAGCAAACTCTTTACTTTTTTGCGCCATAAAATAGAGAAAGAAAAAGGTGTCGAGGAAAAAAAAAGGTGCAACATTATGGGTTGACGGGGTAGCTTTCGTTAGCACATGTTGACAAGGAGGTAATCGTAACTTTATTGACCTCTCGGGATGATCCTACGAGCAGCCTTTTACCTCGCGTAGCTAAAAATCAGGTCGGCCGAGGTGGCCCGTCGGTCCCTATGTACCACTGCGCGTCACAAAGGTTGGCGATTATTGCGGAAAACCATAATAAAGCGGAAGCCGGTCTCGGACGGGCCTCTCGTAAAAGCTCGACCTCGCATCCGCCAGGTAAGCGCGCGTATCCTTCCCTCCTGGCCCTCGTAAAACCCTTGGCGCGCTTTTTCCGTGCTCGCCGCACTTTTTATGGCGCGCCTTTCTCCTCGCTGTCTAATTTCGAAATTCAAAAACACGAAACAGAATGGCGAGCGAGCAGAGGAGTAGGGCAGGACGAAGAGGACGATGGCGAGACATCTTTTACGAGTAGTATTAAGAGGCTGCTCAATTATAACGTTGGATTAACTTTCCTTGACTCTCGAATTCAACGACGAGCGTATGGATTTTTTCTTCTTCTTCTTCTTCAAATGAGTTAACGACCCGCGCTAGATTATACTGGCTTGGGTAGAGGAGCACAACCCTAGACGACGAGGAGCCGGGGGATTAGAAAAATTATCGTCCACGCGGGTGCTTTTTTTTTCCGTAATTTTTCGTACGGCGTTATATTGGCGGGAGTGCGCACCCTCGGCTTTTACGAGGGTACTTCCACGCAAGCGGCCAACACGAATTTTACGCCTCGGAAACGGTATAAGACCGACACTACGCCGGCATTATTGCACGAATACTTATAGCCGCGGAGTTTTCACGCCGATGCGGCGAACATTTTTTGCTCGCTTGCTTCATAAACCCGGACGGAATTAATAAAGGCAAATAGGTAAGCGGCAGTGCCTTATGCCGCTTACGCCGACAATAATGGGCAAATAATTCTAGCCTTGCCTCTCACTAATTTTCCATTCCGTCCACTATTTTCAAAAAGACAATCTCCACTACTCTTCTTCAAACGGCAAAATAAATGGCTGGCCGTAGAGCCACACTTTTCTGATACTATCGCTCGGTCCAAAAAATAATTTTCTTCGTTACAATTATACGACGGCGACGACGAGGATTACGATGTTTCAGCTTCAAAATGCAAGTGCTTCTCTTTGATTATTCAATGATTGCGGGGCGCAGGGGCGGCACAGTTGGTCATCTATATGATTTTCTCCTAATGAATGAATGCTTGCACGTGTCCGAGGAAGAAAAGCGTGGCATCGGCATTTTTCTCCAGAATCCAGGGCATCTCGATGGTAACTTCCTGTGGGTGGCTTTACACCGTCCGGTTCCGAGACGCGGACGCGCACTTACCGATGCTTCGGCGCCAGAGCCAAGCGGTGGAAAGCTATGACACACATGTACCCGAGGGAGATTTGGAAGGAAAAATGATGCGCACGGCGCCACGTGGCGCGCGCGCCTTACGAAAACTCGGTCGCGTGCTGCCGATCGCTTTTTCGTCCCGCCTCACAATATCGCAGCCTCATCTTTGGCCCTTTTCCCGCTCGCCGCTTTGTTGATTCTAATGCCGCTCGACCATTTTCCGACGAGCTTACCAATTCGCTGGGTTCTGCTGGACAGCGAGACCGATCGGCGCTAAGGAATTACGCTCAGACGGAATCCATCGTCGAATTACTTAGCCCGGCATATTCGATATCACAATGTGGTCGACAGGCTTTATTTGAATTGTCCGTGGACTGAATTATTACGTTGACGGCCAACCGACAAATGCACCAATGTCGTTTGTGGCTGAGAATTTGCCGTAAAATGCAATTAAGTCGTTCGAATGCCACCCGGAGACATTTGGAGGTAGACGAACACAGAGATGTTTGATGTAATTGTGGACTTGTATTACTCCGGCTGAATTATTAATACGATCTCCGATTTCAATTTCATTCTTACTTCACGAAATTAAGCCTCGCTCTTATGACTCTTATTTCGTGAAACTACATTACATTAGAATGATAATAAAATTAAAAGAAAAAAAAATACAAAACAAAGAGTTGATAACGACGATGAGGACGATGGTATGAGAAATGCAATCTAATTAGTGGTAAAAATTATGGCGATAAATCGACGATATGTTTCAGTGGACAAGTCCTGTCGCCGACTATGTAGGATATAATAATAAAGTAAAACGGAACATCGCGAATATGGGGAATTGATTGGCAAAGGGAGAATGAGTTAGCCGCTAAAACTTTTCCAACAAAAGTGGCGGGGAATCTGTGCGAGGCGAGGCAGAAGGTCGAATTTCCAAAGTTCCGAGCTGGCAGGGATGTTGGTCAGCGTGTCATATGGTCAATAGCCGAATGCTTACGGGGGCGGCCGCTCACTCTCTCTCTCTCTCTCTCTCTCTCTCTCTCTCTCGTCCACGCACGCAGATGCGCCCAGACGGACTCAACCCTTTCGTAATAATGTTTTCGAGGCTCTGGGTTTCCATTGTGTGCAAAGGCATCGCCACCCCCGCATAAGTATACCAGGACTAGAGCTCAATGATGATCTCCGTGGAGAATGCCGCGGAGAATAACGGGGGGAGTGGCGCACGTCCAATCTCGTGACGGGCAACGCTCCCTTAATTGCCATCCAATTGACAGCGAATGAATATTGCATTCGGCACTCGCATGCGTCCGAGCTTCTTCTTGTGCACCCACGCACCCCACTCCCTCCACCGTATTCCCATGCCACTCTTT
>NW_011948426.1:4616949-4627251 GCF_000503995.2 Ceratosolen solmsi marchali | reverse complement strand
CAATATTCACTTGTCCAATAGTGTACGTGAAATTCCGTACGAGTCCGTTCGGGCTTGGATGCGATGGTAGCCTCGTCCTAGTAAGTCCATTCGCCCATTATTGTATGTGGCATGCCAATTTTAACTCTAACTTCGCTGAGACTTGTTTCTTGGCGATAATAGATGAAAATAAAGAGACGTACTAATATTTTTGAAATATGACGCTGTTAATCTCGTGGAATTTTGACGCAATAATGTACATAATGCATAAAATTAGGTTAATTTAGAAGTTTTTAAAGGCGCGTTTGCTTGAATTCGAATTGTGAATTGAATATCGTTGAAGCCAATATGGATTATAGAGTGAATTAAGGGTAAGGACGGTTGGATTTACAGTTCACCCGCATTTTCACACGAAACGCCAATCAATGAAGAATTTCAAATAAGTTATTTAATTTACATTGCCACGCCATGATCTTATTATTAACTATCGTTTATTATATAATATTTTGTACAATTTAATTATATATTATCCACATCTACAAGTGCACTTTTACGGAAAACGAGTTAGCTTTATTTACGCTTCATAACATGTGCCAAATCGTATTTACCCCGGACGCACTTAATTTTGATACCAGGAACGTCCTTGCATCTGCCAACTCTACAGAGAACAACATTGTGCTCTTGTAAATTATGTCCAATGCCTAACAACAAAAAAGTAAAATCATACTCCACCGGTCAATATCTCTCGCAAAACATTAACAATTTCGAAAATCAATTCCACTGGATTACCTGGAATATAAGCTGTCATCTCTTTCCCATTCGACAATCTCACTAGTACGCACTTTCTGTTCGCTGAATTCGGTTTCTTTGGTTTTCTTATAAGAGTCTTTATCACGACGCCTTTCGCAAACGGATTCCCATTAAGTGGGCTCTTCTTTTTCTTCTTTTTCATAGGTCCACGTTTGTGCATCTCGACCAACGATATAAGCGTCCGAATTTGTTGAAAACCTGTCGAAATACAGAAATGTTTATAATTATTAAAAACAAAAAACAAAAAAACTCCTTTGCTCGGAATTTACAAGCGCTTTATCGCTTTTAAATGAAAAAAAAAATCATTACACTGAGGCCTTATTTAGCGATTAAAAATATTATAAGCTATATTGTTGTATTTCCCATTTTATTGTTAATTTGCCTCCTAAAAAATACCAATATTTTTTCAGCTCTACAGACTTAGAAATATTTTCGAATTAACCCTTTAAGAAAGTCAAATGAAATGTCAAATAAATAACAATACTTGCCAATATTTTCGAAAAAGTAGTAATAAAAACAGATATATATTCCTTTTAATAAAAATATGTAGAAATAAAACATCATAAAAAGCCTTAAATTTTTCAACTGTAGACATACATCGACAGATTACATTTGAAGCAAAAAATCACATTCATCCATAAGCCTTATGAATAAAATTGTTTACAGTATTTGTTTGAATCTTACCAACTCGAGCTTAAAAGCTTAGCGATCCAAATATTATTAAACGAACGCTAATAAAGCACATCATTTCTCGAAAGGCATTCGTCGCATTTGATAATCTACAATTTTCCTATGCCAGTATCTACCAGACTACCAGACTAATTGACAATATAATGAACAATCGGTACGTGCAGGATGCACATGCGTTCGAACGAAATCTCTAATATCGCAATGCGTTTCCATTCGTTTGTCAAAAACGTTACAACACATGGATACGACAATGGATTGACACTTTATTTCAAACGTTTAATTCTATTTTAATATCTTTTAAATGACTTGCATAATAAAGTAGTGTCTTAGGCATCCGAAAACAAAACATATGAAAAGTATTTTAATAACGAGCGCGTTAGCTGGGATTTTATAAATAGGCGCGCAATTAAAGGTAGGCCAATTGAGATTATACAAATGACTGAGCAATTATTTACTTTGACGATAAAGTGCGCCGTTTAATTTTACAAACAACACATAGGATTAATTGCGAATTTACAATAATCCCATATAATATTATAGTTGTACATTTACGAAATGCATAGTAGCCAGTGGTTGACAAATGTCTACATAAATTAATAATCTGGAGCATAGAGTTGTGTAATGCGAAACTGGCAGTTGTTCTCAAAAAGGTATCTGCGCGTAATATAAGGCAATTATAGGCAATAAGTTTGGCTGGATCCCCTAGAAATTGTTACAGGCAGAGGCACTATAGCAAGCTCGAGGCGAATGCAATCCATCAAACGAAAATTTTTTCCTTTCTTCGAATTTCTTTATGCCTTTCACTCGGGAGAAAAGTCTCGAAAGTGAGGCAATGAGAGAGAGAGAGAGAGAGAGAGAGAGAGAAAAGGGACTTAGAGCAGGAGGAGGAAGTGCATCGTATGAGACAAGGTATTGGAAAAGTTGGCCAATGCTGTCATAGCGAGATTTTGCCTGCCGAAAATAGTGAGTTGGTAGTGGTGCGTTAACGGATGGAGAAAACTCTTTCGCCCAGCACAGTCGCAAGTGGAGAGAATTGTCGTCGATTGAATGGAGTCTGGGCCAGCGCGTGCATACGAGAGAAAGAAAGAGAGCGGGAGAGAGCGGGAAAGAGCGAGAGAGACAGAGAGAGAGAGAGAGAGAGAAATGACCACAAAGTAGTCGAGGGCGAAAATATCAAATATGACGAGCGCTTGACATCTGCAAGCCGTTCGATGGAACGGAGTCTTTTCTCGCTGGTGCGTGCATAAGCTTATTAAGTAACATTGTGCGAGGTTGGGCTTTTGCGCGGTCGGAGGTCGCAGTCGCGCGAGAGCACCACCGACGTCTTTCTTAGTCCTTTCAATGTACCGCTATATTTTTCCTTAGAGCTCGGAGGATCGATCTTGCTTTGGGGAATTCCTGACGGACGCGCGCCCCTCTTCTTCTTTTTTTTTTCGCGCAACTTACCATCCGTCGACTCCTCATCATGACTTTGTGATGAGTCCTGGAACTTAACACAAATCGATTAGCTCGAGTTCGACGATTTTTATGGCTATTGCGTTCGCCGTTGAAACGCACCAACGCATTGAATGAATTCTCTCGCTCTCTGGTGAATTTTAAAAATGATCGATACGACTCGTTTGCATCCATGCAAAATACCCATCCAACAACCTGCGTGCCTAATAATCTTATGATTTCTTCTTTCTCTTCTTTTTCTTTTCATTCGTCGAATAATGCTTAAAATTGTTAAGCTTCATATTTCTAGAACTGAGGCAACTAACGAATGTGCACTTCTAAACAGAGAGTCCAATTTCAAACTTTTTGCATAGACATACGTATTTTACATACGAATAAAGTATTAATTGATCGCTTACGGAATTGGCGATCATGAGATCACGATTAATGGGATAAATAAAATTCGCCAAAATCGCTGCACGAACGGAAAAATGTGTAGCAAAGGGACTATCGTCTGATTAAAAGCCGTGAAAAAAATACAATTGAAGAAGCCGCCGGCTGAAAATAAACACCAGCTCGACTGTTTACATATAAAGCAGAGAAAGCTTCGCGGCCAGACACCCGACAGGAAAAATAAAGCGATCGATGGAGGCGGGGGAGAGGAAATGAACTTTTGTGCATACACTCGCAGCATCAATTGTTGTTCATTTGGATCTGGCTGACCAGCGTCCATCAATACGACAGATGTCCGAGGGACCCCAACGCTGCTAATCCGACCTAACTCGGACTTAACCGAGCCAAGAGACCAGCAGAGCCCATTATGTGCGGAAGGCAACCCCTTTTCTCCCAAGATCAATACGCAAGATTACATTGCGAAAAATTTTCAGCCTCGCTTCAAGTTGCGCTTTTGTCGTGCTCGACGCTTCCGCGCGCTTTCTTACCCAAAATCAAGATTCCTACTACAAATCTTCCCATCTTTTACGCTCGCTCTCATACCAGACGACCCATTTACATTTTTGCCCTTCTTCCAAGCATACCATTAGTTATTAAAAGTACGCTGGACTTGAATGAGGTCGAGGACGGGATAGACGAGAAGCGACTCTCTTTCTTTGCCGATTTCTTTCGAAAATCTGATCGAGACAAAGTGTGTGTCTACTTACTAGCATACCCGTACTTCTTAACTCTCTCTCTCTCTCTCTCTCTAGTTACAGAACATTATCGTTTGAAGTAAAATTAATACAACTATTGTTTGCTGACGTTAGTGACTGTATTTAAATCTTGTTTACACAGAAATACTTAAATCATTGGGAATACTTCTGACCTCTCATATTAATTCATTCATTCTCGTGTTATTATTATTATTTTATTTATTTAATAATTTATTTATTTATTTTTTTTTTTTTAAAATAAATTATACATATTTTAAATATCATTATTCGGAACTTTATATTATTCACAATGCATCGACCGATAATAAAACAAAATTTTCTTTAATATAACTATTATTTATGGCGCGCATTAAGCAACAACATTTTTCATATAAATTATATGTGAAATTGTGTTAAAAAAAAAAAAATTTATAGGATCTATAAGCTTCTTTAAATAATATATATTGTAAATAAAAGTAAATATTTACTTGAACGACTAAAATTCTATTGATAAATGACTGCAACTATTTAACAATACACTATTTTATAAAAAATACTTTATGCGACGTATGAACGCTATAATTGTTTATTATATTAATGCTATTATACTTATGTATCATGTATATTTATACATTTATGTTTCAGCAATATTTATTCCTATTAGCAAATACAATTTAATATAAATCATTATTTCAATAATAATTTCTACTCTATCATATATAATTAAAATTATGCATGATTACCGATATTCTATTGCAGAATTAAACTAAAATAAGTTAACGGTCATAACAATTATCTAGCTAATGTATATTATTAGTGAGCATACGTCTAACACCTATTACTTGCCATAATATATTTTATTGCTTAGAATAAATCATTTAAAACTTTACATTTAATACTTAACCTTGAATGCTTACTACGTGAATATTACAAAATTGAATATGTTAGGATAAATACTTATAATTTTATTTTATTTCATTTCATACAATCTCACATTGATTATTCATTTATATCAATATAAAAATTACATTTATATCTACATACTTTATATAAGCTTACACTTGCTTTTTTTAAACAGTAAAAAAATAATAACAATCAACTTAATATAATATTTTAATTTAATCTAAAGATTTATTAGATTTACAAAAATCCATTCGCTGCGCATTTGTTTTTCATTTCGTCCATAGAATCATTTGCCATTTTAATCTACATTATATAAAATATTACATTTCCGTTTTTCTATACAATCTCTTAATCACGATCTTCATTGTGTAATTGTTACTTTATTAAATAAAAACGTTGTTTAAATATTATTTATGTTTGTTAATTTAGAATTTTGTAAATATTATATTTGATTTTTCATATTATTCATCTATAATATTGTAATTTTTATTTAATAATTACTGTAAATTAATTTTATTCTACTAAAAAATCATTATTCTATCTTTATAAAATTCTATCACGAATTAAGATAAAATATTACGTTTAATTATATATATTTAATCCTCCATACCCACATTACATATACACCACTATAACATTATAAATATCCTGATCTGCTTAATCTATTCATAAGTTTTTAATGATTATAAATTCAAATTCTTTTATCAAAATATCTTCCCTACTTCTTTACTACATTAATGCAAATTTTGCATAAATATTACATCTTTATCGATCCCCTATAGTTTAGTTAATTTTATTTTGTCAAATTTCATTTAGATTACTTTTAAAAACTTCTGATTTATTCATTTTAATATAATTAACGATTTCACGTCGATGTTATAACAAAATTTACACTCTACTACCTCGATTATTTTAATATTTCTAGTTTAACCATCACAATTGAAATTTTAAAAGTTTCATTAAATTATTAAGTAACATTTTTCGGCTTCTGCAAGCATTCTAAGACATAAATAAATAAAATAATAACTGATGTCTTATTATTTTATAATATATTCATTTAATTACGCAGTTCTGAAAATCATTTTACAACTTTTATTACGTGGAAATGCAGATAAAAAGTAAGTAACTTTATTTGATCTGGAATTGAATTGTCGCTGTTCCCTACCTACCAACTAAATCTATTGATGTCTATTTACAGTTCTTTTGTTCAAGTTGTAATATCGTAATCGCAGAAGAAAGCTAGACCCCCTCGTTACGTTAGGATCGTGGTGGTATTTACTATACCGATATCTATGATGTACATTTTCAAATATATATCTTTTAGAAACAGAAGATGATCACACTAATGTAATCTTAGATAAAACATTGTCACAGTGAAACATACGTAATATCTAAATGTATTTGTTTTAGAACTGTTCAACAAAAAAAATTAAAAACAACTATGATATTTCTGGAATATAATTGTCATATTTCAATTGTTTAATGTGAATCATTGAAAAAAAATATATTTATTATAATTTTTCATCGTTTGATTAAGATAATTGTTGCCTAGACGATTGTTATACGAGTAGTAAATATGTGATAAGAATAATGAAATTTTTTCATTCTTATCCTATTTTTTTTTTTTTTTTTTTTTTTTTTTGAAGAAGAAGAAGAAGAAGAAGAAGATGATGAAGAAGAAGAAAATCATTTAAATTAACGAAATAAATAATAAAATTAATCTACTTTCTATATTTCTTTAAATTTATTTTCATTAATTTTTTTATGTTCTAATGCTTTTATTACTGACTAACAATTTATTTTAAAATTCATTTTTCCAAAATTTTATTAATACTTGAGACATCAACATATTATAAAATCAGATATGACACATTTATTTTAATTCGTAAAAAAAAAAAAAGATTGATATGTAACAATGATAAAAAGTAAAGCATATGTTTATACCAATTTTTTAATTTTCTTATTCGTACGAACGATTTTTCATTATTTAGAATATTTCGATTAAATTTTGTTAATTTGAAATAATATTTAAAAATTTTAGAAGCGGAATGATTTATTTTAGAAAATAATTATTTCCTGGTAATGTGTAATATTCGATTTGAGATATAAGCATGAAAATAATGCCAATTGATTATATTATAATTATTGTCTTTAAGTAAACATTTGCTAAAAGTGTTCACAAGTGCGTAATTTTTGTAAATTTCTCATGATTTATTAAAGTGAAGTTGTTGTAGGTTATTGCTATATTATTATTAGTTATCGTTAGTTTTCAAGTATATATTTCTTAGAAAAATATTCCTAAATATTTTCGGCACTACAACAATAAAAGTGAATCGTTCCTTTCTCATCACAACTCAGCTAAATTTTAACGGAAAAAAGGTTTGCAATGGTTACGCATCCGGCTTAGTAAAGTTCTTTCACTGCATCAATCTTGCATAATTAAGCAAGTTACCTCGAAAGTCCGAAAAATGTTGACCGTTCATTGTCAAAATCTTTTATTTACACATAAATGTAAATATAAAAAATAAAATTTGATAAATAAGGAAATATATTAACGAACAATTTTTCCAATAATAAATGTACAAAATCGTACGATATCGTTGTTATTAGTGGTGTAATTGATACATCGGTTAAATTAAAAGAAAAAAAAGCAAAAAGCAAACGACAAAAAGAAAAATAGAAACTTTGATAAATAGTTTAAGCGACGCTATGCTTAGCGTTGGGAAAAGAGTCCCGATACGAAGGAACATTTGCTAAATGTACGCAATCGCTGAAACGTCAACGGGAAAATATAGTTTAAAAATCGCAAGTGCGTAAATGCCGAAAACGCTTGCGGTACGATCGACATAGATGGAAAAATTGAAAAACCAATATGCTGAAGGATTAGCTCTGGAGAGGTTTATTAAAAACATAAAGCTGAAAATACGGTAAAAGAGAAATTTTCCCAAGGGTAGGGGATACGCGTAGGTCTTGTTGGTCGCATCGACAGTCAAGCCGGTCAACCACAAATGGACACGTCACCCCTACCGATTGGCGAGCGTCAGGCCTTTCGTCCTGCGATGTCAGCCGTCCGCAGTTTTCCACGCTTCCCTCTTTCCCGGTCGGGCTATTTGTCCCTATGAGGATCACCCGTTGTTGTTGGCCTTTTTCGCATTATCCCCCGAAAACGCGGAGGAGAAAGAGGTGAGGCGCATTTTTCGCGCAGCACACGCGCACACAGGCACGCATGCACGCACGCACACACGCGCACAAAAGGACGTAGGAAACTCGGGCGGCGAGGCACTTCGTTGTCAGCTTGGAAAGGAAGGGAAAAAAGGGCTTTGCACCCTTTCGCACGGATTCTCAGATACACGTCGCTCTCTATACGCGATGAAATACGAGATGGAACGTTTACATTCAGAGGCAGCCTTTTCAGTCGAGGGCGCCTCATTTTCCTTTTTACGTCGAGTGAAAGGTCGGGAAACACTTGGCGCGAGCTTAAGAGAAATGGGTCACGGGCGCAATGGCGCGCCGGAAGGATGCCAGCGTTTCCAAACCCTTCGTTACCACAGAATATAATTTGATTGCCGAGTTACGAGAATTCTTCATCTAATCAGTGCTCAACACTTCTCTACGCGAAGTCAATCATTTATTTGAAAATAAAATACTGTACTGTAAAATACATCGAATTTATAGTTTAGTTTGCATTATTGTAATATAACATTTTATTTTTACGTTCAGATTAAAATGCAAACGAATGGGTAATCTCATCGCTTAAGAATTTACGCTGCGAGTACAGTGAGCGAATCATGCAAAGCCTTTTATGATAACCGGATTCTTCTATATTAAATTTATTTCACTTCTCTTATTAATCATTTCGTCAATACGATTTGAAATTAAGAAAAATTCGTTATTCACTTAGTTGTAGGTATAAAAAGTTCAGTACCTACGTAGTCCACTGCTATTTTCTGTGCCTTGATACGCTCTGACGATAAAATATTTGAAATGACTAAATTGTACCCAAAAAAATAACAAAAAAGTATATTATTGTCTTCATATTACAATATTACAATCAGGAGCTTTATGTCGAGGTATAATGTAACAAATTATTTAAAGTTACCCTTTTTTTAAACGTATGAATTGATGTTCGCTTTTATTTAAAAACCATTAACAGTTTCTCACACACTTAATGACATTTTTTAACATTATCTTTGACTTATAAATGTAAATAATTACATGTATATGTAAACAAATAAAAATTTAATTGCCTCGTGATATTGTCAATAAGCCAATGCCATACGGTCTATTAATTCAATAATATTCAACAAATTTATAGCAATTAATGACCTTGAATAAAATTATTTTAATGATACGATACGTATCGCTCAACAAAACATTACCGAAATATCTAACAAAAAATTATATAGGCAACCACCGAAGATTAATATAATAAAATTTATAACAAAATAGTTTTTTATTCAAACGTTAAATCAATGAATCTGCAAAGAAAAAAAAATTCGTTTCAACAGTTGCGAAGGATAAAATAATGAGTGATAAGTTATAATAACCACTTGTTCACTTACTAATACTCCTTTTATTTGAATATGCTGAATATGAAAAAATGAACAATTTGCAGAGAATTAAATTAAATTTGATTATTTTTATTGATATATATATATATATATATCCAAATTTTTATGTTATTATAAATCTAATAAAAATTACTCTTTAGACTCATTGGAGGAATCACTTTATCATAAAATTAAATCTAAAAATTACATTTACCGTATATTGTAATCTATAGGATTCGTTCAATAGTACTCGGTGAGTAAGAATTTTTATTCAAAATAATATAAAATAGAATTCGATAATACATTTTTCATAAAAGTTGTTTAATTATCAAACTTTTTTCTTAACCGTATTTTTACTATTTATTTTTTATTTTATTCTATTTGTACAATTTATTTAATATATTAATATTAAATAAATTCATATAATTACAGCAAAACATGCTTTAAATATTATAATTCGTTACAAAATCGAAAAATTATTTAAATAATACTTGATTAAATTCGTAACGTAAATATATTTTTAAAATAATATGATAATACGTTAAATAATAAATAAATATCTTGATCACTTTTTAACAAGTACTCGAGTTTACGTAATAATGTTTAAAATAAGAAATAAACAATGTTATGACAATTATTTAAATTATTAAAAATATTTATATTAAAATTTCATAATTTTTTTTACGATGACTATGCTTTAACTGTACAAGTTTCTATTCATTTTCATTATCGAGTTCATATTTATACTACACAGTTAATTCTTTAAACAAATTGCGATCTTCAGCAGG